>NC_092164.1:20387785-20987785 GCF_045791955.1 Oncorhynchus clarkii lewisi | reverse complement strand
TTGCTCCAGAGCCGTTCCTTTCACTTTCACACTCCTGGGCCAGACTACACTCCACTTTGCATCCCTCCTCCTCCTTCACCTCCTCCTCCTCCTCCTCCTCCTCATAGTTGATCATCTGGACCGTTGTCGAATCACATTTTATTTGTCTCATTTTATTTGCGAAATGCTTCCCAACAATGCAGAGAAATATATTTGAGAAATAATAACATGAATAATTAGTACACAATGAGCAATGATAACTTGGTATTACACACGGGGTACCAGTACCCCGTGTCGATGTGCAGGGGTACGATGTAATTGAGGTAAATATGTACAGTGCATAAAAGGTAGGGGTAAAGTGATCAGGCAAAAGGATAGATAATTAAGAGTATCAGTAGCATATGTGATGAGTCAAAAGAGTCAGTGCAAAAAAGGGTCAATGCAGATAGTTTGGGTAGCTACTTGGTCAACTATTTAGTAGTCTTGGGGGTAGAAGAAATTCAGGATCCTGTTGGTTCCAGACTTGATCCATCGGTACCATTTGCCATGCAGTAGCAGAGAGAACAGTCTAACACTTGGGTGGCTGGAGTCTTTTCTTAGGGCCTTCCTCTAACACCTGGTATAGCAGGGAGCCCAGCCCAAGTGATGTACTGGGCAGTACGCACTACCCTGTGTAGCGCCTTGCAGTCAAATACCAAGCAGTTGCCATACCAAGTGGTGAAGCAGCAAGTTAAGATGCTCTCAATGGTGCAGCTGTATAACTTTTTGAGGATCTGAGGTCCTGACAAGAGGGAGGAGGGAGGTTGGGCGTCTTTCATGCAAATCAGTAACATACCTACCGGGGATCATAGCAATACACCCCAAGGCAAGATTTGATTTCTGCAATTAAACCCTTTGGACATTTTTTATAGTAAAGACCATGTGCGCAAGCAGGGGCGTCATGCACCCCAAAAACGTGAAGAGGAACAAAGTATGTGAGGATGGCTAAGGGGTAGTCTGGAGGGGGGCTAGTCCCCCCGACCGGAAATAGAAAAATGTAGCATTTTTCAAACAAGTGAAACAGATGCTTAATTCTATGTAAAACATGTTTATTTTTCAGCAATATCTAAGCATACCTCTTGAGCTGTCTGTATCCTCCTGACTGTTTTTTTTTTTGTTAAACATTTTTTTACTAAATATGCTTCTCTGCTCATTTAAGTTAATCAAAAAAAACAAGTATTTTACATAAGAACTTCAACCAGTTTAGTTTAGTAACATGTCTGCTGCTGGTGTCTGACATCATTTTAAGGCTTGGACAAACTGTCCAAATACAGCTATGGAGCTGTTGTTAAACGAGACAGTCTGGGCCGTCTCAGCTGCTCTGTCTGTCCTGTCTGCTGCACAGGCTTCTGTTTCATCTTCACACAGCTGAGTGAAGTGCTGATCCTGCTGCTGACGCTGGGCCTCAAGTGTCTCCAGGTATGAGGCCTCGGTCCCCCTCATGAAGTTCAGGTATTCACTGGTTGTGCTCGCAGTGTGTTTTCTCTCCCTTTTTAAAATACACTGCTCAAAAAAATAAAAGGGAACTCTTAAACTACACAATGTAACTCCAAGTCAATCACACTTCTGTGAAATCAAACTGTCCACTTAGGAAGCAAAACTGATTGACAATAAATTTCACATGCTGTTGTGCAAATGGAATAGACAACAGGTGGAAATTATAGGCATTTAGCAAGACACCCCCAATAAAGGAGTGGTTCTGCAGGTGGGGACCACAGACCACTTCTCAGTTCCTATGATTCCTGGCTGATGTTTTGGTCACTTTTGAATGCTGGCGGTGCTTTCACTCTAGTGGTAGCATGAGACGGAGTCTACAACCCACACAAGTGGCTCAGGTAGTGCAGCTCATCCAGGATGGCACATCAATGCGAGATGTGGCAAGAAGGTTTGCTGTGTCTGTCAGCGTAGTGTCCAGAGCATGGAGGCGCTACCTGGAGACAGGCCAGTACATCAGGAGACGTGGAGGAGGCCGTAGGAGGGCAACAACCCAGCAGCAGGACCGCTGCCTCTGCCTTTGTGCAAGGAGGAGCAGGAGGAGCACTGCCAGAGCCCTGCAAAATGACCTCCAGCAGGCCACAAATGTGCATGTGTCTGCTCAAACGGTCAGAAACAGACTCCATGAGGGTGGTATGAGGGCCCGACGTCCACAGGTGGGGGTTGTGCTTACAGCCCAACACCATGCAGGACGTTTGGCATTTGCCAGAGAACACCAAGATTGGCAAATTCACCACTGACGCCCTGTGCTCTTCACAGATGAAAGCAGGTTCACACTGAGCACATGTGACAGACGTGACAGTCTGGAGACGCCGTGGAGAATGTTCTGCTGCCTGCAACATCCTCCAGCATGACCGATTTGGCGGTGGGTCAGTCATGGTGTGGGGTGGCATTTCTTTGGGGGGCCGCACAGCCCTCCATGTGCTCACCAGAGGTAGCCTGACTGCCATTAGGTACCGAGATGAGATCCTCAGACCCCTTGTGAGACCATATGCTGGTGCGGTTGGCCCTGGGTTCCTCCTGACGCAAGACAATGCTAGACCTCATGTGGCTGGAGTATGTTAGCAGTTTCTGCAAGAGGAAGGCATTGATGCTATGGACTGGCCCGCCCGTTCCCCAGACCTGAATCCAATTGAGCACATCTGGGACATCATGTCTCGCTCCATCCACCAACACCACGTTGTACCACAGACTGTCCAGGAGTTGGCGGATGCTTTAGTCCAGGTCTGGGAGGAGATCCCTCGGAAGACCATCCGCCACCTCATCAGGAGCATGCCCAGGCCCGGGGAGGCCACACACACTACTGAGCATCATTTTGACTTGTTTTAAGGACATTATATCAAAGTTGGATCAGCCTGTAGTGTGGTTTTCCACTTTAATTTTGAGTGTGACTCCAAATCCAGACCTCCATGGGTTGATAAATTTGATTTCCATTGATAATTTTTGTGTGATTTTGTTGTCAGCACATTCAACTATGTAAAGAAAGAATATTTCATTCATTCAGACCTAGGATGTGTTATTTTAGTGTTCCCTTTATTTTTTTGAGCAGTGTATATAAGCAGAAGTAATGACAAGTACAGTACAGTAATAATAAGGTACAGACTCCAAAGAAAACTGAGGGCAGCCAGTGTGAGTGCAGTTTTGTTCTCCAACCATGTATTGTCAGTGTGGGGCCAACCAGATCTACCAACCAGATCAGTGGAGGCTCCTCGGAGGAGGAAGGGGAGGACCATCCTCCTCAAGTGAATTTCGTTGAACTTTTTTTTTTACATTTCAATTGTTATCCTTTTTAGATAAAACTATACTAAATATAATCACGTCACCAAATAATTCATTAAAACACACTATTTTGCAAAGGTCTGCAATAGCCTCAACGGCACTACACACTGCTAGCTAGCACTAGCTGTAGCTTTGAGTTGACTCAAAGAGAGAGAAAGACAATAGTTAAACAGTTTTGAACAAATGTATTTCTTCCAAAATGAAGAAGAAGCAAGAGAGAAACAGAGCGAGAGAGATTGTGAATTTTCTTTCAGTTTCACGTACTTAACTAGCAAATGCAGCTAGCTAGTTTAGCCTGCTCCCTGCTCAAACAGAGGGATGCTATGATAGCTAGCCGGCTATGACTTTCCAACACAGCACTGGAACTCTTCCAAGTCATGGTAAGCTTTTGATTCTACTTATGTATTTCCACCGGGCCCGCTGGTGTAACTGCTTACTAACTGTACACTATAACATTACTGCACGACTGTAGCGGGTTTACAAACATGTTAGTTCTATTAGCTTTTCTGACTATGACATTACTTTAGCTAATATGGTGACAACGATGTAGGCTGTGTGTAGCGGCTTGGCTTGGACAGGTTTTTTCTCCTGGTCACATACAGCTGGTGTGTTGTGCACTGAAGTCCACAAGCAAAGGGAATAGGTGAAATTAGAAGAGCTCATAGATACAAGAAGGAATACAACGTGGCTGCAATGAAAGTGAACTGTCTACGCGTGATCAGGGGTATATTCATTCCACCGATTCTGTTGAAAAACCTTTATTAAATGGAAGCAAACGGATTAAAACAGGGATAAACATACCTGAATTTGACCAATAGAAACTCTCGTTTGCAACTGCTGGACTAATGATTACACCCTATAATCAGCCAGATGCAGGCAATAGTTTGCAAGGCGGTATTGAAGGTCACCATCTGTTCATGTGTCACTGTCTGTCACATCAAATCTGTTTCTTGACCTGTGTGCATCTACGTTGTAAACTGTCATTCATAGGCTAGGTTGTAGCAACCTCGTGATGGGTATTGGGAAAATGTGAGTATCCTAAACTTATCGCTGTTACATTGAACTGGGTGTATGGAATATGAATGACAGTCATCCAATATGCTGTAATAGAATCGTCCTTCCTCATCTTAAACTGCACTGACCGACACTGAAGCAGATACACCAGTGACGTAAATAATAAAGATCTTGGGTCAGAATATGATTCATTTAATCAGTGTGACAGTTTTATATATAAATTATTAGATCCAAACTGTCTCCTTTAATAATGTTTAGGAACATAACCCTGACTAAAACCCTCTGTGGATGAGATTGCCCACCCCTGTTGAAGACAGCTAAATTCGGGTTTAAACAAGTGAACATGACAATCAATTGACAGCAAACTGTTTACCAACCAAGAATAGACCCTTGGCACCTGGGGGTGCAGGGCTCAGGGGTTGCAGGAGCATGTATTGTGTCGATGGACAATTGGTGTCTGGTGGTGCAGGGCTCTGATGTTGTGGATTCACTATACAAGCGTTCAGCTTCTTCTGAGTCTGTAGGTTCAGCTATTTCCTATGAAAAGTGTGTTTGCATAATGTAAAGTCGGATACTACTAGCTAACGTCAAACATTTAGCTAACTCCACGTGTTAGCCTTTAATAGATGTTTATATGACAAGTTGTCGAACCAAGTTGTCGACGTCTCACACAGTGCTCACTCTCACGCTACAGCTAGCTACACTGAAGACATTGGTAACTAGCTAAATAGTAATTTGGTTAAAAAACAATGTATTTTCATGCTGAACATCATTGCTGTGCGTCATCATGGCTTCAAATATCGCTGTCTGATTCACTTTTGTTGTTGTGATCTTTTATCTTTTTATGTTCTTGTTTGAGTTTCTTCATCCGTGCACTGTTTTACTGTCAGATGGATTCCCATCTTAGCTAATATATCTGCTTCCATTATTAGTTTTAACTTTAAAGTCCAGGGTGTAGCTGTACCAAGTTCTATCTGTGGCTGTACCGTTCGTTGTCTAATTGACCTTAACATACGCAACACTGTGACATCATTGCATGAGACCAATCATTGAGTACGGTCATTTGTAACCCCTCCCACCGACCTACTTGGTTGAGAATCCGTACCATATTTCAAACGAGGCTGAATATCCCGCTTGGTTCCAGGAATCAAGCAGGTCATAGGCAAATGGAAATCAAATAGAAACCGTTATATTCACATATTCATGGCCATGCAGTGAAAAAGCTTCAACTTGATTGATTGCTTGAAATTTTAAGGGCACTAGTTACCACAGCCACAAAGTAAGAAACCAGCCTATTTCTAAAATGTCTCTTCTTAAAATGTGATTTTAAACCTAACTCTAACCTTAACCACACTGCTAACCTTATATAAAGTACCTATCAAAAGTTTGGACATACATAATCAGGGTTTTTCTTTATTTTTACTATTTTCTACATTGTAGAATAATAGTGAAGACATCAAAACTATGAAATAACACATATGAAATCATGTAGTAACCATCAATAAGTACATCGACTACGTCGACCCCACAGTGTCTGTACTTACATTTCCCAACCAGAAGCCATGGATTACAGGCAACATCCGCACCAAGCTAAAGGCTAGAGCTGCCGCTTTCAGGGAACAGGACACTCATCCGGAACGCTTATAAAAAATCCCAGATTACAGGCAACATTGACCTTGTGACGAACCATCAAACAGGCAAAGCGTTAATACAGGACTAAGATTGAATCCTACAACACCAGCTCTGAGCCTCGTCGGATGTGACAGGGCTTGAAAAATATTACAGACTACAAAGGGAAACCCAGCCACGAGCTGCTCAGTGATGCAAGCCTACCAGAAGAGATAAATACCTTTTATGCTCGCTTCGATGCAAGCAACACTGAAGCATACAAGACAGCACCAGCTGTTCCGGATGACTGTGTGATCACGCTCACAGTGGCCGATGTGAGCAAGACCTTTAACTTCTTGGTGACTGGGGGGCAGTATTGAGTAGCTTGGATGAATAAGGTGCCCAGAGTAAACTGCCTGCTACTCAGTCATAAAAGCTAGAATATGCATATAATTAGTATATTTGGATAGAAAACACTCTGAAGTTTCTAAAACTGTTTGAATGATGTCTGTGAGTATAACAGAACTCATATGGCAGGCAAGAATCTGAGAATAAATCCAACCAGGAAATGGGAAATCTGAGGTTGGTCGTTTTTCAACTCATTCCCTATTTAGGACACAGTAGGATATTGGTCATGTTGCACTTCCTAAGGCTTCCACTAGATGTCAAAAGTCTTTAGCACCTTGTTTGATGTTTCTACTGTGAAGTGGGACCGAATGAGAGGCAAATGAGTCAGGTGTCTGGCAGATTGCCACGAGCTCGTGACGCACGGTCATGTAAAAGTTAGCTTGCATTCCATTGCTTTTCTAACGACAAAGGAATTCTCCGGTTGGAACAAAGCTACACTCGTTGTGAATCCAGCCAACATGTCAGATTTCAAAAAGGCTTTTCGGCAAAAGCATAAGATGCTATTATCTGATGATAGCACAATAGTAAACATTGAGAGAGTAGCATATTTAAACTCTGCAGGCGCGACACAAAACGCAGAAATAAAATATAAATCATGCCTTACCTTTGACGAGCTTCTTTTGTTGGCACTCCAAAATGTCCCATAAACATCAAAAATGGTCCTTTTGTTCGATTAAATCCGTCGATATATATCCAAAATGTTCATTTATTTGGTACGTTTGATCCAGAAAAACACCGCTTACAACTTATGCAACGTCGCTAAAAAATATCTCAAAAGTTACCTGTAAACTTTGCCAAAACATTTCAAACTACTTTTGTAATACAACTTTAGGTATTTCTAAACGTATATAATCAATCAAATTGAAGACGCGATGGTCTGTGTTCAACACAGGAGCAAAACAAACTGACGCTACTTTTCTGGTTACGATGCCTCTATCAAAAGGTACACATGAAGTGACATTCGTTCTGAGCTATGGTACTTCTTCATTACACAAAGGAAAAACCTCAACCAATTTCTACAAACTGGTGACATCCAGTGGAAGCGGTAGGAACTGCAGGAAAGTCGATTAGAATTCTGGACTCCCCATGAAAGCATATTGAAAAGACAGTGACTTTAAAAAGAATCTGAATGGGTAGGGGGCAGTGTTTTCACGTCCGGATGGAAAACGTGCCCAAAGTAAACTGCCTGTTACTCAGACCCAGAAGCTAGGATATGCATATAATTGGTAGATGTGGATAGAAAACACTCTAAAGTCTCTAAAACTGTTCAAATATTGTCTGTGTGTATAAGAGAACTGATATGGCAGGCGAAACTCTGAGAACAAACTTTTCCCCCCAAAAGAAATTCAGCCTACCACTATTTTCAATGGCTGTCACTTTTATTATAAGGTGAAGTCCTCCCAGATTGCAGTTCCTGGGGCTTCCACTAGATGTCAACTGTCTTTAGAAAGAGTTTCAGACTGTTTTTTTTTTTATTAGCCAGAAATTGTAGTTTCTGAAGCGCATTCTTTGGTATCTTTCTCCGGTAAAGACAATAACGATTCTCCGTCTTAAATTTGATCATTTATTTTCATATTAGGGTATCTAAGGTTTGATTATAAGTGTTGTTTGACTTGTTTGGAAAAGTTTATTAGTAACGTTTGGGATTCATTTTGTATGCATTTTGATGGAGGGAAACTGCGTGGATTATTGACTGAAGTGCGCCAGCTAAACTGAGTTTTTATGGATATTAAAAAAGACATTATCGAACAAAAGGACCATTTGTGATGTAGCTGGGACTTTTTGTAGTGCCAACAGAAGAAAATTATCAAAGGAAAGACATTTATTATATCGCTGTTTCTGACTTTCGTGTCGCACCTGCCTGGTTGCAATATGTTTTTCATGGTTTTGTATGCCCTGACCTTAGAGAGCCGTTTTATTTCTCTATTTTGGTTTGGTCAGGGCGTGAGTTGGGGTGGGCATTTGTATGTGTTGTGTTTCTATGCTTTTCTATCTCTATGTTTTGGCCGGGTATGGTTCTCAATCAGGGACAGCTGTCTATCGTTGAATCTGATTGGGATCCATATTTAGGCGCCTTTTTTCCCACCTGTCTTGGTGGGAAGTTGACTTTCTTTATGGCACTTAGCCTTAAGCTTCACGGTTTTGTTTTGTAGTGTGTATTGTTTTGTTCGGCGTCTTTTTCTTTATTAAAGAACATGTACGCTCACCACACTGCACCTTGGTTCGCTCCTTTCATCAGCCATGACACCAACCAGCTATGCTGGCAACAATTTCATTAAGGTTATTTTCTGATTTTTACTGACACCGGCCATATTCAACGGGTGTTGTACACTTTAATGAATAATAACGTCAGCTAGGGAGCCAGCCAGCTAACATTAGCTAGCTAGATAACAGTACACTTTAGCTTAAGACATGTAGCTAGCTAGCTAGGTAAACAATGAACCTAGCTAGGTAAACAACGTGTAAGATCACACACATCACGTGGCATTAGCTAATGAGTCAGACAGCTAACATTAGCTAGTTAAACAACATTGTGCTAAATCATGTCGTTACTACCCTGAAAGAACCTGCTGGGAGTTAAACAACCAGGTTCAATGTTAGAGCCTAATGTTATCTAGCTATCTAGCAAAGCAAACGGTTCTTTGATACGAATAATAACCTCATACACGTAACGTTAGCTAGAGAGCCAGCCAGCTAACGTTAGCTAGCTAGCTAACAATACACTTCAGCTTGAAATGAAACCACTTTCTGTCAAAATTACTATTTTACCCGTATTTTTTACGGACTATTTTACCCGTATACATCATCAAGCATGATGGACGCGTCTCCCTGTCATGGATATCATGCCACGGTTGCCCTCAGTTTGAAGTATTCTGGAGACTGGCGTTTCCTCCATCTCTTTAGCTATCATACTCCATATCCACTGATTTCAAAACTCGATCGTCCAGAAAGTGGAGAGCAAAACTCATGCAGCTCCACTACACGATACATTTTTTTAAAAGCTGCTTTCGACAGGATTGCCAACACAGACTGACCAGCTCAAATAGACAGAAGCTCTCTATATGGCAGACCAATCCAAACTTCTCTCTCGGCATGTCCAGCCCACTCATTATCTCAGCCAATCATGGCTAGTGGGAAGGTTGCTGCCTTTTTCTGTGGCTTAACCAACAAGGCTTGTAATTTAACAATATTATTCATATTTACAGATGGCAAGTTTTATTAAGGCACATGAAAGTTCACAAGTTCGAGACGGCATTTCGGCCAAAAAAACGCATTTTGATAGCAAAAAATGTCTCTCCTGTGAAGTTGTGACTTGCGACACATGCCTCGTTTCCTGAAACGGGTCTCATATATATTTTATAAACAGGACACCCCAGGAGGCACATGCCCCTTCCGCCCCTATGGGCATGACACCTCTGTGTCACGGCCGTCGAAAGAAGTGGACCAAAGTGCAGTGTGGTGAGCGTACATTTTCCTTTTTATTTAAAATGTCGCCAACAAAACAACAAACGAAGAAACAACCGTGAAGCTTACAGGGCTATAGTGCCACTAACAAAGATAACTACCCACACTGAAAGGAGGGAAAAATGGCTACCTAAGTATGATTCCCATTCAGAGACAACGATAGACAGCTGTCCCTGATTGAGAACCATACCCGGGCAAAACATCGAAATAAAGAAACATAGAAAACAAAACATGGAATGGCTCTCTAAGGTCAGGGCGTGACACTCTGTGTGCAAGCAAGTCTTTCTGTGAATATGCTTGATTTAACAATGAATGCTGCCTGCCCAGACTCTTGTGTGTGGGCCAAAACATTGTATTTGGTCCATTTTCAAATGTCCTTACCAGGCTCTGTTCCCAAATGTTAACAATTCTGTATTTTGTATTAGTAACCGAAGACTCATTTAGCCAAAGGAGAATGGTCAAAGCGAGTAAAAACAACAAAACAACAGCGTCTGTAAGGGTTTTTCCCTGAGCATAATACTCACCTGAGGCTTATCGTATAATATATGCCAGGTCCCACAAAGTAAGTCAAACAACAAGCATTACCCCTGAAGCTAACGGGGCCTGTGACTTTCTCTGTGATGCCGTCATTTTTTTCCCTGCCACTGTGCACGCAGCTAAGGCTGCTCGCTAATAATTCTGCAGCAGACCATATATCCTGGGCCTGCACTGATGCATCTTACAGCGACTCACACGGAGAGCGCCTCAGTCGTCCATCTTGGGCTGACACCAAAGAACACTGATGTTTTCGTTTGGCAGCATCGCAGGGGCATATTTCACTCACTGATGGCGCCAGCTCGCTCTGTTCAATCTCCCTCTTTCACTCTCTCTCCTCGTTTCTCTCTCTTTTCTCTCCTCCCTCCCTCTCTCTCTCTCTCTCTCTCTCTCAATCCTTTCTTTTTCTTTCATTCTATCCTGCAGGCACTGACGTTGCACAAGGCCACTCTATTGGAATGTTTTTACATTCATTTTGGTTCAGGGACACCAACATTCCAGCCTTTCTTGTCTCTTACTCCAGATTGACAGACAACTAAATACATAATCTACGACAGAGAGAGTATCAGAGGCTACAAGTGCCAGAGACGTTGACTGACAGTCACACTAACCCCAAGGTTAAGGACAATGTTATAGACCTGCTGGAGCATTCAATAACCACATTGAAGATGATCGTCAAGCTCAAATATGTTTCCGCATTGTATTATTCAAATCCAAATAAATGTAGACACCAGCATTATCCTCTCATCAGCCCTCCGTCAGCATGTGAGCATGTCATTAAAAACTTGTTTGGTTTGCATTTCTCCTCTGTACTCCTCTCTCTGGGGTATTTAAATGGGTGTTCATTACTAGGGGGTCCTATTTCCCACCATGCACTATGTCTCCCAGGTGTATACAATTGTGAATCAAAAAGTATCTGTAAATTAATGGTGTGAAGACATGCCCCTTGTGGTCTAAAATGAGGCCTTAGTTCGGAATAACATACTAGTAAAACAAATCACTCGGGGTGTGTGGGGATGGTAATGTGGACTGTTATATTTGTGTACGATGGTTAATTCCATTATGAAAAAAAAAAAAAAACAGTGATGTGGCTTCTGGGATTTATCCAAAACTCATTCCCCACCATCTGCTCAAATGAAAGCTCACCTTACTTTGCGTAGGGATATGCATGTCTTTGTGTAAGGGCTTTCACATGTGCTCCCACTGGGCGGAGACATCAATTCAACGTCTATTCCGAGTTGGTTCAACGTAACTTCATTGGAGAGACGTGGAAACAACGTTGATTCAACCAGTGTGTTCCCAGTGGGCGGTAACAAGTTCAGCACAACTATAAATGACCAATTATGCATCCCTTTGAATGTGACAAATTGTACTCGCCATTATGTAGTTTTAGCATGACTGAGAAATGCATGAGATGTAGAAAAATGTACAAGGCATTGCATTGTATTTCACAGACGTATTGAGAATGAGAAAATATGTGCCAACTTCTAAGCACTGACATACCACTGTTCTTCTCTATTGCAAGGGAGGGGGGAGGGGGGGGGGGGGATCATTGCTGTGGAGGAAAGTAACAATATGCAAGCCAGAGGGGGAACAAATGTTGGCGGCTACAACTTAGATGATAGTACATGTGAGACTTGGATGAGAGTACATGTGAGTCGCCGTGAGTCTGTGGTGAATGTGAGCCAGGGCTAAGAAGTCAATGAGTCGTTTGCGCAATGCCTCCGGGACTCCAAAGTGTGAATGTCACAGGTAATCCTTCGGTCTTCAAGTGATAATGGATGCATCTTTGCCAAGTGGTGTGTTGCTAAAGGCTATTGTGACCTACATGTCACAATAACACTCTAGGGAGATCCCTAAGAAACATCTAATTTATCAGTGTGTTTCCATGTGTTGCCTATGCAGTGCCTTCAGAAAGTTTTCACACTCCTTGACGTTTTCCCACGTTTTGTTGTGTTACAGCCTGAATTTAAAATGGATTAAATGTAGATTTGTTTTGTCACTGGCCGACACACAATACCCCATAATGTCAAAGTGGAATGATGTTTTTAGAAATGTTTAAAAATGAATGAAAAATGAAAAAAATGAAATGTTTTGAGTCAATAAGTATTCAACACCTTTGTTATGGCGTAAAACATGTGCAATAATAGTGTGCAATAATAGTGTTTCACATGATTTTTGAATGCCTACCTCATCTCTGTACCCCACATATACAGTACAATTATCTGTAAGGTCCTCTCAGTCGAGCAATGCATTTCAAAAGCAGATTCAACTACAAAGACCAGGGAGGTTTTCCAATGCCCCACAAAGAAGGGAACCTTCAAAAAGCAGACATTGAATATCCCTTTGAGCATGGTGAAGTTATTAATTACACTTTGGATGGTGTATCAATACACCCAGTCCCTACACAGATGCCATGCATCCTTCCTAACTCAGTTGCCGGAGAGGCAGGAAACTGCTCGGGGATTTCACCATGAGGCCAATGGTGACTTTAAAACAGTTAGAGTTTAACTTGTTAGGGATCAGCCCTGTTTTTTTTTCAATTTTCGTCTAAAATTACATGCCCATATCTTAACTGCCTATAGCTCAGGCCCTGAAGCAAGCATATGCATATTCTTGGTACCATTTGAAAGGAATCAATGATGTTTGTGGAAATGTGTAATTAATGTAGGAGAATATAACACAATAGATATGGTAGAAGAAAATACAAAGAAAAAAACAACAGTTTTTGAATTTTTGTTTGTCTCTGAAATGCAAGAGAAAGGTCACACTTTAGCCAGGAAGCTGGATGTAATGTAGACGGTGTCCATAAGAAGGCAACAGTGTATGTGCAAAGTTTCAGACTGATAACTTGAAGAATGAGCAAGCTACATGACATTTAGTATGAAGTCACGCAGGTGTCCTTCACAATTTGCCTCAATGTACCCAAGTGGCTGAATTCGTAAAGTGATACATTTTCAAGAACATAACTATAGAAAACATACAAAAATGCTATGCTAATAAAAAAATACAACTTTACACATTCTCAGGAATGTCATACATTATGGATCATTAGCTTCCCTACATAAAATGTGCTCATAGGAGACCTGACAAGAATGCTGATCCAATGTCTCCAAACACAGAGGTGAAATATTTAAGGGCCAAGTTAGCAGCCAACACTGATCTAATGTCAGAAGTGAACACACTACAAACACAAGGTAAAATAAATAAATAATAAATAAATATATGCATTATTTACAATGACTGTACTTCAACATGCCCTCTACACAAGATTGTGCTGCTGGTCCCAAGTCCCTTTCAGCTGTAAAGTACTTACCATCCTCTACCTGTATGCTGGTTGGGTTTTCACACCTCTAGATGGCCGGACGTGTGTTTGTTGTGGAGCCAGAGAGCAGCTGTCAGACTGAGTGGGGGATGGAGGACTTGAATGTGGTCTCTTTGAAGTCAGTTTTTACCACTAAAAAAATAAGAACTCAAGATTATGACTTATTATATTGAACCTTAATTTTAGCAATACATCAAATAAACTATCTATAAACATATACTGTATTATATTGAGCGGCGAACACTGTGGTGAAGGTTGTGTACCAATTGTTATTATTTTTTTAGGCAATTTTTTTAGGCAATTTATTTAACTAGGCAAGTCAAGTACAAATTCTTATTTACAATGACGCCTACCCTGACCAAACCCGGACGATGCTGTGCCAATTCTACGCCTCCTGATGGGACTCCCAATCACGGCCGGATGTGATGCAGCCTGGATTCAAACCAGGTACTGTAGTGTGTTAGACACCTGTGCCAGTCGGGTGCCCAACGTGTATTGTAGGTTGACTTTGACATGTTGTGGCTTCCGGATTTACAATATAAAATAATATCAAGACTCGTATTTCACTTACCAGTCTAACATTAGCGTCCTCTCCTTTAGCTGTTGTCTATCACATTTTTCTGCAAGAATATTGTCCAAAATCTGTATACTTGGACTTTGATTTAGCTTTTCCAGTATTAGTAGCCATATTGTAAGTTCAACATTTGCAAAACACTTCATTTTCATAACTTGCATAACTCACAGATATGCATTACGCTCTTTGCCATATTTTTGCATAAATGTCCAAAAGGAACTAGCCCTCTAGCGTGCAAGGTTAGCTGGACGATTGTGCGACGGATACAGGGTTTCCACATACTCTCGTAACGGCCAGCTCATTGGCTATCTAGTTAGTTTGGTTGGAACACGATTGGTGCTCATTTGACAAACTTACAGTCATGTGAACGCCGCTCGCGTCATTGGCACGCCATGATGGTGTCGCTCCCTTACTAACATTGGTGTCCTATCGGCCATACTAAATGCCAAACGATAAAATAAAGTCTGGTTACATTTTAGGGTGTCTGAGGAATAAATACAAACGTAATTTGACTGGTTGAAACAACATTTAGCCTAGCATTTAACATGCCGCCTCATTAATTCTCCTGCCCCCTAAAAAAATGTAGATTTTCAGCTTGCACCATATACAGTGCCTTGCGAAAGTATTCGGCCCCCTTGAACTTTGCGACCTTTTGCCACATTTCAGGCTTCAAACATAAAGATATAAAACTGTATTTTTTTGTGAAGAATCAACAACAAGTGGGACACAATCATGAAGTGGAACGACATTTATTGGATATTTCAAACTTTTTTAACAAATCAAAAACTGAAAAATTGGGCGTGCAAAATTATTCAGCCCCTTTACTTTCAGTGCAGCAAACTCTCTCCAGACGTTCAGTGAGGATCTCTGAATGATCCAATGTTGACCTAAATGACTAATGATGATAAATACAATCCACCTGTGTGTAATCAAGTCTCCGTATAAATGCACCTGCACTGTGATAGTCTCAGAGGTCTGTTAAAAGCGCAGAGAGCATCATGAAGAACAAGGAACACACCAGGCAGGTCCGAGATACTGTTGTGAAGAAGTTTAAAGCCGGATTTGGATACAAAAAGATTTCCCAAGCTTTAAACATCCCAAGGAGCACTGTGCAAGCGATAATATTGAAATGGAAGGAGTATCAGACCACTGCAAATCTACCAAGACCTGGCCGTCCCTCTAAACTTTCAGCTCATACAAGGAGAAGACTGATCAGAGATGCAGCCAAGAGGCCCATGATCACTCTGGATGAACTGCAGAGATCTACAGCTGAGGTGGGAGACTCTGTCCATAGGACAACAAATATTCGTATATTGCACAAATCTGGCCTTTATGGAAGAGTGGCCATTTCTTAAAGATATCCATAAAAAGTGTTGTTTAAAGTTTGCCACAAGCCACCTGGGAGACACACCAAACATGTGGAAGAAGGTGCTCTGGTCAGATGAAACCAAAATTGAACTTTTTGGCAACAATGCAAAACGTTATGTTTGGCGTAAAAGCAACACAGCTCATCACCCTGAACACACCACCCCCACTGTCAAACATGGTGGTGGCAGCATCATGGTTTGGGCCTGCTTTTCTTCAGCAGGGACAGGGAAGATGGTTAAAATTGATGGGAAGATGGATGGAGCCAAATACAGGACCATTCTGGAAGAATGGAAGAAAGACTCCTGATGGAGTCTGTAAAAGACCTGAGACTGGGACGGAGATTTGTCTTCCAACAAGACAATGATCCAAAACATAAAGCAAAATCTACAATGGAATGGTTCAAAAATAAACATATCCAGGTGTTAGAATGGCCAAGTCAAAGTCCAGACCTGAATCCAATCGAGAATCTGTGGAAAGAACTGAAAACTGCTGTTCACAAATGCTCTCCATCCAACCTCACTGAGCTCGAGCTGTTTTGCAAGGAGGAATGGGAAAAAAATTCAGTCTCTCGATGTGCAAAACTGATAGAGACATACCCCAAGCGACTTACAGCTGTAATCGCAGCAAAAGGTGGCGCTACAAAGTATTAACTTAAGGGGTCTGAATAATTTTGCACGCCCAATTTTTCAGTTTTTGATTTGTTAAAAAAGTTAGAAATATCCAATAAATGTCGTTCCACTTCATGATTGTGTCCCACTTGTTGTTGATTCTTCACAAAAAAATACAGTTTTATATCTTTATGTTTGAAGCCTGAAATGTGGCAAAAGGTCGCAAAGTTCAAAGGGGCTGAATACTTTCGCAAGGCACTGTATTCTAAAAATTACTTTGTGTTGGGCCGGCCCGGGTTTATGGTTTGCGCAACATTACAGCCTATGTTGGAAACCAACGCGTGGCCCTTGCTGTGGTGAGAGAGAGTAGTGTGGCCTGTATGTCTCAGAAATAGAAAAGCAAATCTCATTCTATGATCTCTTTCTGTAAGACATGAGCCTGCAACTCTCATCTCTCCAGTGTTGCACTTCATCATTTATTTCCTTATAGCATCATAGCCGAGGAAAGGGTGCTGGAGGAGCTGCAGCATCACTTATTAATTGAAATTATATACATTTTCCAACGTTATAGAATTACTTCTGTCTGTTCAGAAAGAAATGAAATAATTCAGAATACTACACCAGGAGTAGGCCTATTATTTAAACTACAGAGGACTAATCGCTTCTTTAAAAAATAACCGAGCTGTGGATAGTGTTTTTATAGTCTAATCACAAGGCATATAGCCTGGGAACATGTGGCAAATATATCAGTGAACAGTATGCAGCTAGAACAAGCTTTTTGCAATATTTCAAATACCAAAAAAAACACAGTTTGGAAATAATCTAATCTGATGTTAGGCTACCAAAATATTTTATCAACATCCAAATAGGCCTGTTGGGGAACATTGCTTTACAAAGTTTAACAAGAGATAGGCTTTTGGCATGAAAGTATCGGTCATTGCCTTTGAGGGAGCTGGATCATTGTGTGAGTCAGTGAAAGACTATAATTTCCTCCTCATATTTTCAATATGTGTCTCCACCAGTGGCTTCGCAAAAAATGTTTTTTAATTAGTCATCTCGCTTTGTTTCATAAATTTCCTTCAATTTGTAAGAGGCTGAATGTATCTCACCGGAGAAAGCATCCGACCGAATGAAACAGCGCCCCCTCTGTCTCAGCATGTGTAGCCCATCTATCTGATGCAGTCTGGTCAAAAAGAATATGACAATGTTGTTGCCCATAGCATTGAATGCAAAGGAAGCCAGCAAGCATTTTGCCTCCATTAATAAAAAAATCAATAAAATAATGGACAATCAGCGTTGAGCTAAACTGAGTAAGCTCAGCTGTGAATGGACCTGGCACACCAACAAACAAAAAAAGAGTAGAAGAAAGCCAGTTTGGATTTGGCTTCACATCAATCACATCACATGCCAAACGTCATTTAAAAAAAAAAAAAATGTAAGTGTTGCATCTCATTGTGTTGTTGTCCTCCGGTGGCTAGCTACCTAGCTTTCCAAAATCATCCCTTTCCTAAATTAGCCATGGCTAGCCATAGGGATTTGGAATTGTGTTTTGATACTGGCCAAAATTTATAACGGTGATTCTGATCAAACCATACATTCAAACATTGCGCCCTTGGCCTGAGAGGATGGAAGTTCAACATGTTGCTAGATGTAGTAGGCTAATGTTAACTAGCTAGCCTGGTGTATCGTTGCCCATGGGGGGCGGCGTGGTAGCCTAGTGGTTAGAGCATTGGACTAGTAACTGGAAGGTTGCAAGTTCAAATCCCTGACAAGGTACAAATCTGTTGTTCTGCCCCTGAACAGGCAGTTCCTATGCCTAGTTAAATAAAGGTAAAATTAATCTTTGCCCATGAAAGGAAGTTAGGCTAGCGAGCAAACATTCTAGCCAGGTAGTGTAGGTCAACAAAAACTAAAAGTGTGTACTGTATGACAGATTGATAGACCATTTAGGCAACATGAAAGAGGTGGATGGTATTGGCTTTTTGCAACGAGTAGGGTGAGTCAACATGTTTTTTCTACTTGCAGGCACACAAATACACAGAAATCAGTAACATGGACAGCCTCATCATATTTAGGTTACATTCATTGGACTAAATCGTTTTTTGGTGTTGTTTAGTTGTCACTGTATTAGACTAAGCATAGATGATTAGATTATGTTGAATTTGAAATGTTGCTGGAATAGCGGAGGAAGTGCCTGTTTTCTTTGCAACTTGCAGTTACTCTCTGTGGTTCTAAATCAATAGTTGTTCAGGAGCCCGAAAATGTCAGAAACATGAACTTGCTTGACCATGCTATAGGTCATGTAACTGTTTGTTACATACAATATGTTTTGTGGACTTCACTGGACAGATGTTGCTCTCTGGTTATGTGATGAAACAAATACGTGGTTGAATTTATTCTGCCACTGTGTCTTCCTATTGTCTCAGCCTTAGGCCTATATATCACAGTGTCAAGGCATATGAACTAACAGGTTATAGAGAAAACAACGCAATTATCACAACACATACAGTAGGTTGTAATATGGCTTTTTCCCCCTGGCTTGTCTTCCCCAGTGATTTTACCCACGCACTGCTAATGGTCTCCACACACCACAAGTTGAAGGCAGAAGTTTACATACACCTTAGCCAAATACATTTAAACTCAGTTTTTAACAATTCCTGACATTTAATCATAATAAAAATTCCCTGTCTTAGGTCAGCTGGGATCACCACTTTATTTTAAGAATGTGAAATGTCAGAAAAATAATAGTGATTTATTTCAGCTTTTATTTCTTTCATAACATTCCAAGTGGGTCAGACGTTTGCAAACAGTACACTCAATTAGTATTTGCTAGCATCGCCTTTAAATTGTTTAACTTGGGTCAAACGTTTCGGGTAACCTTCCACAAGCTTCCCACAATAAGTTGGGTGAATTTTGGGCCATTTCCTCCTGACAGAGCTGGTGTAACTGAGTCAGGTTTTTAGGCCTACTTGCTCATACACACTTTTTCAGTTCTGCCCACAAATTTTCTATAGGATTGAGGTGAGGGCTTTGTGATGGCCACTCCAATACCTTGACTTTGTTGTCCTTAAGCCATTTTGCCACAACTTTGGAAGTATGCTTAGGGTCATTGTCCATTTGGAAGACCCATTTGCGACCAAGCTTTAACTTCCTGACTGATGTCTTGAGATGATGCTTCAGTATATCCACGTAATTTTCTACCTCATGATGTCATCTATTTTGTGAAGTGTACCAGTCCCTCCTGCAGCAAAGACCTCCACAACATGATGCTGCCACCCTCGTGCTTCACGGTTGGGATGGTGTTCTTTGGCTTGCAAGCCTCCCCTGATGGTCATTATTGCCAAACAGTTCAATTTTAGTTTCATCAGACCAGAGGACATTTCGCCAAAAAGTACGATCTTTGTCCCCATGTGCAGTTTCAAACCGTAGTCTGGCTGTTTATGGCAGTTTTGGAGCAGTGGCTTCTTCCTTGCTGAGCGGCCTTTCAGGTTATGTCGATATAGGACTCGTTTTACTGTGGATAAAGATACTTTTGTACCTGTTTCCTCTAGCATCTTCACAAGGTCCTTTGCTATTGTTCTGGATTGATTTGCACCTTTCGCACCTAAGTACGTTCATCTCTAGGAGACAGATTGCGTTTCCTTCCTGTGCGTTATGATGGCTGTGTGGTTCCATGGTGTTTATACTTGTACTATTGTTTGTACAGATGACCGTGGTACCTTCAGGCATTTGGAAATTGATCCCAAGGATGAAACCAACTTGTGGAGGTTTACAATTTATCCGTTCCGGTATACAGATCACCCCCGCCCCCCTTCATGCTCACTTTGGCACCTCACGATTTACAACTTGAGCACTGTCAACAATCAATTTGACAGAGCTTGAAGAATTTAGAAAATAATAATCTTGCAAAATCCAGGTGTGGAAAGCTCTTAGAGAATTACCCAGAAAGACTCACAGCTGTCATCGCTGACAAAGGTGCTTCTACAAAGAATTGACTCAGGGGTGTGAAAACTTGTGTAAATTATATATTTCTGAATTTACATTTCAATAAATTAGCAAAAATGTCTAAAAACATGTTTCCACCTTGTCATTATGGGGTATTGTGTGTAGATGAGGTGAGAAATACATCAATTTCATCCATTTTGAATTTAAGCTGTAACACAACAAAATGTGGAATATGTCAAGGTGTATGAATACTTTCTGAAGGCACTGTATACTCTTGTGTGGGTCTCTCTTATCATCAAACCCATTCCCTTTAAAAGCTATGGGGCAATAGCTTCAGATCCCATAGCCTAGTAATGCAAATAAGTAGATTAGATTGTAAAATCAGATATGGAGGAAGAATCATGTTGAGTTTATGGCTCTGCCATTGAGCTCAAATAGAGTCGTGGTAATTTCTCAAATATACCAGTTTGAGCATTATTGGTTTTGTGGAATGCATTTCCCCCCTTGAGAGGGGAGCTATTCTAGCTACATGGTTGGTGCAGAACCTTACTGCTATTCTTTCAAGTGGCAGAAAAGGAATCTAGGGACAGAATCCAGTGAGAGTAGGAACCAGCAGAGCTTAAGCCTTTAAAGCATAGCAACCTTGAAGCTCCCCAGCTTTCCCTTTGACGTAGGAATTTCAGAGGCTGTTATGACGCTTGGCCATTCTCCCGAACGCTCTCCTGTCAGCGGCTGAAGCCATCTACTGATCACGGGAAATGAGGAACTCTTATGATCTGTCACTAGCAACGATCTATTGTTATCTGTTATCTAGCAACCACCATCCTTCCATCCCCCATCTCTCTTTCTCTCTGTTCGCCGCTCATGTCTCTTTCCTTTTAATAGGCTGGATGTACTTAACCCTGGTGCGGCGAGCTCTGTGACTCTGTAACAGAAGCACGGAGCCCCCATTGCGTCTTAATGTAGCCAGACATCACAGGCTACAGTCGCGCCATCAATAATGAACCTCGTGTTGGAGGGGGGATGGGGCCTCTGCAGGGGCTCCAGTGGGCAAATGATTCATCCCTCAGACCGCCGCTATTCATTAGGTGGGCCTATGTGGCTAATGATGGCTCTCCCTGGCTCTTTCTCCCTTTCATTAAACCAGTACCTGTGCAAATACCTTCGTTTTGCCACTCACCAGCTCTCTTTCTCACTCAGCTCCCACTCTTTCTCTGGCTGCCACATCCACCACGGTGGTGGCAGTCTCTGCTCCAGCTCTCCCTCTGGCCCTGTTCCCCTGCGTTATTGATGGAACTCTACTGAGACCTCTGTGTGACTAATACAGGGCAATCCTGTGTGACCAATAAAAAGAGCCCGGAGACTGACAGGGCCCACACACTCACTGATTTATTGAGAGAAGTCCTCAGTCTCCTTAATTACTTTTCTCTTCTCCCCCTCTCTCTATTCTCTATCTCCTCCCTCTATTCTTCTAGGTGCTGCTGGGACTGTTTGTCCGGTATTCCAGAGAGGAACATGATAAAGAAGTAATCCAGTGGGGATCCGAGGGATAGATACTGTAGATCAGATAGCAATGATGTAGAGGATGGTTTCAAGTCGCAGAAAACCCAGCTGTTATCTGGTGAAGTGGGGTTCTTGAACAGAGACACTGAGACACATTTCAGAGATAAAGAAGAAGGGTATATGAGGGCCAGGGTACTTGGTTGTGGAAAACAGCCCAACCTGAAACGGTGAGACATTTCAGATATACAGAAGTCTGGCAAAGGAGAGATAGGGTACTTAGTAACAGAAAACATCCAACACTGAAACCATCGGACAGAAAACATCGGACAGATGATGACAGCGGAATGACCCAGGTGTTGGCATGGAAAGAGATCTCACTATTTGCCAGGTGGCAGGGCTAAGGAAGGTTAAATAGTCTATGTCATGGCAGAGTTCTACTGCCATTGTTTATGATGTTACAGGGGGAGAGGTGAGTGCGCATTAAGGATTCATAAGGACGAAAGGTTGAGATCCCGTGGCAAAGCTGCACTCTAATATCATTGTAAAACACTTGACAGTCCCGAACAGTGTTTTTGTTACTGAAATGGACCTGGGCTTATGTCCCCTGTGCGTTATGAAGTATATAACAGTATATTAAGTACATTGTTTCTGATAAAGAGGAGTTTTAATTGCAAACCGTATGATAGGTCAGTCAGTAGTGTTACATTTTGAGTATTCATATACCATATAGCAGGGATTGGCAACTTTTTTAGGAACTCAGTAGGGGTTTCAACTTCATGTTGCTGGTTGGAAAAGTAGAAAACACAAGGTGGCCCATCATGAGTTCAGATTTTCTGTGACCCCTACCACCATCAAAGTTTCCCATCCCTGCGGTCTGCATTAGGTCCTGCATTGCCTCTCCAAAGTTCTCACGGTTTAGTACTGTCACGGGATTCTTCTGTTGAAGGAGAGGCGGACCAAAATGCAGCGTGGTTATTGTGATACATATTTAATGAAGATGATAAATGAACAATATACAAAACAAGAAATGTGGAAAAACCACAACCAGCCCTATCTGGTGTAACAAACACAAAGACAGGAACAATCACCCACAAAACCCAACACAAAACAGGCTACCTAAATATGGCTCCCAATCAGAGACAATGACTAACACCTGCCTCTGATTGAGAACCATATCAGGCCCAAACACAGAAACAGACAAACAAGACATCCAACATAGAATGCCCACTCAGATCACACCCTGACCAAACAAACATAGAACATACAAAGCAAACTATGGTCAGGGTGCGACAAGTACCTTAACTCTGCACTACCGCTGAACATTTGACAAACTACTCTAAAAAAGGAAACTTTGCAGTGGTTGATGATTTAATCTAGGCTCAAGTCTATGATCCTCATGGGCTATACGTTTGCAATGGAATAGCACAATTCATGATCATTGATTTCTATTCTGTAATTCCTCTCATTTTGATGCTATGATTAAAATGTTACTGATGTTTTAATCAAGCAATTCATTGGAGTACATGTATCAGGTACCAAGGTAAGACCCAAGTGCAGGCTGTGTGAAGTAACAATGTTTATTGTAACAACAGGGGCAGGCAAACGATAGGACAAGGCAGGCAGGGGTCGATAATCCAGAGTAGAGGCCAAGGTACAGGACGGTAGGCAGGCTCAAGTCAGGCAGAGGTCGGTAATCCAGAGGTGGAGCAAAGGTACAGGACGGCAGGGAGGCTCAGGGTCAGGGACAGGCAGAGTGGTCAGGCAGGCGGGTACGGGTCAGGACAGGAAAGGGTCAAAAACCAGGAGGATGAGAAAAGAGAAACTAAAAAAAGCAGGCGCTGAGACACAACGCTGGTAGCCTTGATCAAACAAGGTGAACTGGCCGCAGACAGACAGAAAACATAGGTATAAATACAGAGGGGATAGTGAGGAAGACACCTGGAGGGGGTGGAGACAATCACAAAGACAGGTGAAACAGATCAGGGCGTGACAAATTCAGCATACAGTGGCTTATGAAAGTATTCACCCCCCTTGGCTATTTTCCTATTTTGTTGCCTTACAACCTGGAATTAAAATGGATTTTTTGGGGGGGTTGTATCATTTGATTTACACAACGCTCCTACCACTTAGAAGGTGCAAAATATTTTTGTGTGTGACACAAACAAGAAATAGAACAAAAAAATGGAAAACTTGACCGTGCATAACTAATCATGCTGTTTTTTTTTCATTTCACTTCACCAATTTGAACTATATTGTGTATTTCCATTTCAAGAAACCAAAATAAAAATCTATTTAAATTACAGGTTGTAATTCAACAAAATAGGAAAAATGCCAAGAGGGATGAATACTTTTGCAAGGCACTGTATCTAAAATCATGTTATTATGATACAAATGTCAACAAAGTCTAACATGAAGTGATAATAGTCGATGCTTTGGTTAAGCTACACTGTAAAATAAATCTTGTTGTTCTTACGGTAACTTACTGGAAAGCCAGTTGCCTGTACGTTACCATAAAAATAAATTCCAAATAAACTTTGGTTTAACAGTACATTACAATAGTTTATCTGGAATTATGTTAACATAAATTCCAGATAAATTATTGTAATGTACTGTTAAACCAAAGTTTATTTTGAATTTATTATAACATATTGTACATGTTTTACAGTAATTTACATAGCTGGCTGCCAGTAAATTACAGTAAAAAACAACTTTTTTTTTTTTTACAGTGTACAGCGGAAATATTCAATGGGCTGTGGCTAAATATATTGTTAACCTGTATCATTACTTCCTTGTTCAACCATCCTTTGCAATTGAACCATATATTGTTCTCCAGTCAAACAAAGCCTCTGGTCACAATTGGCTAACACACTGATGCTAGACATGAGGTAGGACCATGGTACTGTTATCCTCTAACATTAGAGACTCCTCGAGGCAGTCTGCATTGGTGGAACTGTATATAGACAGTCATACGTTCTCGTAAAGAATCACTGTGAGCAGTTGCACTCAAACATCATAAAGCCAACCAAACAACCAGAAGTCAACTGCTTTGGGCTGTGACACACTTTATATAGGCACGTACATTTTCATACACCATAAACCCAACCCTGCCAATGAAACAAAAGAGAAGCAGTGTTCTTTAATTAAATAGAATGGTGTATCTGAGTGCGTCTTTGTTTTTCCCCACGCAGAGTGAAAGATGGTGAGTCGTGTAGGAAATGCTTTGTTGCCCTGTTAACATACAAAGATTAAGAAGAAATGATGTCACAATATCCTTTCCTCACATACAGTGCCTTGCAAAAGTTTTCATCCCCCTTGGTGTTTTTCCTATTTTGTTGCATTACAACCTGTAATTTAAAAATATTTTTATTTGGATTTCATGTAATGGACATACACAAAAGTGTCCAAATTGGTGAGGTGAAATGAAAAACCAAACTTCTTTAAAAAATAAAATAAAAAAATAAAAAAATGGAAAAGGGGTGTGTGCATATGTATTCACCCACCTTTCTATGAAGCCTCTAAATGAGATATGGTGCAACCAATTACCTTCAGAAGTCACATAATTATTTAAATAAATTCCACCTGTGTGCAATCTAAGTGTCACATGATCTCAGTATATACGGTTGAAGTTGGAAGTTTACATACATCTTGGCCAAATACATTTAAACTCAGTTTTTCACAGTTCCGGACATTTAATCCTAGTTAAAATTCCCTGTCTTAGGTCAGTTAGGATCACCATTTTATTTTAAGAATGTGAAATGTCAGAATAATAGTAGATAAATATTTATTTCAGCTTTTAGTTATTTCATCACATTCCCAGTGGGTCAGAGGTTTACATACACTCAATTAGTATTTGGTAGCATTGCCTTTAAATTGTTTAACTTGGGTCAAACGTTTTGGGTAGCCTTCCACAAGATTCCCACAATAAGTTGGATGAATTTTGGCCCATTCCTCCTGACTGAGCTGGTGTAACTGAGTCAGGTTTGTTGTTCTCCTTGCTCGCACATGATTTTTCAATTCTGCCCACACATTTTCTATGGGATTGAGGTCAGGGTTTTGTGATTGCTACTCCAATCCTTTGACTTTGTTTTCCTTAATCCATGTTGCCAGAACTTTGGAAGTATGCTTGGGATCATTGTCTATTTGGAAGACCCATTTGCGACCAAGCTTTAACTTCCTGACTGATGTCTTGAGATGTTGCTTCAATATATCCACATAATTATCTTCCTCATGAAGCCATCTATTTTGTGAAGTGCACCAGTCAAAGTACCCCCACAACATGATGCTGCCACCCCCATGCATCACGGTTGGGATGGTGCTCTTCTGCTTGTAAGCCTCCCCCTTTTCCTCCAAACATAACGATGGTCATTATTGCCAAACAGTTCAATTTTTGTTTCATCACACCAGAGGACATTTCTCCAAAAAGTACGATCTTTGTCCCCATGTGCAGTTGCAAATTTTATGGCGGTTTTGGAGCAGTGGCTTCTTCCTTGCTGAGCGGCCTTTCAGGTTATGTCAATATAGGACTCATTTACCGTGCATATAGATACTTTTGTACCTGTGTTCTCCAGCATTTCACAAGGTCCTTTGCTGTTGTTCTGGGATTTATTTGCACTTTTCGCGTCTCCTTCCGGAGCGTTATGATGGCTGCGTGGTCCCATGGTGTTTATACTTGCGTACCATTTTTTGTAAAGATGAACGTGGTACCTTCAGGCATTTGGAAATCACTCCCAAGGATGAACCAGACTTGTGGAGGTCTACAATTTGTTTTCTGATATCTTGGCTGATTTCTTTTGATTTTCCCATGATGTCAAGTAAAGAGTCACTGAGTTTGAAGGTTGGCCTTGAAATACATCCACAGGTACACCTCCAATTGACTCAAAAGATGTCAATTAGCCTATCAGAAGCTTCTAAAGCTGTGATATCATTTTCTGGAATTTTCCACGCTGTTTAAAGGCACAGTCAACTTAGTGTATGTAAACTTCTGACCCACTGGAATTGTGATACAGTGAATTATAAGTGAAATAATCTGTCTGTAAACATTTGTAGGAAAAATTAATTGTGTCATGCACAAAGTAGATGTCCTAACCGACTTGCCAAAATTATATAGTTTGTTAATAAGACATTTGAGGAGATGTTGAAAAATGAGTTTTAATGACTCCAACCTAAGTGAATGTAAACTTCCGACTTCAACTGGATATACCTGTTCTGAAAGCCAGGAGTGTACAACACCTCTAAGCAAGGGCACCATCAAGCAAGCAGCACCATGAAGACCAAGGAGCTCTCCAAACAGGTTGTGGAGAAGTACAGATCAGAGTTGGAATTTAAAAAAATATCCAAAACTTTGAACATCCCACACCATTAAATCCATTAATAAAAAAATTGAAACAATATGGCACCGCAACAAACCTGCCAAGAGAAGGCCACCCAGCAAAACTCACGGACCAGGCAAGGAGGGCATTAATCAGAGAGGCAACAAAGAGACCAAAGATAACCCTGAAAGAGCTGCAAAGCTCCACAGCAGAGATGGGAGTATATTTTTCTTAGGACCAGATTAAATTATACACTCCAGAGAGCTGGACTTTTGGAAGAGTGGCCAGAAATAAGCCATTGCTTAAAGAAAAAAAGAAAAAAATAAGCAAACATGTTTGGTGTTTGCCAAAAGGCATGTGGGAGGCTCCCCAAACATATGGTAGAAGGTACTGGTCAGATGAGATGAACTTTTTGGCCATCAAGGAAAACGCCACGTCTGTCGCAAACCCAACACCTCTCATCACCCCAAGATCCTCATCCCCACAGTGAAGCATGGTGGTAGCAGCATCATGCTGTGGGGATGTTTTTCATCGGCGGGGACTGGAAAACTGGTCAGAATTGAAGGAATGATGGATGGCGCAAAATAGATGGAAATTCTTGAGGGAAACCTGTTTGTCTTCCAGAGATTTGAGCCTGGGACGGAGATTTACCATTCCAGCAGGACAATGACCCTAAGCATACTGCTAATGCAGCACTCGACTGGTTTAAGGGGAAACATTTAAATGTCTTTGAATGGTCTAGTCAAAGCCCAGGCCTCAATCCAATTGAGAATCTGTGGTATGACTTAAAGATTGTTGTAAACCAGCAGAACCCATCCAACTTGAAGGAGCTGGAGCAGTTTTGCCTTGAAGAATAGGCAAAAAAACCAGTGGCTAGATGTGCCAAGCCTATAGAGACATACCCCAAGAGACTCGCAGCTGTAATTGCTGCAAACGGTGGCTCTACAACGTATTGCCTTTGGGGGGAGTGAATTGTTATGCACAGTGAAGGTTTCCATTTTATTTCTTGTTTGTTTCAAAATAAAAAATATTTTATCTTCAAAGTGGTAGGCGTGATACAAATGATACAAACCCCCCAAAAAATATATTTTAATTCCAGGTTGTAAGGCAACAAAATAGGAAAATAGCCAATGGGGTTTGTCACGTTCTGACCTTAGTTCCTTTTTTATGTCTTTATTTTAGTTGGTCAGGGTGTGATTTGTGGTGGGCATTCTATGTTGTTTTTCTATGTTTTGTTCTGTTGTTATATTTCTATGTGTTTGGCCTAGTATGGTTCTCAATCAGAGACAGGTGTCAGTCGTTGTCTCTGATTGGGAGCCATATTTAGGTAGCCTGTTTTCTATTGTGTTTTGTGGGTGGTTGTATCCTGTGTTAGTGTTTTCACCATACGGAACTGTTTCAGTTGTTTGTTTGTACTTTTGTTATTTTGTTCAGTCTTCTGTTGATTTATTAAATATATCATTATGGACACTTACCACGCTGTACATTGGTCTGATCCTTGCTACTCCTCCTCTGAAGAAGAGGAATTCTGTTACGGGTGATTACTTCCGCAAGCCACTGTAGGTGGATAAAATGGTCCTGAGAAAAATGTGATGTGTCTAGAATAATTGCACTTTTAATTGCACTCTTTTGTTATGAGCAGTTGTGATGAAAATTACTTTGACTGTCCACAGGAAATGGAAACAGAGATTTGGGTCATTCAAATGCCTCAAATGTTAATACTCATCACTGCATTCTCTATCAAAGGGTTGGTTGTCCCTCTGATGTCATTGCTATGTTATTATTTATGAAGCCCTTTTACAAAAAGTTCCATTGTACCTAACGTGTTTACTAAACTTTCGACATACTAGTTACCACACCCGGTCTCAGGGATGGTTATCTCTGGAAGTTCTCTTGAGTTAGATAAATCAGCTTTTAGTTGTATTGCACCTTATTTGTGGAACACTCTTCAAAATGTTGTTAAATTGGATGTTTTGGTGACTTTAGGGCAATTCAGAAAGCTGATTGAGGGCCTTATTACTGATGAATGTGTTTGTTTTTTAGGACCATGTTTTTCTTTCTGCTTGCATTTATATTTTGATGTGTGTATTTTCTGTAATTTCAGGGCTCATCTGTTAAACATACCTTGGTCTCAGTATGACTCTCCGCTAAAATAAAGGCTAAATAAAAATATATATACACACAATGAGGTTGGAGGGTTTGGAGTACAGGGTCAGTCAAAGTACCGGGCCCCTGGATGAATTAAAGGGCCTAAGTGTCTTGCTCAAGGGCACTGTGGCAGTTGATGGCATCCGGTATTTAATACCAACCACCATCGCTGCTGTTGTCTCAGATGTCTGTTTTACTGGCATTCACACGCACTGGTGTTTGGACTGTGTGTAGACAGGAAAGGAGATTAATTAGTTGATGTTTATTCTTGGTGCATACACCATGGGAAACCCAATGTCCCATGTGGATTCCACAAGTGTTAACCCTCTATGCCACCACTGATGGTCTGATAACTAATTAATTTGAAGAAGTAAAAAACACAGCCGGCTCCACTGTGGTCCTATCAAATTGGCCAGAATTGGCCAGACAACTCCGTCACATCAACAGTGGGTTGTTTGCACCTTTTAAAAAAAATGTTTATAGTCTACTCTCTACAGTATACTGAACAAAAACATAACTGCAACATGCAACAATTTCAACAAGTTATAGTTGATATGAGGAAATCAGTTAATTGGAATAAATTCATTAGGCCCTAATCTATGGATTTCACATGACTGGGAATACAGATATGCATCCGTGAGTCACGGGTACCTTTAAAAAAAAAAAAGAGAGAGAGGGGCATACATCAGAAAAAAACAGTCAGTTTCTTGTGTGACCAACATTTGCCTCGTGCAGTGCGACACATCTCCTTCGCATAGAGTTGATAAGGCTGTTGAACGTTGTCCAAATCATCTTCAATGGCTGTGTGAAGTTGCAGGATATTGGCCGGAACTGGAACACACTGTCGTACACGTCATTCCAGAGCATCCCAAACGTGCTCAACTGGTAACATGTCTGGTAGGTATGCAGGCCATGGAAGAACTGGGACATTTTCAGCTTCCAGGAATTATGTACAGATCCTTGTGACATGGGGCTGTGCATTATCATGCTGGAACATTTGATGGTGGCAGCGGATGAATGGCACGATAATGGGCCTCGAGATCTCGTCACGGTGTCTCTGTGCATTAAAATTGCCACCAATAAAATGCAATTGTGTTCGTTGTCCAAGCTTATGTCTGCTCATACCATAACGCCACTGCAACAATGGGTTACTCTGTTCACAACGTTGAAGTCAGCAAACCACTCGCCCATGCGATGCCATATATGTGGTGTGTAGTTGTGAGGCTGGTTGGATGTGCTGCCAAATTCTCTAAAATGAAGTTGAAGCCGGCTAACGGTACAGAAATTGACACTCAATTATTTGGCAAAAGCTCTGGTGAACATTCCTGCAGTGAGCATGCCATTTTTACACTCCCTCAAAACTTGAGACATCCGTGTCATTATGTTGTGTGACAAAACTGCACATTTTAGAGTGCGCTTTTATTGTCCCCAGCACAAGGTTGCCCCCCCCCCCCCCTTGGGTTGTGCCGTGGGGGAGATCTTTGTGGGCTATACTTGGCCGTGTCTCGGGATGGTAAGTTGGTGGTTGGAGATATCCCTCTAGTGGTGTGGGGGCTGTGCTTTGGCAAAGTGGGTGGGGTTATATCCTGCCTGTTTGGCCCTGTCTGGGGGTATCGTCGGACGGGGCCACAGTGTCTCCCAACCCCTCCTGTCTCAGCCTCCAGTATTTATGCTGCAATAGTTTGTGTCGGAGGGCTAGGGTCAGTCTGTTATATCTGGAGTATTCCTCCTGTCTTATCCGGTGTCCTGTGTGAATTTAAGTATGCTCTTTCTAATTCGCTCTCTTTCTTACTCTCTCTCGGAAGACCTGAGCCCTAGGACCATGCCTCAGGACTACCTGGCCTGATGACTCCTTGCTGTCCCCAGTCCACCTGGTTGTGCTGCTGCTCAAGTTTCAACTGTTCTGTCTGCGACTATGGAACCCTGACCTGTTCACCGGACGTGCTACTTGTCCCAGACCTGCTGTTTTCAACTCTCTAGAGACAGCAGGAGTGGTAGAGATACTCTGAATGATCGGCTATGAAAAGCCAACTGACATTTACTCCTGAGGTGTTGACCTGCTGCACCCTCCACAACCACTGATTATTATTATTTGACCATGCTGGTCATCTATTAACATTTGAACATCTTGGCCATGTTCTGTTATAATCTCCAAATGGCACAGCCAGAAGAGGACTGGCCACCCCTCATAGCCTGGTTCCTCTCTAGGTTTCTTCCTAGGTTCTTGCCTTTCTAGGGAGTTTTTCCTAGCCACCGTGCTTCTACACCTGCATTGCTTGCTGTTTGGGGTTTTAGGCTGGGTTTCTGTACAGCACTTTGTGACATCAGCTGATGTAAGAAGGGCTTTATAAATACATTTGATTGATTTATTGACGGTGCACCCATGTAATGATCACGCCATATAATCAGCTTCTTGGATTATTTTAGCAAATGAGAAATGTTCACTAATAGGGATGTAAACACATTTGTGGACAACATTTGAGAGACATAAGCTTTTTCTTCTGGGACCAATACATTACATGTTATATTTATATTTTGGTTTTGTGTAGAACCTTAAAATGTTCTTCAGCTTTTTTTGGTTCCAGGTAAAACCATTTCCACAGAGGGTTCTACACGGAGCACAAAAGGGTTTTTACATGGAACCAAAAAGGTTCTCCTATGGGGAAACCCTTTATGAATCCTGTTTTCTAAGAGTGTATGACAAGACATCCTTTAAAGGCATTTTTCCCACCTTCATTGATACAGGTAAGTCAATTAAGAACACATTTTTATTTACAATGACGACCTGTGTAATGCATGCTTTCTTCAGTTCTCTCTTCCATGAATACAACTGTGGCTACTGTTTTATCTGACCCCCCCCCCCGGCTCCAGGTCTTGTGTCAGCCCAGCAGTCTGCTGTTTGACCTTGAGATATGGAGATAAAGAAAAAGTTCAAAGAGCAGCACGGGGTTGCTCATCAAAGTCTTGGAGTCAGAGTCAAAGCTGCAACGAAGAAGAACGTCTTGGCTCCTTTGAGGTTATGTATGAGATCACAACATCAGATGTGTTAGACATTGAGATTAATTGCATTCATCAATAATGGATTTCCGTTTTGTCAACTGGGAAATGTAGGAAATGCTTTTGTTACCTAACAGACTCCTTTAGAGATTTCTACATACCCACCGGCTATGCAGAAAGACTGGAGTTTATTGTGCGAGTCCTGCATTACTACCTTGACCCATCATCATCAAAATGACTAAAGAAAACCACAGAATGCCACATCAAAATCTGAAGAGTAGTGAACATTTGTTCTCTCATAATGAACTGCCCAAAATGTCCCTCATACATCAATCCAATTCATTTCCATGAGAAAACAACCCCAATCCTGATCAATTGAATTTGGATTTCATAAGCAGTGGTGTGTATTCATGGATACTAAGGGAAATTCCCCAATATTAAAAAAAACAACATCATATAAAATAATGTATCTTTGGCCTGTGCTTCATCATTTTCCTATAATTCGCAAGAGCAGAGAAAGCATCTGAGAGAGCGAACCTCTGTATGTGAAGCCCAACTATTTGATGCTGTCTGGTAAAAAATAATATTATATTGTTGCCGCCCGTAGCATTGAATACAAGGGAACCCACCAAGCATTCGGCCTGCCTTGATAAAAAAAAACTGAGTGAGCTCAAATGTGAATGGTCCTGGCACACCAAAAGAAAGTGTAAAGGGAAGCCAGTTTGGATTTGGCTTCAGACCAATTACATCACCCCAAAGCCAAATGTCATTTACAGCAAAAAAACTTGATGAAATTGTGCTGGAATAGTGGAGGCACGGCCTGTTTTCTTTGCAACTAGTGTTATCTCTCCATGGTTGGAAATCAATAGTTGTTTAGAAATCTGAAAATATTAACTCGCTTGACCATGCTGTAGGTCATCTAACTGTTTGTTACATGTTTTGTTGTCTTCACCGGGCAGATGTTGCTATCCGAAACAAGGATGTGGTTGAATTTATTCTGCCACTGTGTCTTTTTATTGTCTTGGCCTTAGGCCTATATATCACAGTGTCAAGGCATATGAACCAACATGTTTTAGAGCAAACAACGCAATCATCCCAACACATAGGTTGTAATATGCCTTTTTTTCCCTGGCTTTGCTTCCCTAGTGCTAGTGATTTTACCCATGCACCGCTACTGTTCATAAGCCAAATCAGTTGGGTGAAATACAGCTTAATTGTTTTGGATTGCATTCTTATTTGCTGGGCAGACTGCATTGGGCACAGATTACCCAGCCATCCGTCTGTCTGGCTGGCTTAACTGCAACAGCAGAGGGCTGCTCAAGCTTATGCTGGCTCTCTAGACCCTTTGCTCTGTAACCAGCGACACAGTCTGTAGTTGAAATCCATCTCCAAGCCAAGGAAGGATGAGGGAGCGAGAGAAAATGAGACCCAAGATTACAGGCTTTCTAATGAAAGTGCAAATGTGTGGAACTTTTGTCGAAATACAATTAGTTCTATTTGGTAATTGGACGAGCAACTATGATGCACGTAGGATGGTGTGTGCATCTGACACAGGTTTGTAACATGGAGGCTAGACTGTTAAATGTTTGATAGAGCTGGTTCACTTCCCTGAGCCAAATCCACATTGACATGACCACGGTGTCACCACCACCACACAAGGTCTTAGAACCGTCCGTATTTTTGACAACGACAGTTGCAATGTCAAATGTTGACATAAACCTTCTCGTAGCCAGATTAAGTCCAAAACAAAATGCCTTCACTGTACCGTATCCTAGAGCTGGTGTTGTGTCTTTGCTGTTCTTGTGCTGTACAGGCACAGCGCAATCCCTCAATCTCCTCGGCAGATACAACATTCAATTAAGTCATGATATGCCTGACCATGCAGGTTAAATGCAAAATATTAGACTGCACATTCTTAGCTAGCTATACATTGTTCCTAGACCCTGAAGATTCCTGTATTGTGTTCATACTAAAATGTAACATTGCATGATTGCATGTTAAATCATAAGTGGAAAGCATCATAAATCACATTTGTAAGATTCATATTGGAACTTCAGGAATCTTTTCTTTTTTTGTGTAAGAAAACGCTCTTATGCTCTTGAGTTGTTATGCCTGTAAAACTGGAACACACCCAGTCATATCATGATGGGTTCTGAAATGAATCATTCATAACATCACAGTGCTCCTTTAATACAGTGCCTTACGAAAGTATTCGGCCCCCTTGAACTTTGCGACCTTTTGCCACATTTCAGGCTTCAAACATAAAGATATAAAACTGTATTTTTTTGTGAAGAATCAACAACAAGTGGGACACAATCATGAAGTGGAACGACATTTATTGGATATTTCAAACTTTTTTAACAAATCAAAAACTGAAAAATTGGGCGTGCAAAATTATTCAGCCCCCTTAAGTTAATACTTTGTAGCGCCACTTTTTGCTGCGATTACAGCTGTAAGTCGCTTGGGGTATGTCTCTATCAGTTTTGCACATCGAGAGACTGACATTTTTTCCCATTCCTCCTTGCAAAACAGCTCGAGCTCAGTGAGGTTGGATGGAGAGCATTTGTGAACAGCAGTTTTCAGTTCTTTCCACAGATTCTCGATTGGATTCAGGTCTGGACTTTGACTTGGCCATTCTAACACCTGGATATGTTTATTTTTGAACCATTCCATTGTAGATTTTGCTTTATGTTTTGGATCATTGTCTTGTTGGAAGACAAATCTCCGTCCCAGTCTCAGGTCTTTTGCAGACTCCATCAGGTTTTCTTCCAGAATGGTCCTGTATTTGGCTCCATCCATCTTCCCATCAATTTTAACCATCTTCCCTGTCCATGCTGAAGAAAAGCAGGCCCAAACCATGATGCTGCCACCACCATGTTTGACAGTGGGGATGGTGTGTTCAGTGTGATGAGCTATGTTGCTTTTACGCCAAACATAACGTTTTGCATTGTTGCCAAAAAGTTCCATTTTGGTTTCATCTGACCAGAGCACCTTCTTCCACATGTTTGGTGTGTCTCCCAGGTGGCTTGTGGCAAACTTTAAACAACACTTTTTATGGATATCTTTAAGAAATGGCTTTCTTCTTGCCACTCTTCCATAAAGGCCAGATTTGTGCAATATACGACTGATTGTTGTCCTATGAACAGAGTCTCCCACCTCAGCTGTAGATCTCTGCAGTTCATCCAGAGTGATCATGGGCCTCTTGGCTGCATCTCTGATCAGTCTTCTCCTTGTATGAGCTGAAAGTTTAGAGGGACGGCCAGGTCTTGGTAGATTTGCAGTGGTCTGATACTCCTTCCATTTCAATATTATCGCTTGCACAGTGCTCCTTGGGATGTTTAAAGCTTGGGAAATCTTTTTGTATCCAAATCCGGCTTTAAACTTCTTCACAACAGTATCTCGGACCTGCCTGGTGTGTTCCTTGTTCTTCATGATGCTCTCTACGCTTTTAACGGACCTCTGAGACTATCACAGTGCAGGTGCATTTATACGGAGACTTGATTACACACAGGCGGATAGTATTTATCATTATTAGTCATTTAGGTCAACATTGGATCATTCAGAGATCCTCACTGAAGGGGCTGAATAATTTTGCACGCCCAATTTTTCAGTTTTTGATTTGTTAAAAAAGTTTGAAATATCCAATAAATGTTGTTCCACTTCATGATTGTGTCCCACTTGTTGTTGATTCTTTACAAAAAATACAGTTTTATATCTTTATGTTTGAAGCCTGAAATGTGCCAAAAGGTCGCAAAGTTCAAGGGGGCCGAATACTTTTGCAAGGCACTGTATGTGGCCAAATTGAGAGTAGCATGTAGCTGATGACTGGAGCAGAGCTGTTATACACCTGTAGCTCCTCTGAGAGGAGAAGTTGAGAGTGAATCTTACACATATATCTGACCTACATTTACAGTACAATGTTGGTAAACACAAGCAATGTAATTTGGTCTCACTCCTGTGATTTAACTCTAAAGCATTTATGTCTACAGTACCTGGATTTAGCACAGCAGGGAAAATGCTCAATAATGTATATACGGCTTTGTCTGTAATCACAAATAGATCATACGGGGGATTGGAAATGATGCAGACAATTACATTGATGGAAGCCACAATCTATCTGCAATATTAAAGCAGATTTACCCCTCCCCCCCAAAAAATATATACACACACACACACACACAACCGGTCAAAAGTTTTAGAACACCTACTCGTTTAAGGGTTTTTCTTAATTTTTACTATTTTCAACATTGAACATTCAACATTTACTATTTTCAACATACATTTTATATTTGAGATTCTTCAAATAGCCACCCCTTGCCTTGATGACTGCACACTCTTGGCATTCTCTCAACCAGATTCAGGTAGTCACCTGGTTATACAGAAGATAGCCCTCTTTGGTAAAAGATCAAGCCCATGTTATGAAGAGAACAGCTCAAATAAGCAAAGAGAAACAACAGTCCATCATTACCTTCAGACATGAAGGTCAGTCAAAGGTCACAGAGAATTTCAAGAATTTTTCAAGTTTATTAAAGCGCTATAAAGAAACTGGCTCTGCAGAGGATAAGTTCATTAGAGTTACCAGCCTCAGAAATTGCAGCCCAAATAAATGCTTCACAGATTTCAAGTAACAGACACAGGCCTTCATGGTCAAATTGCTGCAAGGACCTACTACTAAAGGACACCAATAATAAGAAGATACTTGCTTGTGCCAAGAAACACGAGCAATGGACATTAGACCAGTGGAGGAGTCCTTTGTTGTGGAGTACAAATTGGAGATTTTTGGTTCCAACTGTCATGTCTTTGTGAGACGCATGCATATTCCCCACTGTAAAGCATGGAGGAGGAGGTGTTATTGTGTGGGGGAGCATTGCTGGTGACACTGTCTGTGATTTATTTAGAATTCAAGGCTCACTTAACCAGCATGGCTACCACAGCATTCTGCAGTGATACGCTATCCCATCTGGTTTGGGCTTAGTGGGACTATCATTTGTTTTTCAGGCTGTGTAAGGGCTATTGTACCAAAAAGAAGAGTGATGGAGTGCTGCATCAGATGACCTGGCCTCCACAATAACCCGACCTCAACCAAATTGAGATGGTTTGGGATGAGTCGGACCGCAGAGTGAAGGAAAAACAGCCAATAAGTGCTCAGCACATGTGGGAACTCCTTCAAGACTGTTGGAAAAACATTCCAGGTGAAGCTGGTTGAGAGAATGCCGAGAGTGTGCAAAGCTGTCATCAAGGGACAGGGTGGCTATTTGAAGAATCTCAAATATAAAATATTTTTTGATTTGTTTAATTAACACTTTTTTGGTTACTACATGATTGCATGTGTTATTTCATAGGTTTGATGTCTTCACTATTATTCTACAAAGTAGAACATAGTAAAAATAAAGAAAAACCCTTGGGTGAGTAGGTGTTCTCGAACTTTTGACCGGTTGTGTACTGTAAAGATAGATAGATATTGTAAATGTCATGTAATGGATATAATCTATTATCCATTATGTACTGTACATTATGTACATATTGCGATTGTTAGCTTTTAAATGTAAGAAAAGGAATTAGATCTTTACATATATGTGTACAATTGTACATTAACAAGGCACCACACTGCATAAGGCAGTAAAGTGTATTGTAATCATTAAATTAGACTGATGTTACCCCTCTAAAAAGTAAACAATGGAAGCCTTTCCTGATAACCACACAGATGCATTGTGGTATGTGGCACAGTCAACTGTATGCCACCTTTCAAATATGCAAACCACATGACCTGTGTTCTCTAGACAACAGAACTAGGAGGGCTGACAGCTGTAGTGTTTTAACAACAAAGCGTGTGTCCTTGTGTTTCCCAGCATTACACTGGGGTGGTGTGAGACGAGGGCAGACACATACACACACCACCATGCCAGGTGTCTGATTGATGGCACTCCTCGTCAGGTTGCAGCTTGGTCGGGACAGATTGGCACAGCGGCGACCTGGCATGTCCGACGCCGAGCACTAGGCCCGTTGCTTTGCCGTTCGGCAAGGCAGCGCCGCTATCCGAAGGTTCCGGAAGGGGGGGTGAGAGACACATGACCTACACGCCGTATCTGTGTCACTCGCTGCCAAGCAACGTTTAAACTCACCAGGGTGCCGTGGTGAACATGTGGATGGATGGATGGATGCACAGGCTGTCAATATTTCATTCAGTCACAGTAAAGGACTTTAAGAGCCACAACATTTACTTCAACATCTTAACATACTGTATTTACACAAAACAGCAATTAAGGACATAATTACCCAGTATATTCAAAGAGCCAAATAAAATCACACTAATCAACATGTTTCTTATTCTTTATTAGAGGACATTATCACAATAGTTATTTTTTTATATATACACACCATATAAAGGTTTAACAATGGAACAAAAGAAAGAACTGCCACATGGTGTCGGAGAGCACAGAGCCAGAACAGTGGAAGTAGCGTGTGTACTTTGGAGTTAATAAAGCATGTGCCATAGCAACCTGGGGAATGTGAACAGATGATCCCCAAGGTGCTTTTCAGAGAGGCAATACATTGCTGCCTCCAGCAGATTCTGAAGTCCCCTCGGGGCCCCAGCACATACCACAGAGGTTGTCACCAAGAAAAACGTTCATGGAACCTTGCAGATTTTTTTTACGTTTTGCTCCACATAATGCTCCACATGCTCCACCTGTGCTTTCACACCTGAGACATGTAGGATGAAAAGAAACCTCAGTACATCCTCACTATTTCTGACTCATGAGAAATGTTGTTTACTGTAAGGCAACCCTATGCTTATTTGTAAATGGTTAATGTGAAGATAGCATGGTGTGAAAGCATATCGGGTTTCTAGAAAGTTGATTATTGACATAGTATCAGACTGTATGTTGCATTTAGTTTAGACATCACGATCACACTCCACACCCCCAGATGGCAGTATACTCTCAAGGCTAATCCGAGGCCATTGACTGCTTGGAGTTGATCAAAGGAACAGTGTGGCCAGCCTTCACGATTTTTTGGGGCTTGGGACATCAGGATGCCAAGTTGAGATGAGAGATGGTTGTTTGGTTTGCTCCTACATATGGAGACTGGATGCAGGGCTGTGGCAGTCATGGCATTTTGTTAGCCGGTTATTGTTATGCAAATGAGCGCTGGTCTCATGGTAATTGACCGCATATGCTGCCTTCGGAACATTTACGTTTTAAAAAGTCTAATAAAATCAATTTAATAGACACCATCAAAATAAATCCATTATTTATTTTAGGCAGGTTTTAGGAAACATTGTGATATGAAGAAAATGTATTTCAGAGGAACAGAATATTGGGGCGGCAGGGTAGCCTAGTGGTTAGAGCGTTGGACTAGTAACCGGAAGTTCAAACCCCAAGCCTACAAGGTACAAATCTGTCGTTCTGCCCCTGAACAGGCAGCTGTCATTGAAAATAAGAATTTGTTCTTAACTGACTTGCCTAGTTAAATAAAGTTACCATTTGAGTTGGCTTATGGTATGTTATCTGGCTATGTGCCATTAGGCTAGCAGACAAGTTATGCTTATAAATAATGCCATTGTTTTATATTAATTAATTTGATAGTAACAAGAATACAATCGAACCTAGCCAAATAAAATAGAAATAATACTTTTCTCATTATGTAGTAAGTGGGCATATGAAGTGGCTATGTTGAGCATTTTAGTGATCATTTGAAACAGGTCCTATACACAACCTTTTAGAGTTATTTGGCAACTTTAGTTGTGAATGATACAAACCTTAGAATGTTTTAGAAATCAAAACATATATGGGCTGCATGATGCAACTATAGGCTATTGATTTGAGAAAGTCGCCCCCCAAAAAAGCTTGTGCTCTGTTCCTTGCCTCAGGCTGCACACGTTGTAAGTGATCATATTTTCACCCATCGGACTTTTCTCAGTTTAATCTTTAGTAATGTGAAAGTTGTTTCGATTTAGAATGGCCCATTGTCAAATGGGCAGGAACAGAGGCAGGGGGAAAAAAATGAATGTAATCCGTAGGCACTCGAGTAGCTAATGGAGGGCGCTTTCCCGCAGTTAGTTTTTCAATCACGCTGGATAGACTACTCCGGCAATATAGCGGAGCTTAATATTAGCAGCTGAGAAACAAATATTGTAGCAGCTGCGGTCCTCCTTTTAGTGGCAACCATCGAAACTCTGCTTTCACATGAAATGTCTGGGCTTATAAGAACAGGTATTTCACTCCACATATCAACCACTGTTTAAGGAGCATGCAGCCTCTCGCTGTGAGACAGGGGATATTCCTCCTAAATTATGTTGGGCTCCCCAACTCTGTTCCTGCAGCTTTCCAGTGCTTCATTTGGGAAACCAAGTGAAATCTGTGCAGGAACATCGATAGTAACATGTTAGGGAGTGAACGTTATTCATAACAAGGGTTACTTGGAGAAAATCGGACCTTTTGAAATGAAAATGGATGGACCTCCTTTCAGCAAAATATATTTCAGCAAAAAAATATATAAAAGGGACCCTCCCCTATACCCCAAATAATATTTAAAACAAAGTGGATAGCAGAGAACATGTCCGACATTTAGCCTCACTTGTTGGACAGACCAGAGCCTTAGATATGCAGTTCCAGAAACTGTTTTTTGTCCTGTAAGCATTACATGGCAGCGTTGGAATTTTGATAGCGCACAGGGCTGGCTTTTTTTAATACCACACAAAAAACAGAAATTACAGGCTAAGAATGGATAGAGAGATATGCCTAAATGTTCATCTTATCATATTTCTCCAATGCCAAATCAGTGTGTCTTGTTTGAAAAGAAACTGTCCCTGTTTGCAAATCATTCACATCATTAGGAATCTGAGCATGGTACTTTCATAAAAGTTAGGCCTACTTTTCCACCCCAGACAGAATAAGCCGACCAACACAGAAATATGTAAGCTTTAATTAACTGCTGGCTACTCTTCTTCCTTGGCTTGACCCAAGGTCACAAGTGTTTCCCTAAAAGCTGTCTCGGTTTAAGTATCTTCTATTGTACAGAAAGTGAATAGCTTAATCAATTGATAGTGACAGAGTTAGATACTTCCCAAGCAAAGTAACCTCTGAATCCCCATATGCAACGGGGTCATGCTCCAAAACAAAGCCCTTCTGTTGTTAGTAATTCAAGTCTAATTAAAATTAAGACTGTTTAAATTAATTTTCCTACTTTCAGCACCTTGAGCTGTCCATTTCCGATTGTTTGTGCTGCGGCTGCTACTCCAAGTTTCAGCATCACAATGTAAGTTTGTCGAATATGGCTTATTGTGAGGTAAAAAAAACTCGGATAAATACATAATGTGCAAGGAACATATCGTTTTTAATAAAATCAATTATAGTAGTAGCAAGCTATCAAATATGAACTCCGGTCATCCTTCTCATCTTCGTGCTCTCCTCAAACTGAATATAGGCTGCAGGCTAGTCTGCGCGCACTATTTTTTGGACCAGGACTGATCAACCCACCAAAAAATCTGAAGAAACCTTTGACTTTCCTCCTGGAAAGCAGCCATTGGTTAAGCAGCACACACAATTTGGGATCAGCATTGGAATATCAATTTCAGTGTGTAATGCAGCCTAGTTTTATTTACACCATCCCAGCATCTATATTAGAAATAGAACTTTGCTCTGTGCTTCTCACAGCATGCACTTCATAGCATATAGGCTGTGGATCATTTGATTGAGACCACACTAAATAGCCTGTAGGCACAATTAATATTGCGCGCCCAGCGGAGAATCAGAGATGAGGGTCGGCATTTGGCAAGTCAATATATAATATATAGGCCAATATACAGTATAAGCAACTCATTCTTAAACACTGTGAAATATTGACAGCTCATAAATTACAAATTACATGACCCTCCCCTGGACTAGATAAAAAATTTAAAAAAAACACTAAACCCCACCTTGACTGAAATTGAAAAAGCATGACCCTCTCCATTTTCCTCCAGGTAACCATTCTGTACATGTTGATCCTACCCTTATCACAACGAAACGTATTTCATTGAACTGTTGACATCCCCTCTCTACAAACTCGAGAAAGGAATGGAGGAGAGAGAGGCGGAGATGGTAACACATGGTGGCGAGAGTTTCTGTAGCTAAAGGTAGTGTCAACCTATTCATTATTTAAAAAAAATACAAATGCAAATGGACTAACTCTGTAAGCCACCCTGCCAATCAATGAACCAACAGCATCGCCAAGGCTTACATATTCTCTACCAGACTCGTGGATAGAAAGTTTGGAGAGTGGCGTAAGGTAACCAGTCCATCCAGTGTACATAATATTACAGTCCACACTCAAAGGTAATTACTAGAATTTGTTTCATGTTAGAGTACAGGCTAGACCAATTATGTACGAAAGACATCTTAAAACTATGTAGTAAAAAAATGAATTCTGCAATGTGCAGTAAGTGGTAGGCTATTAGGCTAGGTATTGTATAACAGCGCAATCATTATTAAAAAATGCTAATTATTATCGTGCTTGGGCTCATATATAGGGCCTATGCATATGCATAAGCTCTAATACGCATATGGGTGTTTTGAATGAATCAGCACCTTAGAAAGTGCTGTCCATTCCGTTGTGTTTGGCTTTGAAACAGCATCCACATTTACCATGTTTTCCACTCAATGTCAACCTGTTGTTCAAACTTTTCATTACAGTGAGGTGAGCTTTAAAATCATTATACTGTTTTGATGATAAGTGCTTGATGGGATTTTCGATAGCATTTGCATTGACATCAGAGTGGTTAGAGGGACAATTGAGCGCAGAGTACTTCCAACGCATGTCCAGAGTGATTTTACTGTGACTCAAAGGTAACATGGAATTTGACTGCGGTCATGACTCATGACTGCTGGTGTGGCGGTAATATGGTCACGACTCCCCAAAAATCACAGGGGCTAGGCCCCATGACAGTAAACTGGAGAATTTTGCATTTTTCAAACACCTGCCTGCACAGTTTTTTCCTGCAATCATTATACTTAATTCTATGATTATTTTTCTCAACATCGTCGGTCTCCTAACCTGGCAACCCACATTATGTACACCTGCTCCCCATCATTATTCACAACTGGACTTCATCATTACCTTTGATACGGAATACTAGGACGTGTACTCAAAGCATGCACGGACCAACTGGCAAGTGTCTTCGCTGACATTTTCAACCTCTCCCTGACCGAGTCTGTGATACCTACATGTTTCAAACAGACCACCATAGTCCCTGTGCCCAAGAAAGCGAAGGTAACCTGCCTAAATGATTACCGCCCCGTAGCACTCACATCGGTAGCCATGACGTGCTGTGAAAGGCTGGTCATGGCTCACATCAACACCGTCATGCCGGAAACCCTCGACACACTCCAATTTGCCTACCGCCCCAACAGATCCACAGATGACGCAATCTCAATCGCACTCCACACTGCCCTTTCCAACCTGGACAACAGGAACGCCTATGTGAGAATACTGTTTGTTGACTACAGCTCAGCGTTTAACACCATAGTGCCCTCAAAGATCGTCACTAAGCTAAGGACCCTGGGACTAAACACTTCCCTCTGCAACTGGATCCTGGACTTCCTGATGGGCCTCCCCCAGGTGGTAGGTAGGGTAGGCAACAACACATCTGCCACTCTGATCCTCAAAACCGGGGGCCCCCTCAGGGGTGCGTACTTAGTCCCCTACTGTAATCCCTGTTCACCCACAACTCTGTGGACAAGCACGAATCCAACACCATCATTAAGTTTGCTGACAACACAACCGTAGTAGGCCTGATCACCGACAATGATGAGACAACATACATGGAGGAGGGCAGAGACCTGGCAGTCTGGTGCCAGGACAGCAACCTCTCTCAATGTGAGCAAGACAAATGAGCTGATTGGAAAGGGGAAATGGAGGGCGGAACAGGCCCCTATGAACATCGAAGTGGAGCGTGTCGAGAGTTTCAAGTTCCTTGGTGTCCACATCACCAACAAACTATCATGGTCCAAAATCACCAAGACAGTTGTGAAGAGGGCATCACAACACCTTTTCCCCCCCTCAAGAGACTGACAAGATTTGGCAATGGTCCCCAGATCCTCAAAAAGTTCTACAGCTGTACCATCGAGAACATCCTGAGCAGTTGCATCACCGCCTGGTAAGGCAACTGCTCCGCATCTGACCGTAAACCGCTGCAGAGGGTAGTGCGTAGCCATAATATTGCTGAACAATTTAACAAATGGCCACCCAGGCTATTTACATTGACCACCCATTTTTACACTGCTGCTACTCACTGTTTATTATCTATGCATAGTCACTTTACAGATTACCTCAACTAACCTGTGCCCCCAAACATTGACTCTGTACTATTGCCACCCTGTATATAGCCTCATTATTGTTTTGTCATTTTCTTGTTACTTTTTTAAACTTTAGTTTATTTAGTAAATATTTTCTTAACTCTATTTCTTGAACTGCATTGTTGGTTAAGGGCTTGTAAGCATATTCGACGCATGTAACAAATAACATTTGATTTGAATTTGATTGGATTCCCCTTTATTTAGCCCTCAATAGCCTCAGTCTTCAAGCAGTATTGGTTTTGTTTTCATGTCCAGTACGCTTATATTGTTTTGCATAATATCTTCATGTTCCTTGTTATTAAACTCCCTGCATCTTCGTTGCATAAGCATATCTCTTGAGCTGTCTGTGTCCTCCTGACTGGTGGTTATGTTTTTAAAGAAAATAAATATGCTTCTCTGTATCTCTGCTAAAATCTGGGTAGAGATTGAAAGGAATGTGAGACTTATTCAGTACAGTTAGTAAACGCTTGCTTTTCTAAACTCTGCCAACCTTGCCAGCAGGCATGCCAGCTAAGATAGTTAGACAAGCTAGCCACTCTAACTCGATTGATTGCCTGAAATGGCATCTTGGTGACTAGTTGAGGTTGGGAGATTGGGAACCTATCTGGGCTAGCTAAAGCCAACTTCTTAAAATTGCTAGTATTGCAGAGGAACAACAACAAAGGTATATGTGATATATATTTTTTAACAGCACAAATCTGAGGGGGACCAACGCAACATCGTATCTGTCCCATTATGGCGTTTGTGAGAGCCATTCGATTTTTCTACTACTTCTATGAGTTGGTAAATTAACTGAAAGGGTACATACTACCACCTGGATTGTGTTGTTTGAACAGGTATAAAAACCAATGCTGGTGATTTACTGACACTTGCAGTTATGACATGTTTGCTCACGAGAACAATTCATTGTCTGATCCCTCCTGATGAACTGGAGGGATTTATGTGATCCTTCCTTAACCCTGAAAGAAGTTCCACCCAGGCAACTACTTCAACATGGGGAAGGTCCTCAATGGAGATGATAAAACAGGCTTTTTGGGCACTTTTTGAGTCATCTGTCTATCTCTATGTGTTGGACTCAAGTCCCCTTAATGGACCTTTTTATTAGTTGTGTGTACTGAACATCACCTCAACTATAAACAGCTGAACTACCAAACAGCACGGTAGCTGGGTGGTGGCCATCTTAGACTTTCATATCACAGAGATATCATTTTACATATACAAAAGATAAACTTATTGTGTGCCGTTTTAATAGAATCCCACGGCGGTATTTTGCATTGCACATTTACCTGAATGACAACAACACTTCCTGAGCTAACGGGACTAGGTGTTACACATGGTGTTGCTGTGTTACACAAAAAGCCTCAGTGGAAATCTGTAAAACTGCAAACAGTAAGTGTATCTTTTGTATTTCTAAAGTTATTTTTGCATGATAATTAAGTTGAGTGTTAAGGTTTCTAAAATCGTATTCCAAGCAAGGATCAATTTGTTTCTAGATAGTGTTTCCCACTTGAATAATCCCCTCAGCTAATCAAAAGGGACGTGGAATGTATTGGAGTCATGATAAGGGCAAAGAAAACACTTGCTTTCATACAAGTTGTACATAAATCTATGCTATATACAGTATCATCGTCACAGGAGATTGGTGGCAGCTTAATTGGGGAGGACAGGCTCATAGTAATGGCTAGAACAGAATAAATGGAATGGTAATCAATCTCATCAAACACATGATTTCCATGCGCTTGATACTATTCCATTGACTCCATTCCAGCCATTATTATGAGCCGTCCTCCACTCAGTAGCCTCCTGTGTCATAGCTAATCGACCTTGAAATCATCCAGCTTTTCTGATGTACACAGCCACCACGAATACTACAAATGCCTTTTAACTTCCGCCTATTGAAGTGTTATTTATGTCTACTTTCCATGCTCAAACTGCACTCCCTCCAGTATGATAATTCAGAGCATAATGTAACTGTGAGCCTTCCCTAGCTACTCTCTCATTTGTGATGTATTGATCTGATTCTGTCTGGACGAGCATTTTTATTTTTACTCCAAACCTAATCACTATTCATCCCAATGGGGAAATCTTATAAACATGTTTAGCAAGCAGTAGCTTGCAAAGGCTACCACTTCAAAATCCTCGCACCACCCAGCGTAACATTTTCCATCTATACGCGGGAAGCATTTCTAGAAATTATTATTATTTTAGCATACTTTGAAGTAATTTGACAGTTTCAAGGATTCCTGGATAACATTTTGTTGCATGCTGAGGAGTTCTTGAAAATATTTCGGCTGAACATTGGATATAACCTCAGGGGTCCATCCTTCACTTTAGTCTTGGTTGTCTCCATGTTTCCTCGTGCATCCTCAAAGAACACTCAAAAATTAAAATGCTACTTGCCAAAAATAGTATGTATTAATGCTGTGAGGGTGTGAGGGAAATTGTGATTGGTTTTCTCTTAAAGAGAAAGTGCCATTAGGTAATACAAGACACTCGTTTTTCTACAGATTCACTTCTATACACTAAAGTGCCGTTTCATTTGTTTCCATTTCATTTGAATCAACTTGTCATATTTCAATATGGAATGCATAGTGCAAGACGGATATGAATCATAACTAATCAAATTGCAAGCACATAATTGTGAGATTCCCAATAGCACAGTGATATTGAACAGCGATACTAAAAAAACACAACGTTATTGATTGAAGTCTAGTGCATATTTTATTTTTTTTATTTGAACTTTATTTAACCAGGTAGACAAGTTGAGAACAAGTTCTCATTTACAATTGCGACCTGGCCAAGATAAAGCAAAGCAGCTCGACACATACAACAGCACAGAGTTACACATGGAGTAAAACAAACGTACAGTCAATAATACAATAGAAAAATAAGTCTATATACAATGTGAGCAAATGAGGTGAGATAAGGGAGGTAAAGGCAAAAAAAGGCCATGGTGGCGAAGTAAATACAATATAGCAAGTAAAACACTGGAATGGTAGATTTGCAGTGGAAGAATGTGCAAACTAGAAATATAAATAATGGGGTGCAAAGGAGCTATTGTGACCAGCGAGCTGAGATAAGGGGGGACTTTACCTAACAGGGTCTTGTAGATGACGTGGAGCCAGTGGGTTTGGCGACGAGTATGAAACGAGAGTGTACAGGTCGCAGTGGTGGGTAGTATATGGGGCTTTGATGACAAAACGGATTGCACTGTGATAGACATTATCCAATTTATTGAGTAGGGTATTGGAGGCTATTTTGTAAATGACATCGCCGAAGTCGAGGATCGGTAGGATGGTCAGTTTTACGAGGGTATGTTTGGCAGCATGAGTGAAGAATGCTTTGTTGCGAAATAGGAAGCCAATTCTAGATTTAATTTTGGATTGTAAATGTTTCATGTGAGCCTGGAAGGAGAGTTTACAGTCTAACCAGACACCTAGGTATTTGTAGTTGTCCACATATTCTAAGTCAGAACCATCCAGAGTAGTGATGATGGACGGGCAGGCAGGTGCAGGCAGTGATCGGTTGAAAAGCATGCATTTAGTTTTACTTGTATTTAAGAGCAGTTGGAGGCCACGGAAGGAGAGTTGTATGGCATTGAAGCTCGTCTGGAGGGTTGTTAACACAGTGTCCAAAGAAGGGCCAGAAGTATACAGAATGGTGTCGTCTGCGTAGAGGTGGATCAGAAACTCACCAGCAGCAAGAGCGACATCATTCATGTATACAGAGAAGAGAATCGGCCCAAGAATTGAACCCTGTGGCACCCCCATAGAGACTGCCAGAGGCCCGGACAACAGGCCCTCCGATTTGACACACTGAACTCTATCAGAAATAGTTGGTGAACCAGGCGAGGCATTCATTTGAGAAACCAAGGCTATCGAGTCTGCCGATGAGGATGTGGTGGTTGACAGAGTCGAAAGCTTTGGCCAGGTCAATGAATACGGCTGCACAGTACTGTTTCTTATCGATGGCGGTTAAGATATCGTTTAGGACCTTGAGCGTGGCTGAGGTGCACCCATGACCAGCTCTGAAACCAGATTGCACAGAGAAGGTACGGTGGGATTCGAAATGGTCAGTGATCTGTTTGTTGACTTGGCTTTCGAAGACCTTAGAAAAGGCAGGGTAGGATAGATATGGGTCTGTAGCAGTTTGGGTCGGACATATGGCGGACATATAGACTGTGTTTTGTCTTTCCATATGCACAGAAGGATGATCATCTACAGTTCTGGTGATGAATTGGGTCCTTTTTAAGTAGAGATGAGTGCAGATTACTATGATGTATGAAGTAAAAACCCATGTCTGCATTCTCTATCACTTAAAGCTACCTGGATGCCCCCCTTGCATTAGTCATTGTGTCACCGTTTGCGACCTGCACATAATTGCTAATTAAAATCTGATTATGAAAAGAGTGTCTATGAATCACTTGGTTGGGCTCGACCTGCAGAACCAATGGGAAAATCAATTCTGGCAATTCAACCACGGTTATTGATTTGTGAGTAGTAATGAAAAAGCATACAGTCATGGATACTCTGGGACCTAAGTTGCTGGTCAGGGCTATGCATTAGCCGAAAGGGGAATGACAGTGTTATCCCACTCTTAATCAGGTCAAATGAGACTTGTCAGGAGCTGGAGAAGGGAGTAAAAGCGTGGGGTAGGATACGGTCTATAAGCTCATATTTCCTGCTTTCAATGTGAGCCATGTCCCGGTTTTGCAGAAGATGGATCATAGCATAGTTAAGCCACTCTTGGGCTCTCAGACGGCAGCACAGAACTCTGACCACAGAAAGCACTCCCCACAACAGTCTATTAGTTCATATTTCTTGCTTGCAGTATGAGGTATGTCCTATCCTGTTGTGTAGAAGGAAGAACATAGCATCGCCCCTCTACAGGTCTTGATGCCAGTTACAGCATTCTGACTATAGCCAGGGCTCTCTTAGTCTTCAAATCCTGACCGGATCACTCTAACATGAAGCTGAATTCAGTGTGGATTTCCAGGCTAGCACTTGCCACCAGGCCTAACAATGCAACCTGTCTACTGCTGTTGATTGTGCTTTCTCAAAATGGCAGGAGTGAGATGTAGGAAATAATGTGCAGGAAGAACCATCTGTTGCACTAAACCGTCATACTGGTGGTGATGATACTGAAAGACAGTGAGTGGGAGAGAGACTCAGCCTCTGACACAATAACAGTGTGATAGAGTGCTACATTATTGCCAGGATTTTGGGCACCCTGTGAACTGAAGTGTGTTAGGTACCTCTCAGCTGGGATGATGGTTTGATCCCGATTATGTTTACTCACTGATATAACTGTCACACCCTGATCAGTTTCACCTGTCCTCGTTATTGTCTCCACCCTCTCCAGGTGTCGCTTGTTATCCCCAGTGTGTTTATCCCTGTGTTTCCTGTCTCTCTGTCAGTTCGTCTTGTATGTTTCCAAGTCAACCAGCGGTTTTCCCGTTCTCCTGCTTTTTGCATTCTCCTTTTTCTAGTCCTCCTGGTTTTTGACCCTTGCCTGTTTCTGGACTTTGTATCCGTCTGCCTGACCATTCTGCCTGCCTTGACCATGAGCCGGTCTGCCACTTTGTACCTCCTGGACTCTGATCTGGTTTTGACCTTTTTGCCTGTTCACAACCATTCTCTTGCCTACTCCTTTTGGATTAATAAACATTGTAAGACTCAAACCATCTGCCTCCTGTGTCTGCATTTGGGTCTCGTCTTGTGCCTTGATAATAACAATGCGTTATGTAAGCAGGTCCTCGCAGGTCCTCCGTGTGTCGTTGGGAAGGATAGTGAGTTGCAATTGAGTTTTATCATTGTCACGCCCTGACCACAGAGAGCCCTTGGTTCTCTATGGTGTAGTAGGTCAGGGTTTGACTAGGGGGTGTTCTAGTTCAATATTTCTATGTTGGTGTTTTGTATGATTCCCAATTAGAGGCAGCTGGTAATCGTTGTCTCTAATTGGGGATCATATTTAGGTAGCCGTTTTTCCCACCTGTGTTTGTGGGATATTGTATTTGTGTTTGTGCTTGTAGCACCACTGAGGTTACGTTTCGTTGCTTGTTTACTGTTTTTTTTTGAGAAGTTTCACTGCAAATAAAATGTGGAACTCAACACACCTGCCTTGGTCCCGTCCTTATTACGAACGTGACACTCATGTAATAATATGCCATGAGATATCCATTATGCATGGCTTATTAATTATTTGCAAACATATGCTATTTTCGATGAATTGATTTCAATTGCTTACACTGTAGGCTCACAATTAATATTGTCCCAAACGGCCATGCCATATTTCAAATCTGAATCATTGCTGTGTTTTGATCAACTACGCTCATGTGATGTGATGAATAACCATGTCCATGACCTGAAGACTTGTTAACTCTGATAGCTAATGCCTAGGCTTTAGCTCTGTGGGCTAATGCAGTTGTCAGTTGCAGGTAATACCCAGGTTGCATACCCAACTTGTCGCATAATCTTAGAATTAACACTGTCATGTTCAAAATAGAACTGTGATTGACGTTACGGTAACTAGTCCTGTTCACTGCTTTTCTTTAAAAACACCTCAAGGCATTAGCTACAGTATTTATAGACTGGAACGGAGCAATTATATTAGAGACGATATAGCCGTATGGATTTCTCCTTGTTGTGGAGGAGCAGTCATGGTTATTTGTAGATACGTAGGTAGTTTGATGTGGAGCAGATGGATATTGTGGCTTTCCTTAATTTTCTCATCTCCCAACACCTGAGTTGCAAACTTTGTTTGCGAAGGCTAAAGTGAATTTGCTTTGACTGGCATTAGAAACAATCTTTGATTATTATGTTTTGGCTTATTGCACTTTTTGTTGTTGCCATTCTGGCTTTGCTCTGTCCACATTTATTGCCTCCTAATGGCTATTTTTTTGTGCATTTGGCTACAATGTTATGTGTCCATAAAAGTTATAATTTAAACCCCTCCATAAAACACAACAGTGTTACGACCATAGGCGCTGTATGATCTGTGAGTAAGTGGATTGGATCTTTGTTTCCACTGCCACAGCTGTATTGACCTGTCCTCTACCATGCGTTTATTATGAACGCGACATAACTGACAAAAGGTATGAGGCACATTCAACAACTTTTTGCTCAGATATAACCCGATTTGCTTATTACCAAGTAAGCGTTTAATATCGTAGAAGGTGAAAGGATTGGATTAAACAGGGGGATTAAATATGCATTACAGAATCCCTATTCTCCATACGTCTCCGATATCAGTTGTTTATACTGTCATTGTAAACATGCAGTACAACCATTGCACTGCTATCTCGTGGGCAGTAATGCATTTACTCCATATTTACGCTGTCAACACAGACACACCATTTTAACGTCTGTAACGTGTCACAATTGCAATTCCTTGTTGTTTTTTTTTAATGTGCAGGACGTGTTATTATCAATAAAAAAAATTAGAACACATTACGTGCATCACCTATCCCTCATACTTTGGTTCCCTTTCTTTGACATTGTATCTTATGTAGCTCCGGCTCTGACATAAATCATAGCTCTAGCTACATGACGGCTGAAGGTGAAATCAAAATGGCTCCTGGAGAATATTCTCCCCTACCTGCAGATTTTACAGAGATGGATTATAGTGAACCCTAACCTTTAGTCTCAATGGCCTTAGGCAAATAGGATACAGTGCCTTGCGAAAGTATTCGGCCCCCTTGAACTTTGCGACCTTTTGCCACATTTCAGGCTTCAAACATAAAGATATAAAACTGTATTTTTTTGTGAAGAATCAACAACAAGTGGGACACAATCATGAAGTGGAACGACATTTATTGGATATTTCAAACTTTTTTAACAAATCAAAAACTGAAAAAATGGGCGTGCAAAATTATTCAGCCCCCTTAAGTTAATACTTTGTAGCGCCACCTTTTGCTGCGATTACAGCTGTAAGTTGCTTGGGGTATGTCTCTATCAGTTTTGCACATCGAGAGACTGAAATTTTTTCCCATTCCTCCTTGCAAAACAGCTCGAGCTCAGTGAGGTTGGATGGAGAGCATTTGTGAACAGCAGTTTTCAGTTCTTTCCACAGATTCTCGATTGGATTCAGGTCTGGACTTTGACTTGGCCATTCTAACACCTGGATATGTTTATTTTTGAACCATTCCATTGTAGATTTTGCTTTATGTTTTGGATCATTGTCTTGTTGGAAGACAAATCTCCATCCCAGTCTCAGGTCTTTTGCAGACTCCATCAGGTTTTCTTCCAGAATGGTCCTGTATTTGGCTCCATCCATCTTCCCATCAATTTTAACCATCTTCCCTGTCCCTGCTGAAGAAAAGCAGGCCAAAACCATGATGCTGCCACCACCATGTTTGACAGTGGGGATGGTGTGTTCAGCTGTGTTGCTTTTACGCCAAACATAACGTTTTGCATTGTTGCCAAAAAGTTCCATTTTGGTTTCATCTGACCAGAGCACCTTCTTCCACATGTTTGGTGTGTCTCCCAGGTGGCTTGTGGCAAACTTTAAACAACACTTTTTATGGATATCTTTAAGAAATGGCTTTCTTCTTGCCACTCTTCCATAAAGGCCAGATTTGTGCAATATACGACTGATTGTTGTCCTATGGACAGAGTCTCCCACCTCAGCTGTAGATCTCTGCAGTTCATCCAGAGTGATCATGGGCCTCTTGGCTGCATCTCTGATCGGTCTTCTCCTTGTATGAGCTGAAAGTTTAGAGGGACGGCCAGGTCTTGGTAGATTTGCAGTGGTCTGATACTCCTTCCATTTCAATATTATCGCTTGCACAGTGCTCCTTGGGATGTTTAAAGCTTGGGAAATCTTTTTGTATCCAAATCCGGCTTTAAAACTTATTCACAACAGTATCTCGGACCTGCCTGGTGTGTTCCTTGTTCTTCATGATGTTCTCTGCGCTTTTAACGGACCTCTGAGACTATCACAGTGCAGGTGCATTTATACGGAGACTTGATTACACACAGGTGGATTGTATTTATCATCATTAGTCATTTAGGTCAACATTGGATCATTCAGAGATCCTCACTGAACTTCTGGAGAGAGTTTGCTGCACTGAAAGTAAAGGGGCTGAATAATTTTGCACGCCCAATTTTTCAGTTTTTGATTTGTTAAAAAAGTTTGAAATATCCAATAAATGTCGTTCCACTTCATGATTGTGTCCCACTTGTTGTTGATTCTTCACAAAAAAATACAGTTTTATATCTTTATGTTTGAAGCCTGAAATGTGGCAAAAGGTCGCAAAGTTCAAGGGGGCCGAATACTTTCGCAAGGCACTGTATGTCCCATTGTTTGTGGATATGTGTGTCATACTATGACCTCCACTGTGTAGTTAGAACCTGCTTGTGCATATATACATTGGGGCAAAAAATTATTTAGTCAGCCACCAATTCTGCAAGTTCTCCCACTTAAAAAGATGAGAGAGGCCTGTCATTTTCATCATAGGTACACTTCAACTATGACAGACAAAATGAGAAAGAAAAATCCAGTGGGAGAACTTGCACAATTGGTGGCTGACTATGCATATATATTTTTACATATGTAGACAATGGTATGCTGAAGATACTGAATATGAGGTAAAAATTGTTTAATGCCCTCTTTTTTTTAAAACATTCCGATCTTTTTTCCTCGAGCACTCTGTACTAATGTCAATTAGGCACCTTGATCATGTCAGTATAATTTTGTACTTGAACCGTCTGTCTGTCTGACCAGACTTGGAGCCTAGGTGAGCAACAGCTTGCTGCACTGCTGTAAGGCTGCCGGTATTACACTGCATCATTTATTTACCTTTTTACACCGACCAACTGACCTCCATAACCATAGCAACCTGTGCTACAGTACATGGGGCTGCGTTACATTGCTGTTTGGTAGTGTGCCTCTCAAACAAACAATCCTAATGATTTAGTATTCGGAGGAGCAGAAAAAGAGAATGCTGAGCTGTAGATGGTACTAGTTAAGCCAATGTCCCTGTAGTAACTACTCCACAAGACTGTCTTTGTGCCGAGAATAGTCAGAGAGAGGGGAGGCCTCAGCAATTCTGTTCAGAGCCTTCTGGTGCACTTAGAACCATGGTCATTAAGGACAGAGTAGAGAAAGCTTTTTAAAAAAAGGCATAACTACATTCCTAGAACTTCTCTTGCTCTGATGAGCACTAGCTGTTGCCAGGGTGAGAGACAGTTTGGCCTGTCACATATTTAACAGGGGAGCAGATAGACTGACAGAGAGTGGAGGACAGAGAGGGGCAGAGAAGCAAAGCGGGAGAGAGTGAGAGAGAGAGAGAATGTGTGTGTGTGTGTGTGTGTGTGTGTGTGTGTGTGTGTGGCCTGACAGGTGACCACCAGGGTGATGATGCATGGGTCTGAGCAGCAAATGTCAATGGTAAGCTGGCTTCTGCCTCTGAGACAGCTACGTGGATAGGGTTGGACAAACTCAAACTGAACCATACACCTCTCTCACTGGCCATTGGAATGCATGAACAGATACAGTGTACTGTATATGCAGGACTCTAGGGGAGCTCAGACGCCACGATGTAGCTATTATAGCCTTATTTGGACATCTTAGAGACGGACACCCAGGTACATGCTATTGTGAAGTGACAGGAGTCTCTCAATGGACAACAATTTATTTAATTGAAAGCAAAGCGGACATTTTCATAAACGTCTAACTTTACCTCTAGTCATTCAGAAAAACTGTTCTGCCCTACGTTATATCAGGGAAATGACTGATTGAACTCCTATACCTTAACTGTACTTGATTGAGATTACTGGTGCAATGGAATCAATGGAATAGTCCCAAAAGTGCAAGATATGTCTGCCAATCTGGCACTCCTGGCAGGCTGTTTTTGAAAGAAAACAAATGATATCCAAATGACCAGTTAAACTATCTGTCCTGTTGCTTTCCTATTGGCTGAGGATTCAGTCTGTCCACATCATAATACCTTGCTCTATTCTTTCATTTCTATGACATTGTTTTCTAAATGCGAGCACATACCCCGATAAGCCTTTATCATACAAAAACAACCCAGAATAAGGAATCTATCTGCATATAATATGAATCGTTATTGTGGGCGTCCTCAGTTGAAGCTCTATCGATCTCGCCACAATTGCATTCCCGACCACCTCCCCTCAGGAGAAGAGCTAGCAATTAGAGAGGACAGGAGACACCGAGGCATCTTGTAGCTCAATAAAACTCTCTCTCCTCTTGTTAATTAAAAATCATAGCAGGTCTTAAGTGAGCAAAATAAGTCGTTTCTTTCTGCCCCAAAGGTAGGTCATGATCAACTTTATGTTGGACTAATTAATCAGCCATTAGTCAAAAATGTTCCACTTTAGGTCATTTTCTCATCTTCTCCTGGATTTGCCGTTATTATTACAGACAGCCTGACGACACAAGAGGAAAAGGAGGAGGAGAATGGAGAGAACCTTTGCTGTGCAGCAGTTTTAACCTTTCAATTCTGGATAACGGCAGGTCTGGGACCAAGGTTTTGTTTTGGAAATAACTTCATAGCCTTTGAGGCTTTGGCATAACTTTGTTTTATCTGCAGCACAGATAACAGTTGTTGAGAGGCTATGGTAGCATCGTATGTGTCTAATTTTTGTCATGCATTGTTTTGGATATCTTTATTGTAATTGTGTTGGCATCCAATCCATCTCTTCCGGCTCTTATCAATGGACTTTCCAAAATTGGTGTACCACAAGTTAATTTAAAATGCACAAGATATTTCCATTACAAACTGTCTAGACTCTAGACAGGGCATCAGACACCAGAAGGTAGCAGACAGGGAGGTCGTCTGCCTCTCCTGATTTAGCTGCAATGATAACATCCTCCAAGAAATCTGTCTAATAATATAAACTATTGGCTAATATGACAACATGTACGCAGAAATACACCCAACAGAACAATAGGAGACAAAAAGGTTCCTGAAGTGTGAAATTAAAACGTAATCGTCTAATATTGTTCACACCGTCTGTGACTGACAATGACCACGATGTAACAACAAACGAAAATCAAATCCAACTTTATTCGTAACATGCGTCGAATGCAACAAGTGTAGACATTACCGTGAAATGCTGACTTACAAGCCCTCAACCAACAGTGCAGTTCAAGAAGAGTTAAGAAAATATTTACCAAGTAGACTAAAATAAAAAGTCATAAGAAAAAGTAACACAATAAGAAAAAAAATAACGTGGCGAAATACAGGGGGTACCGGTACCGAGTCAGTGTGTGGGGGTACAGGTTAGTTGAGGTAATTTGTACATGTAGGTGGGGGTGAAGTGACTACGCATAGATAATAAACAGCGAGTATCAGCACTGTACAAAAAGGGAGGGGGGTTGTCAATGTAAATTGTCTGGTGGCGGTTGTATTAATTGTTCAGCAGTCTTATTGATTGGGGGTAGAAGCTGTTGAGGAGCCTTTTGGTCCTAGACTTGGCGCTCCCGTACCGCTTGCCGTGCGGTAGCAGAGAAGACAGTCTATAACTTGGGTGACTGGAGTCTCTGACAATTTTATGGGCTTTCCTCATATTCCAGTCTGTGCTAGCAAAACAGTTATGTACAGTGCCTTGCGAAAGTATTCGGCCCCCTTGAACTTTGCGACCTTTTGCCACATTTCAGGTTTCAAACATAAAGATATAAAACTGTATTTTTTTGTGAAGAATCAACAACAAGTGGGACACAATCATGAAGTGGAACGACATTTATTGGATATTTCAAACTTTTTTAACAAATCAAAAACTGAAAAATTGGGCGTGCAAAATTATTCAGCCCCTTTACTTTCAGTGCAGCAAACTCTCTCCAGAAGTTCAGTGAGGATCTCTGAATGATCCAATGTTGACCTAAATGACTAATGATGATAAATACAATCCACCTGTGTGTAATCAAGTCTCCGTATAAATGCACCTGCACTGTGATAGTCTCAGAGGTTCGTTAAAAGCGCAGAGAGCATCATGAAGAACAAGGAACACACCAGGCAGGTCCGAGATACTGTTGTGAAGATACAAAAGATACAAAAAGATTTCCCAAGCTTTAAACATCCCAAGGAGCACTGTGCAAGCGATAATATTGAAATGGAAGGAGCATCAGACCACTGCAAATCTACCAAGACCTGGCCGTCCCTCTAAACTTTCAGCTCATACAAGGAGAAGACTGATCAGAGATGCAGCCAAGAGGCCCATGATCACTCTGGATGAACTGCAGAGATCTACAGCTGAGGTGGGAGACTCTGTCCATAGGACAACAATCAGTCGTATATTGCACAAATCTGGCCTTTATGGAAGAGTGGCAAGAAGAAAGCCATTTCTTAAAGATATCCATAAAAAGTGTTGTTTAAAGTTTGCCACAAGCCACCTGGGAGACACACCAAACATGTGGAAGAAGGTGCTCTGGTCAGACGAAACCAAAATTGAACTTTTTGGCAACAATGCAAAACGTTATGTTTGGCGTAAAAGCAACACAGCTGAACACACCATCCCCACTGTCAAACATGGTGGTGGCAGCATCATGGTTTGGGCCTGCTTTTCTTCAGCAGGGACAGGGAAGATGATTAAAATTGATGGGAAGATGGATGGAGCCAAATACAGGACCATTCTGGAAGAAAACCTGATGGAGTCTGCAAAAGACCTGAGACTGGGACGGAGATTTGTCTTCCAACAAGACAATGATCCAAAACATAAAGCAAAATCTACAATGGAATGGTTCAAAAATAAACATATCCAGGTGTTAGAATGGCCAAGTCAAAGTCCAGACCTGAATCCAATCGAGAATCTGTGGAAAGAACTGAAAACTGCTGTTCACAAATGCTCTCCATCCAACCTCACTGAGCTCGAGCTGTTTTGCAAGGAGGAATGGGAAAAAATTTCAGTCTCTCGGTGTGCAAAACTGATAGAGACATACCCCAAGCAACTTACAGCTGTAATCGCAGCAAAAGGTGGCGCTACAAAGTATTAACTTAAGGGGGCTGAATAATTTTGCACGCCCAATTTTTCAGTTTTTGATTTGTTAAAAAAGTTTGAAATATCCAATAAATGTCGTTCCACTTCATGATTGTGTCCCACTTGTTTTTGATTCTTCACAAAAAAATACAGTTTTATATCTTTATGTTTGAAGCCTGAAATGTTCAGAAAAGGTCGCAAAGTTCAAGGGGGCCGAATACTTTCGCAAGGCACTGTAGTATAGCATCCGTGTCATCTGATTACTTCCGTATTGAGCGAGTCACTGGTACTTCCTGCTTTAGTTTTTGCTTGTAAGCAGGAATCAGGAGGATAGAATTATGGTCAGATTTGCCAAATGGAGGGCGGGGGAGAGCTTTGTATGCATCTCTGTGTGTGGAGTAAAGGTGGTCTAGGATTTATTTTTCTCTGGTTGCACATGTGACATGCTCGTAAAAATGTGGTAAAACTGATTGAGTTTGCATGCATTAAAGTCCCCGGCCACTAGGAGCGCCGCTTCTGGGTGAGCATTTTCCTTATGGCCTTATAGAGTTGGTTGAGAGCGGTCATGGTGCCAGCTTCATTCTGTGGTGGTAAATAGACGGCTACAAATAATATAGATGAGAACTCTCTTGGTAGATAGTGTGGTCTACAGATTATCATAAGGTACTCTACCTCAGGCGAGTAATACCTCGAGACTTCTTTAATATTAGACTTTGCGCACCAGCTGTTATTGACAAACAGACACACACCCCTTGTCTTACCAGAGGTATTGTCTTTGTTCTGCCGGTGCATAGAAAATCCCGCTAGCTCTATATTTTCTGTATCATCGTTCAGCCACGTCTCGGTGAAACATAAGATGTTACAGTTTTTAATGTCCCGTTGGTAGGATAATCTTAATCATAGGTCATCAATTTTATTTTCCAATGATTGCAGGTTAGCAAGAAGAACAGATGGCGATTGGAATTTACTCGCTCGCTCGCCCACGGATTCTCATAACAGACGGTAGCAGCAACATTATGTACACATTAAGTAAAAAAGTTAGTCATGCAAAAAAACTAACAAAATTGCACAATTGGTTGGGAGTATGTAAAACGTCAGCCATGTTCTCTGGTGCCATCTCCACCATGTTGACATAATGCAACAAAAAAAACAAGATAGAGGAAACCACAACCGTGTCCAAAGCTCAAGCAAACCATTTCATCTGTTGGGCAGCATTCATGTACTACTGCAGCCCTCTTCAGACTCCCCCCCCCCCCTCCTTCCAATCCCTCGCTCCCTCCTCTTTTCCCTGAACACAAAGCCAAGACTCAGAAGGGAAAGGAACAGATTAGCCTCCCACTGCCTCTCCCTCACACCGCTCACACCCGTGGAGTGCTCTTTCCAGGGTGGCTCACTGAGGGAAGAGGTAGGGAGAGCCGGGCAGCAGAAAATAACCCTCTGGTACAACGTCAGCAGAGGCGTGTGGTGCATTGTCAATGGCGTGTCTACGCGCGACTCTGTCTCACACAAGCTGTGTGTGAATCCTGCTTAGTTGTCTTGCAGCGGGGTGATGCATGGCGGTATTAGACAGATTTAAAGATGGTTGTGCAGCATTACCTATTGTTTTTAAGCTGCTCCCTGTTGGGCTGCAGTGGCAAATAATGTGCTATTATGACACATCCCTTTGGATTTCATTCATTTATGTTAGATTATTGATTTTCCTCTCTTTCCTCTGTTTCTCGCTATCCCTCTCTATCTCGCACGTGCTATCCCTCTCTTTTCTATACATTTTTCTCTATCCTTGTCTGTCTCTATCCTACTGTCACTGGTTCTGTCTGTCGCTACCCCACTGTCGCTGGTTCTGTCTGTCTCTATCACGCTGTCGCTGGTTCTGTCTGTCTCTAACCCACTGTCACTGGTTCTGTCTGTCTCTAACCCACTGTCACTGGTTCTGTCTGTCTCTTTCCCACTGTCTCTGGTTCTGTCTGTCTCTATCCCACTGTCGCTGGTTCTGTCTTTCTGTCTCTATCCCGCTGTCGCTGGTTCTGTCTGTCTCCATCCCACTGTCGCTGAATCTGTCTGTCTCTATCCCACTGTCGCTGGTTCTGTCTCTCTGTCTCTATCCCACTGTCGCTAGTTCTACCCCACTGTCGCTGGTTCTGTCTGTCTGTCTCTATCACTCTGTCGCTGGTTCTATCCGTCTCTATCCCACTGTCGCTGGTTCTGTTTATCTATCCCACTGTCGATGGTTCGATCTGTCTGTCCCTATCCCATCTTCGCTCATTCTATCTGTCTGGCCCTCTTTCTCTCTGTTTTTTGTGTGTCCTGTGATTATGCACTTCTTCTACTCTCTCTCTCTCTCTTTTTCTCTCTCTTCCCCTTTTCTTTGTCACTTCTCATTCTCTCTATCTCTCGTGCTCTAAAGTTGTGTATAGTGTGCAGGCATGTGTGCATTCAGTTCATGTGTGTGAGATCGAATGTGTTCTGGTTGGGTGCATGTAAAGCAACGTTATCACCAGCTGCACAAAGTGGAAACACTTTTGGCAGTGCCTGCATCCGTGGGCTGCAAAGGGGTCATGTGTGATGTAAGCGTGTGTGTTGGAGTGTGCATCATGTTCCACATGACTGCCTTGATGTGTGTGTTCTTTGTGCGCTTGTTGACTGCCTGTAATACCATCTGATTACATGACATAATGTCATACAAAACGTAGGTGCTAGAAATACTGTCTGTACTCATGAGTCTGGCATGGTTCCTTTGCGTGTGTGTGTTTGTGTGTGCACGCAATTATGTGCAAGGACCTGATTGGTGTCCGCAACCACGACCATGGATCTTTGTCACCGTGTGTGTGTGAGTTGGGTGGCGGGAGAGAATAACTAAATGTGTGTACCGATGGCAGATTGCCAGCAGTTGAAACACGACAGGAAGTGTTCTTGAGTGTGGCTCTATCCCTGGGCTTTGTCTCTGTCATCGGTAATTACGCTGATGGTTGTTGTGTGTGTGTGCACCAGTGTCCACATGCTGCTGCAGGTGAGAGCAATGCATTATGGTCCACTCTGCGCCGCCGCTACCCAAGGTCCCGTAAGCACGGCCAAACGGTCGCCCCCTGTGCCCCTTGCTGTCATACTGTCAAATGTCCATTTGTAGGGGATGATTGAGGCTTTATTTGACAGCATGCAAACCCTGCTGTACACCCCCTTCCCTCCCCTCCCTGTCTCTGATCATTCATTATCACACAATGACAAAAATAGAATAGCAAATGATTTAAATTAATAAATAGAAGCTTGATCTGCTTTCACACCAGTCATCTGTTTTGTCGACCCTAATCCAGAAACATGGGCGCTATTAATCAGTTGATTCTGAGATGGAGGGGAGAGGGGAATGGGATGATGAGGGGAGAGCTGGATGAAGCAATGGGTGGGCATTAAGGTTGTGACCCTGGAACACTCAGGCTGATCAGTGGGGGCTTGTGTATGAGGCAGGGAGCCATGAGGAGGCAAGCAGGGGGGGGCCTGTATATAGAGAGAGTGAGGAGATACATCAACCTGCAGGCTTAATTGGCCCTCTGAGGTTTCTAGCAGCACTGTAAAGAGAGAGAGATGGGGGGGATAGAGAGGGAGGGAGATGGAGGCAAAAAAGGATGGAGAGAGAAGTGGTAGAGAGAAAGGGAAAGAGAGTTGGGGAGGAGAGATGAAAGGGGGCCAGAGGGGAAGAGAAAGACAGAGGAGAGATGAATGTGTGGAAAAGAGGGGGAGAGAAGAGATGGAGGAGAGATGAGTAGGGGGAGAGAGAGACGGAGGAGAGATGAATGGGGGGAGAGAGGGGGAAGAGAGATGGAGGAGAGATGAATGTGGGGACAGAAGGGAAGAGAGATGAGTAGGGGGAGAGAGAGACTGAGGAGAGATGAATGGGTGGGACAGAGGGGGAGAGAAAGATGGAGGAGAGATGAGTAGGGGGAGAGAGAGACAGAGGAGAGATGAGTAGGGGGAGAGAGAGACAGAGGAGAGATAAGTAGGGGGAGAGAGACGGAGGAGAGATGAGTAGGGGGAGAGAGAGATGGAGAGTGAAAGATGAATGGGGAATATGAGATGGAGAGAGTGATGGAATAAAAACAAGAAAGAAGGAGGGAGGAGAGTGAGAGTGACGGATGAGCCAAACCCTGGAGGATAGAGAGATCATTTTGTCTGTGTATCCTAAGCAGCTGAGAAGGTCAGCAAAGTAAAAACCAGATGCCCTGTCAAGTGAGACACAACTAAACAGCCAAAGTTCATTCACAATTACAGCACATAATATACCCAATCATTGCACTGATGCAATTCCAATTGAGATGTCCTTTTGCACTTTTTATTCATGTCTCTGGTAGAGTTCAACAAGCTGCTTATGACCAGCGCCAGAGTGCGATGGCACTCTCTCAAGCTATGCTGAAATAATTCAAGTTAATTTATGAATGCAGCGTATGGCTTCCACCCATTTGCCGTTATGTAATGTGATTTCAGTGCCTGATGTCTAAGCTATCGTTATAGTTCTGTTACAGTAGATTGAGGAAGATAATTATTATGAAATAGCATTGTAGCAAGGGCACTTGGTGCAGCGGGCTTTGTGGGCTGATACACTACATAACTATTTTATTACCATAAGGCAATTGTTCAGTGTTTCTTAATCACAAGATCTAAGAAGAACCGTATTTGAGTAATTTCCCTAGTGTAGCTTCACAATCCCCAATTCCCTTTGAAATCAATAGCGGTCTTCTTTCTCACATGTCCGTTGTGCATCATTCTCTCAAAGCCTGTCCATACTACAGCTTTACAATGGTGTGGTAAGACCAAATCCAGCAAAAACTAAAGGAACACAACAACATAGCCTACATCCTGTATGAAGATCCATACACAATGTGATGAGAGGAGGCGAATTCTTGGGCTGCGACAGAGTGAGACGTACTGCAAGGAGGCAGGCCAGCTAGCAAAGAAATGCGTAGGCTGTCATACACCAGTGCTGGATGCAGACAACTCCACAAATTAAACCCTTGGGAGACCCAGAGAGAGGCCTAGAGACACACAGCAGCATCTCATATGGAATATACAGTGGGGAGAGTGGGAGGATCATTGCTTTTCTTTCTTTCCTTCTTTCTTTTCAACTGTGTCTTTTCCAACACCACAGGCTAGAATCATTTTATCTTTAACGCGCAAAGAAACCACCAGCCGGTTTACGCCGTGGATGACATAAACAGAAACGCCTATGGAGGAGATCACAGAGAGATTCCTAGGACAAATAGATCACATGGGACTTCGTCTGTGATGTACAGCAGTTAGCCACCGCTAGCAGGCTCACGGGGCATTGTTGAGTCATTCATCACCAAGCTATCAGAGAGGGACAGTGACAGATCATGGATCGCCTTTTCCTTTACAGGGAGATGACAGGTGACAAGGTCTTTGTGCTTTATCACGATCAGACATGGCTTGACTCGACATCAAATCCAGGGGTAATGCGGCTAGCTCATTTATACACTGTAGCTAGCACTAGCACTGTACTGAATCAGGACTATGCTGTCCTTAGAACTGTATCAGTCATATTCCACCACCACCTCCTCTCCAGTGGAGGCTCCTCAGAGGAGGAAGGGGAGGACCATCCTCCTCAGTGAATTTCATACAAATATAAATTGTTAAACATTTTAAAAGTTATCCTTCTTATTTAAATCTATACTAAATATATTCACATGCAACCAAATAATTGATTAAAACACACAGCATTTTTCAAAGGTTTTATAGTGGGCTCAACAGCACTCTTTAGAGTACCACCATGGTGTAGCGAGAGGACAGCTAGCTTTTGTCCTCCTCTGGGAACATTGACTTCAACACAAAACCTAGGAGGCTCATGGTTTTGACCCCCTTCCATAGACTTATACAGTAATTATGACAACTTCTGGAGAACGTCCTCCAACCGATCAGAGCTCTTGTAGGATAAACTGACATGTTGTTCACCCAGTCAAAATATCAGAAAATGAACCTAGTACTGAAAGCATAAGTTACAGCTAGCTAGCAGTGCAGTGCATAAAATGTGGTGAGAAGTTGATTCAAAGAGAGAGAAAGACAATACTCTTAGAACAGTATTAAACAAATTAATTATCTTCCAAAGTGAAAGAGAAGCAAGAGAGAAATAGAGAGAGAGAGAGTGTTCGTTTTTTTTCTCACTTTTAGTTTCACCTACTTAGCTTAGAAAATCCAGCTAGCTAGTCTAGCCTACTGAAACACCCTGCTCAAATAGTGCTAGCTATGACTATCCAACATAACACTGGAAGTTTTCCAAGTCAAGGTAAGCTTTTAGTTTACAAATGTATTGCCACCGAGGCCCGCCGGTGTAACTGCTTACTGACTGTAGACTGTAACGTTACTACATGATTGTAGCGTGTTTACTAACATGTTGGTTCTATTAGCTATGCTGACACCGATGTAGGCTGTGTGTAGCAGTTTGGCTTGGAAAGTTTTTTTTTTTGCCAGGTCACATACAGCTGATGTGTTGTGCATTGAAGTCCACATGAGAGGAGGAGAGCACATAGATGTGAGAAGGAATACAATTTGGCTGCTATGAAAGTGAACTGTGTTTAAGCGTAATCAGGGGTGTATTCATTCGGTCGGTTCTGTTGAAAAACATTTCTTAAACGGAAGCAAACGGAGCAAAATAAGGATTAACCTACCTGAATTTGTCCAATAGAAACTCTTGTTTGCAACTGCTGGACTAATGATTACACCCTATAATCAGCCAGATACAGAAAATAGTTTGCAAGGCTATGTCACCGTCTGTCCATGTGTCACTGTCTGTCGCCTCAAATTTGTCTCTTGACTTGTGTGCACCTACGTTATAAACTTTCAATCATAGGCTAGGTTGTAGCAACCTCATGAGAACAGGGAAAATGTGAGTATCATGTAGTATCCTTAATAACCTACTGCTGTTAGATTGAACTAGGTGAAAAGAATATGAAAGACAGTCATCCAATATGCTGTGATAGAAATAAAGCCATGCTCATAAAAAAAAAATCATCCTCCCTCATCTTAATAAACGGCACTGACCGCCACTGCTCCTCTCCTACACGTTTTCTTAGATGACACGGCTCAAAGGTTGTTTTCAAAATTTGTCAGGTGGTATGACAGTTAGACACAGCTAACTGAAGCTCTACCTCCTGTCCAAGTCTAGCCATAGTTTCGACACCGACAGTGGTCTGCTCAGTTAAACAAAAGTGCCACCTTCAATCTATTAATAGCCAAGTTCAAATGTACATAAGCTTCCCACAGCTTAGTTCCCACTGTCAAAAGAGTTACAGTTGAAGTCGGAAGTGTACATACACTTATGTTGTAGTCACTAAAACTCATTTTTCAACCACTCCACAAATGTCTTGTTAACAAACTATAGTTTTGGCAAGTCGGTAAGGTCGTCTACTTTGTGCATGACACAAGCAATGTTTCCAACAATTGTTTACAGACAGATTATTTAACTTATAATTCACTGTATCACAATTCCAGTGGGTCAGAAGTTTACATTCACTAAGTTGACTATGCCTATAAACAGCTTGGAAGCTTCTGATAGGCTAATTGACATCATTTGAGTCAATTGGAAGTGTACCTGTGGATGTATTTTAAGGCCTACCTTCAAACTCAGTGCCTCTTTGCTTGTCATCCTGGGAAAATCAAATGAAATTGGCCAAGACTTCAGAAAACAAATTGTAGACCTCCTCAAGTCTGGTTTATCCTTGGGAGCAATTTCCAAACACCTAAAGGTACCACGTTCATCTGTACAAACAATAGTACGCAAGTATAAACACCATGGGACCACGCAGCCATCATACCGCTCAGGAAGGGGACGCGTTCTGTCTCCTGGAGATGAACGTACTTTGGTGCGAAAAGTGCAAATCAATTCCAGAACAACAGCAAAGGTCCTTGTGAAGATACTGGAGGAAACAGGTACAAAATAATCTATATCCACAGTAAAAGGAGTCCTATATCGACATAACCTGAAAGGCCGCTCAGCAAGGAAGAAGCCACTGCTCCAAAACCGCCATAAAAAAAGCTAGACTACGGTTTGCAACTGCACATGGGGACATATATCGTACTTTTTGGAGAAATGTCCTCTGGTCTGATGAAACAAATATAAAACTGTTTGGCCATTATGATCTCAAGACATCAGTCAGGAAGTTAAAGCTTGGTCGCAAATGGGTCTTCTAAATGGACAATGACCCCAAGCATACTTCCAAAGTTGTGGCAAAATGGCTTAAGGACAACAAAGTCAAGGTATTGGAGTGGCCATCACAAAGCCCTGACCTCAATACCATTGAAAATGTGTCGGCAGAACTGAAAAAGCGTGTGTGAGCAATGAGGCCTACAAATCTGACTCAGTTACACCAGCTCTGTCAGGAGGAATGGGCCAAAATTCACTCAACTTACTGTGGGAAGGTTATGGAAGGCTAACCGAAACGTTTGACCCAATTTAAACGATTTAAAGGCAATGCTACCAAATACTAATTGAGTAAATGTAAACTTCTGACCCACTGGGAATGTGATGAAAGGAATAAAAGCTGAAATCAGTCATTCTCTCTACTATTATTCTGACATTTCACATTCTTAAAATAAAGTGGTGATCCTAACTGACCTAAAACAGGGAATGTTTACTGGGATTAAATGTTAGGAATTGTGAAAAACTGAGTTTAAATGTACTTGGCTTAGGTGTATGTAAACTTAAGACTTCAACTGTGAATATAATGTAAGCCTGGAGCCTTCTATCTCCATGGGTAGTTCTGCAAATCCAAGCCATTCCAACATTTTTTCAAATGCCCAGGTCGTATTGACTCCAATGTCACATCAAATTCCCCAAATCGATGTAAAAATCTATACTTCTTGCCCTTAGCCATGAACCTTAAACACGGCAGAGAAAGCGATCAGAGGAAATTGGCCAGGCCATGGGAGTGATGTTTAGGCAATTATCAAGCACCTCACAGGCACTGCAGTAACATTGAGGGTGAAAAGACTAGCACACACTAACTGACTGGCCCAGACGATTGTTTGATAGTTGACAACATGCTATTGTGTTCACATTCAATGCCATGTAAGACCAAATCCACCTACAGTAAGTGAACTGTTTGGAAATTCATTAAGCACAGAATGAATACACCATGAAATAGTAAGACACACTTTGCAATCTGCAATAATGTTCAGGAATGTTCATTCCGCTGCAGTTCAGTTGGAATTCATGAGAGCTTTTACAATCACTGTTTATACGCTCCTCACTGCTGTCTTTGGATTTAGATTCCAATGTTGACCTCTACCTACCAAAGACATGACTATGTATGTTACGGTGAACACACACGCCTAGCCTCTACACAGTTATTAGCCAACATCCTGATCCTGAGTAAATTGCACCTTTGAAATGTTTACATTTTTGTCTTCGTATTCCCTACATTAGGTCTATTTCACAAATCTATCTCACAAAAAAAAAAAGCCATTTGGCTGCAAATGTAATAGCATGGGAAAGTAAAACCTACTAATCTGCGTGTAACCCTGCTGTCGTTCATCCCTCACACGGTGTATGGATGAGAATAAAAATCCATTGTTCTTGGGATGAGCCCAAAGCAGAACACTCACAGCATCTGTTGACCCTGCTATCATTCTGCTAAAATGTATTTTGACTCCCATTACGTCTCGGCTACTGAAGGTTAGGGATAACATTTCTCTAATGGTTTGTTTGTCTACTTCTCTCAGCATTCCGAGGACCTAACATTCCAGCAATAATCCAGATACGTTTTCGGAGTTATAGAAGGGGTGTCTTTTGTAAATAGAAAGATCCTTTTTAATTGAATCCCATCCAAGACCTAGATGAACATGTGGTTTGCTAGTCAACCAACTGACATACTCCCCTCAATAGGGACTGAAAGCCACATAAATATGTGTACTTGAGATGTTGGGAGGTCCATTGAGCAACACTGAAAACATCATAACATTCGCTGACAACTGAAGAAAAGAGAGAGACCTGCCGCATCGCGTTGATCTGACAGTTAACATCCTCGAGCGAGTGAAGGCCACTGACTGAATACATGGTAAAGGTTTGCTTCAGAATAGAGGGAAAGCATGGTGTCTTTAAATAGGAGAGGGGGATATAAGAGATGGCTAAGACAGGCCCATCTCCCTGCAGATGCCTCAAAAGAACATCATTGTCAACTACTATGTCAGAGTAAACAATTTCTCTGACATTTACAATACACAAACTCAGCTTGGGTAGCATTGAGGGATCAGGTGTACTTCTCTCACTGCTTGCCACTCCCATGAGTGCACGTTGAGTGGGTGGTGTGATCAATATGTCCTCTTTGAACAATTTATCGATTCATTGGCCATCAATGACCAGACTGCTCTAACAACAGCCTATATTCAACACTGAGATAGGAGATGGAAAACAATCAATGAAACAACTGAGACAGGAAACCCTTCAGCTCTCTGTGCCCATATATTCCTTAGTGTGTCATAGTTTGCTTTCCCATCTGCCTGGAGAAGTCTAGGGGCTGTCCTCAGATCTAATCTCAACCCATATTCATAATGTGTCTCAGAGTAGGAATGCTGATCTAGGAATGATTTACATGACATGGAAAGAGGATACCTGACTCTAGATTAGCACTCCTACTGTGAGCTGCTTTGTGATGTCATGTACAAAAGAAGGCGCAGAAAGGAAAGCTTGTCGTGAGATTACCAGAAGCCCTGGAATCCATGAAAAATAATGAAGAAAAACTAAATCCAAGCATAGTAAAAGTTATATTTTTCTTCCTTCAACCTAATTGCCTTTATGTTGTATTACTTGTTACATTTCAGAATTAAAGAGAACCATTTTACCATCTGAGATGAAATTGTAATACCCTTTTTCTATTTGTGTGTGTTCCATCAATAAGACACGTTAACCTTGGCCCAGTTACAATTAGCACTTTGAAAAGCCCAATAATTGTAAAAAGCAATGGAGGTAGGTTTCCCTTGGGCCAGAACCAATAACTAAGAAAGCTTCAGCGAATTAAAACGAGGCATGTTGGAGGGGTGAGGGCAGTAGGTCTCTCATATCCAACCTACCTTGGTCTACATTTCCTTCCAGGCTGCTACATAACCCTTAATGCACCAACTTGGCAAAAGTTACTGCACCAATTTGGCAAAAGTTAATGCTGATCAAAATACATAAAGGTCTAGAAAAACCTTCATGCCAGCGAACGATGAGCCCTATCTTAGTCCAAATGTCTTATTTCAGTATCTATACAACATAATATCAGTTGTGTTATTGTTACAGCACCGACAAAGGCATATTATATCGGTCATTTCAGGTAGGAATGACGGAAGCTTCAAAAGCCTCTGCCATTGAAGGATGGAAACAATAGTGCAGCGTGCGGCTCAAAACAAAGTCAATGATCGAGTCAATAGATCCAATCAATACGTGGAGGCTGAGAATTGAAGAGGTTAGGTCACAGGCAGCACTTGGTGGTCCGATCAGTCATACTGATCAACAACAGCTGTGGTATTTACACCGGCATTGGGAGTAATCGGGAAAGTAAACTCCCGAGGTGTGCTGCTGATGGGTGCCGTGCTGCGAGGGTTGCAACAAGCTGCCAGCTTCTCAGGGAGATGATCAGTTAAGTGTGTGTAGCCTGCTGGGGTTGCAGAGAGCAAAACAAGAGTAAGTTAAGCTCTGGTCAGAACTGTACAGAGCACACCTGGGGTTCACAGCTAAAATAAAAATCGCTGCAGAGAGCAAAGCCACAGTAAGGTTAGGCTTTGATCTGTAAACTGCAGCACATAACTGGGCAGTTGGTGATATCAAAAATGAAAATGACTTTTCCAAGGAATTCAGGTTGTGTGTATTTCACCTTGAAATAACCAGCCAGTATCTTCTTCGCAAATGAACAAAGGATCAGCACCTTTGCATTGCTGTACAGTAAAACAAAAGGCTCACATTTGATAAAAACTGAGAGCAGTGAATGCTTTGGTCAAACATCATGTAATACTGCATATGAGGATAAGAGGAGGAAGCCCGTGTTGGGGTCAAACTTGAACTCTGATGTTGCAAGCACCATACTCCTGCCATCAGAAGCAACATAATATTCTGTATTTTGAATGTACCCAAACACAGGCATAATTGTTGACAGCATTGCATTACCTCAGAGATGAAACCATGGAGTACATTGAACACCCAATATGACTGCTATCTCATTGGCAGAGACATGTGCTGTCCATGGTGCTGAAATAAGTTGGCTGCATTAGCATTAGCACTATTCAGAACCATGGACAGCACAGACCACATGGTTATTATTGAAACAAAACAAGCACATTTAGCACACACATATCAAATTATATTGTGGTTCAGTTCAACACAGGTAAGAATGAAATGTCTTAGAAACCCATAGATTTCACTCAACCTCAACCACATTTTATTTAACAAAATAGAAGCAGGTCAAATGTAGTAAAGCATATAAATGTAACTCTGGGACACAGCGTTGAGAGATGACCAATAATTCATGAGCCATGGTAAAATGTTCCACAGTAGAGATGGATAATTACCCTTTGAAGCAATACACCAACAAACTGGAGTCTGAAGTGATGGACAGCACTGTTGTTGCCAAAGATCTGCTAAGATAATACTCCCCAAGGTCAGCCTATGTGATTGGTTACATTTAGTGGTGGTGGTGGGTGTGTGTGGGGGGGGGGGGGGGGATACAGACATACACACACATGTAGACAGACACTAGTGCACTCGCACACACATTTAATCAATAATTCTAATTATTTAATTGTATACACACACACACAGCCCAGACACTCGACAATGAACATTGTACTGCTAATACAGTCACACATTTAACCATATAGTCTGTCAGTCCACAGTGTTAAAAAGGCCTGGGAAAAATGCTTGTTGCTGTATTACGATAAATGATGAAACAGACAGGGTTGAGACATGTTTGATATTGAAATGGTTCTGAGCACTTTGGCCTTCTGCAGGCCAGTCTGACTTGTCATTCCTTATTGACAAGACTATTCCAAAACTGATTGTAGCAGTGGGGTCTCTTGCACATATGCTTATTTATAAGATAATTAAATACAGTTGGTACATTGATGGACCTGATCCTAATGAAAAATAAAAACCAGTATGAACAAAACGAATTCAGAGCTTGAATTTACACAGTATTCATATATATATATATATATAAAACAAAGAAAAAACATTTCACAATCCTACGATCTGTACCGTGATACTGCAGAATCAGTGACATTGATCCATTTGAATGGATTATCAGAATATCACCTTTAATGCTAACCATTATTGTACACTGTAATCATCATCTTGATATCATTATAGTTGCTCAGTAAAATGTCATAGCATTGGGCAACAGACCGACTGCTGAACACTTTTAATATTGAATAATATATATGTTTCTTAATGCATCATTGCCCATTCATAGACGATTTAATTAACATCTCAAGATAAAGATTCCCATTCCAAACGCCCTTTTGCAAAACTCCTATACCTCAGCCCTCCCTCCAATGGAGAAGATGCACCAACAGCGACATCGTGAGTTTCCTCGTCTAGAGTAATGCGCTGATCCTGCCTAGTCTTCCCTATGGCATCAGACGAATACTGTCGAATGCTAAAACGTGGGTTTTATTTTTGTTTTACTGTATGCAAACTGACCGTTGCCCAATCTGTTTTAAGCACGTTAGTTTAAAAAATGTAAGTCCATTTCTATTATTTGGACACAGTAGATGGCTTTACAAAAGCTCACATAAATGGAGGTGAATCATAGCCTACGCTTTGTGGAGGAATACTTTTTACATAAAAAAGCATTCTAGTCTACCTGCGCTCTGTACATAGATCGAACTGCACATACCATTACTTCCATTGAAAACATTTTAATTTTGAAAAAATATGCAGTTAGAAAACCCCCATATAATTCGGTAAAGCCTTCTCCTCTCCCCCAAAGCAGGCTATAGGCATTAACACACAAAACCACGAACTGTTTTTAGCTACATTAACCTTGCAGCATAACCATCTGAGTGACGTTAATTGGTCATGCTCATCTGCATCCCGAATATCTGAAATTCAACAATTGGCACACCATAAAATAACACATTATACATTCATAAAGAGATGAATGTGCAGATATGATAAGGTTTGCACCAATTATAAATAACCCCGATATTTATCGACAATCAAATGATAAAACAAACAAAAAAGAACATGCGTGGACAGCTTTTATCTTCTTCTTCATCCAAATGTGTTATTTTTCCGTTTTTTAACAGTTTTAAAACAACAAATACAAATCCTATAACGCAGTTCACAAAAAAAATAGAGAAATGGCACTTTGTATATATTCATATATGGTTTTATATGTATATATATACTGTATATATTCATATTGATAACATGAAAGAAGGGTCGGGTTGGCTTCTTCGTTAATTATGGTATGGTTCCCCAGTGTGTGTTGAAACCATGCGAAATCATGCAGATATGATACAGTCAGTTATTTACATTACATTCATGCGCTCGTGCACCATTTCCCGAATCTTCTCTCTCAGATAGTCAGTCTGATTGCGGCAAATAGCTGTACTGGGATGGGGGGCCGGGGAGGGGGTCTATACATATATTACAGTTGGTTCAGTAGCAGACTCATTGGCACCACAGCCAACTGGAGCAAACAAAAATGGTCTATCTCCGACAAAAAGCGAGTGAAGAAGCTTAGAAACATAGCATGTGTTTATTGTTCTTCAATTGCCATTGTGTCAACAGAACGCAGTATATTTGTCTGTCTGTTTGTATTCCAGGTTTTATTGTCAGTGGTCATTTTACGCATCATTTGTTGAAGAGAAATGGGCGCTACAGTCAAACCCTCTTTGCGCGCCCCCGTCTGCATGGTAAGGCCCGCTATGCCAATAAGACGAGTCGCACACTGTCTGCAAGGAATTTATCTCTGACGCAGAGGAATTACCATCCCTCCGCTTTGATCTCTTGCGATTCCGCAAGATGAAGACAAGCATCCCTACAACAGTGAACGCAGACGTGACAAATACCAGTAGTAGCCCAGGGACTAGTACAGAGATGGATACCCTGTTCGGCTCCACATAGGAGTTCGAGCGCGTACCCGTGTCTGCGGTGAAAGTGCTGTTTTTGGAGAGAGAGGTGGGGTAGATTTTGTCATACAGCTTGGGACACATCAGATCATTTCGGACGTGACGGAAATCCCTTTTCCAGAACTCTTCTGGGGACTCACACTTGAGATCACTAACGATCACATCTGCCCCCAGTTTCTCCGTCCACTGTTTGAAAGGGACAATATTACACGAGCAATCCCAAGGGTTCCCATGCAAATCAATTTGTATGATCGAATTGAGTTGATCTAAGACCCCTGCGACAGGGAGATATGTGAAATAATTATTATGCAAGCTAATCTTTGATAAAGACACTCCAAGGAAAGCATCCACAGGTAGCGCTTTCAGCAAGTTATTGTTGAGGAAAAGCACTCGCAGATTAGGCAGAGGGCTGAATGTGCCTGCCAGTATCAGCTGTATATCATTATATTCCAAATTTAGATATTCCAGATTTTGAAGTCCAATGAACATTTCCGCAATGAGCGTATCCAGGTAATTCTTATCCATGTACAACCATCTTAATTCGGTGAGGTTTTGAAAAGTGCTGTTGTCTATCAATTTGATGTTGTTTCCACCCAAATCAAGGAGATTCAGACTTGAATAGCCATTGAGATGGTTCTTTTTTATAGCATGGATGTTGTTATCTCTCATGTTTAATTCGTGCGCAGTGAGGGGTTTGGGTTTTAGGTTAGCCAAGCTCTCTATCTTCTTGCCCTCGCAGTTAACCCCTAACCCCTGCCGGGATCCAATGAGCTTGCAGCTGCATGGCACAGGGCATGATGCGTTCTGCACAATCTGCAGCTGCTCTCTCTCTCCATTCACACCTGTCATAGATGTGGGCTTCGTTTTCAACTGCCAGTGCGATTTAGAGCGTCCCTTTTTCCCATTCCCTGGAGTTGGGGACCCAGGATCACCACTAGCTTTATAAGGCGTTGGAACGGGCCCAGGTACAGAGGTCTCCTCTTGGGTAGGAGGTGCAACTAAACTCTCGTCAGCACCACTTTTTAATGAAGGACACAGATCCATCTCCGATGTCTCGTTCAAGTCGTTCCCTTGCAGTGGCGTTGGAGCCTCGCAGATCACCCGGCCGATAAGCGCGTTCTGCGGTATATTCTCCAGCCATTCCTTCAGGGAAACCAGGTCACAGTTGCAGTCCCAGGGGTTATCCTCCAATAAAACCTCCGCAATGCCCGGTATTTGTTCGAGAACTCCCTCATAAGGCACCGTTTTGATTCGGTTCCCTCGCAGGTCGAGATGGGTGATGGGAACGTGCTGAAACACATTTATAGGTAGTGCACTGATGAGGTTATCATTTAGAATTAACACTTCAAGTTTATTTAAGTCCCTGAACACGGCCGGGTCAATGTCTCTCAATAGATTAAAATCAGCCTGAAGATATTCCAAGTCATCTAAACCAAGAAAGGTGCTCTTCCTAAATGACCGTATCTTGTTATTATTTATGTGTAGCCTTTTCACGAGCTGCAGTCCCAAAAAAGCACCAGGGACAATGTCATGCAAACCGTTGTTTTCCAAATGCAAGCTTACGGCATTGTAAAAGTTAGCAAACTCATTGGGAAAAAGCCTGGATAAAGAATTTCCATGCAATAGCAAGTGATAAAACTGGGAACTGGGACCAGTCAAATGGTGCAAATTAGTAAAGCTCCTTTTTTCGCAGTCAATGTGCAAATCGCCTTCAATCTCATTGCAGGAGCATATCTGCTCCTTACAAATGTCCCTTGTAACATTTCCAATAGCCACACAAAGAGCCGCCTTCAGCAAGACAATCCAAAGCAGCATTTTCAATACAAACAATTCATCCCCGATTTCAAGACATGAAAACGAGCTGTTGAGTCAATGTTTTTTAGTCCAGTTTATCCTCAAAAAGATAGACCGACGGGTCTAAAAGAAATGACGACAGTCCTTTATAATATCCATGCTCTTCTAGCCCGTTATGTCCAGGCGTCCAGCTTTAAAATGACCATATAGAATGCCTCAGATCGAATGGATCCTTTTGCTGGTATGAAAATAATTGAAAACAACAAACCGCAATAGCAGTCGACACATTTTTGGGCTTTCGATCGGTATTGACTGACCTTGCAAATTTTATAAATCCGTGATTTTCTCGTCGTGCTGCGGTAGCAGTGGGTGCTGTTCTTTCCCCCTCGGTGCTGAATTCACACCCGACGCTCGAGATGTAGTGCTGATAACACTGCCACTGCAAAAAAAAAAACGCATTCCTCACACCTTTCGGTGTCTTCCTTGCTTTTGTTTCCAGTGCTTTCCTTTGGTGGATTTTAATCACAAAGAGGTTACACAGAGACTGTGCTCGTTCTATCCCGGTGCTCTTAGAAAGATCTCACACCCTCTACTGAGCTGCAATGGAAAAAATCCATCGTCTGAGGGAATGCTGAAAAAAATCTATCCACAAGAGGACTAGAAAGCGTTAAAATGTTCACACTAAAAGCTGTTGATCTGTTCTGTCTTTTTTTGACCAATAATATTCCCATTCTAAAGCCAACAAGGTTATGGATTCCAAACAACGTTCCTTATGTCATGTTACTGATTAGACTGAATCCTTGCTTTAGGTCCGCTTCTGTTGTTTAAAAAAAGTAGACTAGACGACATAACGCGTTGCCAAGGTATTGGAGACAACTCGTTTCCAAATCGGGGGTCGGTTATAACCTCATCTAATGATTAATTTGCGCATTTTATGAAGAATAATAATCCCTGGTGTGTGTATTGCACCAAGCCCAGCAAGCGAGTGCCCTCCAGGGTGAATGTTACTATCTCTCTGCTAGGAACTGCTGTTGAATGCGGTAAAATAATTAACTACATCTAATCACATTTTATTTGTCACATGCGCCGAATAAAACAGGTGTAGACCTTACAGTGAAAAGACAACTTAAAAGTCATTAACCAACAATGCAGTTTTAAGAAAATACCCCCCAAAAAGTGAGAGATAAGAAAAACAAATAATTCAAGAGCAGCAGTAAATAACAATAAATACAGGGGGTACAGGTACAGAGTCAATGTGTCAATGTGCGGGGGCACCGGTGAGGTAATTATGTACATGCAGGTAGGGTTATAAAAGTGTCTATGCATAGATACTAACAGTGAGTAGCAGCAGTAGAGGAAGGGGGTGCAAATAATCTGGGTAGCCATTTGATTAGCTGTTCAGGAGTCTTATGGATTGGGGGTAGAAGCTGGTTAGAAGCCTCTTGGACCTAGACTTGGCACTCCGGTACCGCTTGCTGTGTGGTAGCAGAGAGTCTATGACTAGGGTGACTGGAGTCTGACTATTTTTAGGGCCTCCTCTGACACCGCCTGGTATAGAGGTCCTGGATGGCAGGAAGCTTGACCCCGGTGATGTACTGGGCCGTATGCACTACCCTCTGCAGTGCCTTGCGGTCAGAGGCCGAGCAGTTGTCAGTTAAGATCACCACTTTATTTTAAGAATGTGAAATATCAGAATAATAGTAGAGAGAATGAGTTATTTCAGCTTTTATTTCTTTCATCACATTCCCAGTGGGTCAGAAGTTTACATACACTCAATTGGTATTTGGTAGCATTGCCATTAAATTATTTAACTTGGGTCAAATGTTTCCTTCCACACGCTTCCCACAATAAATTGGGTGAATTTTGGCCCATTCCTCCTGACAGAGCTGGTGTAACTGAGTCAGGTTTGTAGGCCTCCTTGCTCACACACCTTTTTCAGTTCTGCCCACACATTTTCTATAGGATTGAGGTCAGGGCTTTGTGATGGCCACTCCAATACCTCGACTTTGTTCTCCTTAATCCATTTTGCCACAACTTTGGAAGTATGCTTGGGGTCATTGTCCATTTGGAAGACCCATTTGTGACCAACTTTTAACTTCCTGACTGATGTCTTGAGATGTTGCTTCAATATATCCACATACTTTTCCTGCCTCATGACGCCATCTATTTTGTGAAGTGCACCAGTCCCTCCTGCAACAAAGCACCCCCACAACATGATGCTGCCACCCCCGTGCTTCACGGTTGGGATGGTGTTCTTCGGCTTGCAAGCCTCCCCCTTTATCCTCCAAACATAACGATGGTCATTATGGCCAAACAGTTCTATTTTTGTAGGCTACTGTACGTCACGATTTCAAATAGGATTGCAAAATATGTTTTTTGTTTGCAATTACAAAGCAATTATGCTTTGCGTCAACTAACCCAAATGTTTCACTATGGACTTTTTTGTCCTAGTCTCTCCTTCAATTCTATTGTTAAAACACACCTTGGCTAACTCAACCTTGTTGGTAGTGCTAGATTTATGGAACCTCATCATTTTGTTTTGTTTTAATAATGTGCTAGGCCTGGTCTACTTTTTTGATCGATAAAACAAAAATGAAAACATAACTGGAGTCATAAGATTGACATCACATCACTGACATAATAGAAATAACGTCCAAAAGAGGACCTCTGACAGGGTCGGGCTCAACAACTCATATGGATTACTTTGCGTTTTCTACATGCATCAGTGTCTATGGCGTTTCAAACGGTATCACATGCCAATGGCTAAGAATAAACTTGGGCTTAGGGGTAGACCTAACAAAGTAAATGTAAATCTGGGACACTCCAGTTAGTATGATATGTTATGTTTCCCATGGTATGTATTGGAGTGGCAGGTAGCCTAGTGGACTAGTATCCGAAAGGTTGCAAGATTGAATCCCTGAGCTGCCAAGGTAAAAATCTGTAGTTCTCTGTACTTTTACCCCTGAACAAGGCTGTTACTGAAAATAAGAATTTGTACTTAACTGACTTGCCTAGTTAAATAAATCTATTCATTTTTGGATGTCCATCATCCATTTTGTATGATATGTTGTGAATTACAAGATATATTACAATTCATACAATTTGTTACTAATTTGAAAAGCATATGATATGTTACAAATTCCTATTTGTTGTGGCTAACATTAGCTAGGTGGCTAATGTTAGCTAGGCTAGGGGTTAGGGTTAAGGTTAGGAGTTAGTGGTTAAGTTAAAGGATTAAGGTTAGTGTTAGGGGAAGGGTTAGCTAACATGCTAAGTAGTCCCAAAGTAGCTAAAATACTAAAGTTGTTTGTGATGAGATTCAAACACTCAACCTTTGGGTTGCTAGACATCCACCGAAGGTGGCTCCCCTTCCTGTTTGGGTGGCGCTCGGCGGTCGTCGTCACCGGCCTACTAGCTGCCACTGATCCCTTTTTTCCCCTTTTCTGTTTATTGGTTTCACCTGTGTTTAGTTTAGGCTGATTGGTTGGGCTTTATTTACCAGCCGGCCCGCCTGCTGGTTGTGCGGGATTATTTCGATGTACATGTGTACACGGCTATGTCACGGTTGTCCGTGTGTTTGGGTTTTTGCTGGACTGTTTAAGTCCCCCGTGTTTGGGGCATTTGTTATGGGTTGGCGTCTGTTCACCGTTGTGCTGCGTTAAAAGTAAGCGCTACCCTGAACTCTCTGCTTTCTGCGCCGGACTTCTTCCCCACTACACCCCGGGCGTTACATCCAGCCCGACCAACCACCCTACTTTAATGTTTGCCTTCAGTAACCTTCTGTCTTATGTAACCATGCCAAGTATAACATACCATACTAATTTGAGGGCCGGATTTACATTTACTACGTTACGTCTCGTCTATGAGACCAGGCTGTAAGGATAGAAGCAACCAGCACTTATGAACCAGGGTCAAATGCCACATTCTCATGTAGGGTATTCTAATGAGGCTCTCTCACAAATTATCTTATTCTGTTTACAAATACGGAGAAGTACAGTAGAGATTGCCCAGTTTTGCTTAAAGTAGCTCTGTAATGGGCAGTGCTATTGTAGTCCATATAAAAACTGTATGGTTTCACAGTAACACATTACATATAAAAAATCCAATAGGTCTAGACCTTACAGTGAAATGCCCTTTACTAACAATGCAGTTAATTAAAAATAATACCTAAAAAAAACAAGAATAAGAAATAAAAGTAACAAATAATTACAGAGCAGCAGTAAAATAACAATAGCGAGGCTATGTACAGGGGTTACCAGAGAAGAGTCAATGTGCGGGGGCACCGGTATGTCGCGGTAATTGAAGTAATATGTACATGTAGGTAGAGTTATTCAAGTGACTATGTATAGATAATAACAGAGAGTAGCAGCAGCGTAGAACTTAATTAACTTCTTCATGATCGGTGAGTCTGGCAGGACGGTTGAGCTATTGTAGGCTAATGCAATTAGCATGAGGTTGTAAGTAACAAATACATTTCCCAGGACATAGACACATCTGATGTAGTCAGAACGCTTAAATTCTTGTTAATCTAACTGCACTGTCCAAAGCTATTACAGTGAAAGAATACCATTATATTGTTTGAGGAGAGTGCACCGTTTTGAACATGAAAAGTTAAATAAACAAACCAGGCAAATTTGGGCAGTCTTGATACAACATTTAAAACAGAAATGAAATGGTTCATTAGATCAGTCTTAAACTTTAGGCATACACTGCTGCCATCTAGTGGCCACAATCTAAATTGCAACTGGGCTGGAATAATACATTATGGCCGTTCTCTTTCATTTCAATGATGATGGTACAATTTATTTTTTATTTTGTTCCTTTGTATTGTCTTTACCAGATCTAATGTGTTATATTCTCCTACATTCCTTTCACATTTCCACAAACTTCAAAGTGTTTCCTTTCAAATGGTACCAAGAAAATGCATTTCCTTGCTTCAGGGCCTGAGCTACAGGCAGTTAGATTTTAGGTGAAAATTGAAAAAAAGGGTCCGATCCTTAAGAGGTTTTAACTTGACCAGCAAACACACACAGTTCAGTTTCCATTCTACCTTTAAAATGTCAGAGAAACAATCTCTGAAAGCATTAGGAAATTGGCATAAAATGTTTTTAATTATTTTGTTCTTTGGCCTTTTAGAAGCATTCTGTTAACATTCAGTCACCTTAGTATTTTTAGTTGTTTATCAGGTATTTTGTCTGTCAGTCCTTCAACCCAGCATGTGTTCAGATATCTTCCTTTCGTAGTCAATCATAAAAACAACAAAAACAACTCCCACAGACAGAAGAAGGAGAACAAGAAGGAGGACAAAATGCCACAAGTCAAATGTTGAAATATTTCAATCACGCACACACACACACACTGACTTCTGGTTCCCAGAAGTGTAGTTAAACATACACACACACACACACACACACACACACACACACACACACACACACACACACACACACACACACACACACACACACACACACACACACACACACACACACACACACACACACACACACACACACACACACACACACACACACACACACACACACACACACACACACAGTCTCTTATCCCTATTGATACATATAGTTTTCTGGACAATAACCTTCATTAGGACACAGGTTTCAGTGAGCCCAGGTTGTGATGTGTTAATGGATGTTTGCCTGCAGACTTTCCAATCAGCTGGGGTCCCGCTGTGGGCCAGATCAAAACATGCAGGGATGTGTTCAAGCTAAACTAAGTAACCAATAGTCAATTTGGCGAGCCAAACAAACACCGCACAGAGGAGGAACAGGCATCCAAGGGCACATCAATCATGCACACTCATCAATGTGTGTGTGTGTGTGAGAGATAGAGAGAGAGACTGCAAAAAAGGGAGGCTAAACCATTGCTGAGTCATGATAGTTGATTAATATTCACAACAAAACACAGTTATTCATGCTTCCTAGAGTTTATTTAGTCCACATATTTAATATTTTCAACATGCAGTTGTTAACAGATAGTGTCAGATTGACTTATATAGCTTGTTGTTACAGCATTCTATGTATAGTCACTTTAATATAAATTGGACATAAATAGGCATACTTGAGTTACACCAGGGTATTAAATGCATCTTAATCTGGAAACTCACATTGTGGAGCAGCAGATATGGTGTCGTCTAGCATTATGTTGATTCAGTATTTAATATGTTAAAAAAACACCTCTAAACATATGGTTTGAAGTCAATGCCTCATCTGCCTTTTGAAAACTACATCATGCAGGAAGGATAGTAACTCACAGAAACACCTAACAATGGGGCTGTCCATGGTGGTAAATTGTTTCATGAGTGATTTTATTTGCAGATTATTTTAGCAGACCATTTGGTGTGTGTGTGTGTGTGTAACACATCTGAATTATTTTCCTCATGATAATACATCATCTTGGTCCTATGATGAACATCTGTGTAAGAGACCCATATTGCTAGAATCAGTTAGAAATAGTGTTGTTGTTTTTTATCCACTGTAATCTGACAGAGGGGTACTGTCCATGGTGCTGAATTTGACTGCAGCATCAGAACAACGCCCTGTGTGTGTGTGTGTGTGTGTGTGTGTGTGTGTGTGTAAACCTTAGCCTCAACTCTAACCACAAGTGGAACCCATCTATTTTCATGCAGCAATCTCTATGAATTATGCTTAAATGTTCATAAACCTAAATGCCAATGTAAAGTTAATACCAACAACATCCGCAACACCGGTTTTGCAACTATTTTCATCTTTGAATTTGTTTGGTAATTCAATAACGAAACGCACTTAGTACATCAATAAACTATTCAAAAGTGTTCAATGCGTCACACAGTTTTATTGACCAATCTGAGTACTGTGTCATTACAGTAAATACACAGTTTTACCAAATCTGGCTTGTTTTGATCAATAACTCCTTTTGAATGTCTTTAGCAAAGGGTGATACACACTGGGCCTTTTGTAGTAATAGCTGATCAATAAGTTCCAACTAAGTGGTTGGATAATGACCAAATATTCACATCCCAGATTGCCCTTTTCTCAACACTCATATGGATTAAGCATCAGCAACAGGGTTAGGGTCAATTCCATATCAATTCCAGTTAATTCAGAAAGTAATCCAAATTCCAATTCCAGTTAATTCAGAAAGTAATCCAAATTCCAATTCCAGTTAAAAATGTTCCTCATTGGAAAGCGTTGAAGGAAAATGGATTGGAATTTCAGTGTGCTTCAGAAATTGACTATAATTGACAGGGAATTAACCCCAACCCTGATCAGGGCACATATTCACAAAGTGTCTCAGAGTAGGAATGTTGGGTTGTATTAATTTGTGCAAAAAGTAAAAAATACAGAGAATTAAAAGAAAACATAGTTTCTTTTTGGACAAATGAACAAATGTCCCTCACTATTTAGACCTGTTTGGTGCTGTTTGGTTCCTAGTGAATTACACCCCTTATCTAGGATCAGTTTAACCTTTTAGATAAGCATGGATAAGACAGGGGGACCTGATCCTAGATCAGCATCATACTCTGAGATACTTTGCGAATACAGGCTTGATTTCAAAACCATGCTTCGCCCAAACCATATGCTATGCACCCCTGAATTAAATGATTGTAATGTTTCAAATCAGCGACTCCCTTTACCCTTAAAACAATGCGAGGGAGAGAAAACCTCGCTAATCCTTGAGCCTACAGTGAGCGCTAAACATTCCTACTTAGTCTTTTCAGTCCTGAAAAGTTTCAGAGTCCTGCCGAGCAGCTAATAACATCTTTGCCCTTGGCACTCCAATCCTCTGGTGTGATTTCGAAGGGAAAACACATGCCACTTCAGAGTCTTCCAGATGTGATCATCTTAGCTGGGTCGGTAAACAGACGAGAGATTTAAGAAAGATGAATCTAACAAATGAATATCTAGCTACCTACGAACAGAGGTGTGAGGGAGGTCAGGCTTGTGTGATCAATCACATGGGTTTCTGTGTATTGTGCAGAGGAGTCAAGCCAAGCCAAGGCTGAGCTTTACCTGGGGGTGAGTTCATCCATTCTATGGTCTGTGAAGATGTTTGGCACTGATGAACAGAAAGAACACAAACCGTAAAAATGTAAGATTGACTCACATGGCAACGACGGTGAAATCCTTGGGAGATCAGACAGAGAAACAATCCACAATCTGAGTGTCTCCCAGGGTTTCGTCACATGGTCTACCAGAAACAAGCACTGTCAATGGTGCTGAAATCGTTTTGTGTTGTTCTTAGCAGAACATGGATCGTGTGTGTGCATGCATGTGTGTTTAAACCATAACTTGCCACAAGTTGCCACAAGACAGTCCGTCCACCTCTGAATCACAATCAAGTTCTCATTAATAGCAATGCCAATAAAGCCAATATCACTATCAGCACCATTGCATCCATGTTTGTCCTTGATGAAAAGGTATACATGCTATGAACATTGACTCACTCATATAGCAACTACTTTGGCATCCTTGGAGCATTAGAATATGAATTTGCCTTGTTCTGCTTCGCTGAGGCTTTTCAAATATTGTCTCCCTGCCCATTCTTTTCTTGCCACACTTTTCAAATGCAGGAAAGAGTTGCAGGTGTATCATGTACAGAAATAGATAGATCAAGTGGCGACTTTAAATCAATAGGGCGATTGGCAGGGCGGTAGCACCTCTTGATATACCGACCTGCGATTGTTCATGGGGAATCAGCTAAGTGTCCTTGATTAACTGTCAAGCTGTTTGCAGCCGTTGGCATAGTGCACCTTTACGCTAACGTCCGTCTTCCTCAGACTCCTCTTCATAGCTTGTGAGGTTTTTGAGAAGAACACAAATCATTGTTTGGATATACACTAACAACCCTGTCAGGCCATAGAGTGACATTTCCCCCTCTGACAGTGTCTTCCGTGTAATTACGGCTGGTGTGTTGTTCAATGCAGCAGCTGCATCGCTCATGATGCCAATACTAATGCACATGATATGAGTGACGGAGGAGGCTAAGCCTAGCTAATTGTATGCACAGTGCTGAAACCTCTGCCTTCAGATGTCTCAATTAACTCCATCATCATTTCGGTAACCATGGTACCCTCCCCTCAATACTGAATAATAAGAGCACACTTAGATTAAAACCAAAATAGGGCTACAGTTAGCACAGAAGAAGCACTTAATGTTGGAAACTCAGGGAGCATGTCTAACAATATTATCAATATTCACAAGTGCCCCTTACGTACTGTACTTGCGTGGTAGTTACATAGACAGGTACAGTCTGTTTAAATTGGTACATAGAGTCATTCTAGCTGTTATATCTGTTTGAGATGTGTAACACGTTGACATGTGTATACCTTCTAGATTTGCAAAACAAACAATGGTGGCTCAACCTCCTTTCACACGAGTATGCCTGTTTGAAATCACCCAGATATCTTCATTGTGAGTTAAATTGCAAATTCCTGGAATTAGTGTATGTCAGTTGCATTGCAAGTAAGTGGTTTGGATTGATCAGGGCCTAAATGTGTGGTAAAGTGGGAGGTGCCCACTGGGGACAGACAGAGATCAGTGGAGCCCTGGACAGAGCCGAGGCTGCATGGGATTCAATTAAGTCCGTGTTTTCATCAAGCAACTCAGTCCGCGTCATTGTTTCCAAAAATCAATAGGCATTAAATGAGTCCGGGCTTCCATGAATTAGATCCGTCATGTTGCAATAAACCCTTGCGTATGAACGTTGTATAAACTGTCTCCAAACCGCCTGGGGTTTTTATGCTTCAAATTATCACCGACTCCATGCGGAGTGTACACAACACATTGTGCTTGCTCGTGGAGTTTAATGGCGATTGCAGCAGCTGCTGACAGAATAGGAGGCCCTGTCTGCTTCAATGAGTGGTTGAGTGGCTCGAGGTTTTTGACGTTGTGATAATTGTGAAGGAGTGTTTTTTCCTGTTTCGTGTTTAGCCCCGCCTCACTTTCAGGAGCGTAGGTGTGTGAAAGAGATTTAAAAACATGGATGCTCATTATCTGTACATAGACATTTTAGTCATTTAGCAGACGCTCTTATCCATAGCGACTTATAGGAGCAATTAGGTTTAGGTGCCTTGCTCAAGGGCATTGGCCCAACGTTGTTAACCGCTAGGCTACCTGCCGCAGTCATAACATTTGTATAATGTTCAGCAGAGTAATACTGTGTAGCAGCTAAACTAATACTGAGACTTGAGGCCTTGCGGTAAAGGACATTTATCTACAGAGGGTTTTATGTTTATGTATTGTAATACAGCTTCAAAGTGATTCTCCAGTTGGGGCTGTGTATATCAAGTAACATTAAATGAAATGACTTGAAACATATAACGGAATAAATGACCACAATACCGTCAAAGTGGATGGGGCTTGGTTAGTTAACCATCTTCAATGACTGTCTATCTAATCATGACCAAATGGCTTGTGCAAGGACGGAATAGAGAAATAGGAAAAGAAAAACAGAGAGCAAAAAACACACACCATATGGTTTGTCTGCATGAGTAATGAGAATATTTCAAAGCAGTCTGTTGATGAATTTAGATCAGGGGATTTCGGTGTATAATACTTTCACCACTCATGTCAACCAGCTGAAACGCCGAGAGGAATGATAAACGAACAAAGTACATTTTATTACACCATTTATTACAGTAATGATTAACATTGATATGGTATTTTTATGGTGTCATCATATTATTGTTTATACATAACTAAATAAATCACATATTACATTTAATCGACATTTCTTGCTGTTATGACACTGTTGTAAGGATACTTGTTGGTGTTATGACACTGTTGTAAGGATACTTGTTGTTGCTATGACACTGTTGTAAGGATACTTGTTGGTGTTATGACACTGTTGTAAGGATACTTGTTGGTGTTATGACACTGCTGTAAGGATACGTGTTGGTGTTAGGAAACTGTTGTAAGGCTTCTTGTTGTTATGACACTGTTGTAAGGATACTTGTTGTTGTTATGACACTGTAAGGATACTTGTTGGTGTTATGACACTGTTGTAAGGATACTTGTTAGTGTTATGACACTGTTGTAAGGATACTTGTTAGTGTTATGACCGTGTTGTAAGGATACTTGTTGGTGTTATGACAGTGTTGTAGGGATGACACTGTTGTACGGATACTTGTTAGTGTTATGACACTGTTGTAAGGATACTTGTTAGTGTTATGACACTGTTGTAAGGATACTTGTTAGTGTTATGACACTGTTGTAAGGATACTTGCTCGTGTTATGACACTGTTGTAAGGATACTTGTTAGTGTTATGACACTGTTGTAAGGATACTTGTTAGTGTTATGACACTGTTGTAAGGATACTTGTTCGTGTTATGACACTGTTGTAAGGATACTTGTTAGTGTTATGACACTGTTGTACGGATACTTGTTAGTGTTATGACACTGTTGTATGGATACTTGTTAGTGTTATGACACTGTTGTAAATATATTTCTATCTGTTTGGACACTGTTGTAAGGAGATGTATATTTCCCAAAGGTATGCCATGAGTACATGATAAAAATGCATTCCAGTCATATGTGGTTGCGATATAACATTTCCCCAGTTGCATCATTTGAATGAGAGCAAGCTCAGGATAACATATCCCTCAGAGGATAAATCCAATCCAGTGCCTATCCCTGCTACACAGTTCATATAACTGCTTTGTCTCCAGTCCCAGATACAAATGTGTGTTCTCATATGTTAAATGATTTCTGGGCATTTATCCAACTCCTTTCTTTAACTGTGTACTCACCCCACTGACAATAATGTGAGCATAAATAGACAGCAAGACAACTTTGCTAATATTGCTAAGCTCGTGTTTGCTGTGCATGGTTTGTTTCCCAAATGGGATGCAAGTAGATAGCTTTGCTGGTTTAGATAATATAACAGCACTTGCAAGTAAGTAAATGAGAATTCAATTCAGCACCATGGACATCACAATAGACAGTGGATATTCTGTAGCTGGTTGGCTAAAGCTAGCTCACCACAGTAGACTTTGAGTCTACCCCCTGATCCCCGCTGCCTCATTCCCACCCCTCTCTTTTATAACAACACAATGTGAATTGTCACATGAGTTAAAAATCACACTGTTGTATAGGAACTCGCTGACTTACACATATCCCGAACACTGAGTTCGAAACATTAACTACCCTGTTGATGTTAAGTTTCATTTACTAAGGTGAAAAGAGGCCAACTTCACGTACAATTACCAGTTACACTGTAGGATAGCCTAAGATATGATCATATGGTGTGTTACAGCTGTCAATAGAAATATTTTCTTAGTTAAAAGCCCTGCATTTTAATTAGACACCGGATAGAATTCCTGCTATTGGATGATACATTCTCTATATGTATGTATCTCTCTCTCTCTCTCTCTCTCTCTCTCTCTCTCTCTCTCTCTCTCTCTCTCTCTCTCTCTCTCTCTCTCTCTCTCGATTTAAACCAGTAACAGTAGCTGGATTGGAACCATTTAATTATACTTAAACTTTCCATCCTGGCTGCTATCTAATAAGTCTCCGATGACGAGGCTGTGATTTTGAGATAAGTGGGTCTTAAAATCCCTCAGCCAAACGTGGAGGGTGACCTTGGAGTCGATAATGATATATTCTTTTAAAATCAGGGACTAAATTGAAGCTCTACCAGGAGACTGGTTTTACTCCCGTGTCCCTGAGTGTGAATAATCTGAAGTGGATAAAGAAATCTTTTTGTTCTGTCCCGTAGCTCAGATCCATCGTGACTGTTCATAGAGACACGAGGATGAAAAGGAAGCCTATATGGATCAAACGTCACAACTTAGACACTTTTTCCATTTCCTAACAATCAAAAACATTCATTGAAGGTATAATAAACCCAAAACCCAGGCGGTTTCCGCATCGCGACAGCCCTGTAAATCCAAAACAAGTGACTACAGACAGCAGAGGCTGCAGATCACAGAAGCAATACAAATAATGACATCTCAGGGGGTTTGGAGCATCGGCTGCAGGGATGCAGAAAGAACCAGAGTGTGTCAGGAAAAAAGGGAGGGAGATATCTGACTTTGACACCAGTCTGTCAAACAGCCTGTGTCAGGGGGTTATAATACAATCTGGTGTTAGGGCTCAGGCGTCCTTAGACCTTGTGTGTGTGGTGCCTGCGCTGGGGCTGTGGAGACAACCAGCTACAGGTAAAGTACCAATCCACAGCAGCAGTGAAATCACAGACGGAATTCAAAAACCAAACACATGATGGATGGTCCCCATCAACCTGCAAGTGTTGTCGAGCAATGGTGCTGTAATGAAAGGTTCTGATCATGTCCCCTATGACTTTCTGTTACAAACTTTGTGGAGTCGGGTTTGTTCATTGATTTCACCAAAACAATAAATAAGAGGAACGCATCATACAGTGGGGCAGAAAAGTATTTAATCAGCCACCAAATGTGCAAGTTCCCCCACTTAAAAAGATGAGAGAGGCCTGTAATTTTCATGATAGGGACACTTCAACTATGACAGACAAAATGAGGGAAAGAAATCCAGAAAATCACATTGTAGGATTTTATATGGTGGAAAATAAGTATTTGGTCAAAAACAAAAGTTTATCTCAATACTTTGTTATATACCCTTTGTTGGCAATGACAGAGGTCAAACATTTTCTGTAAGTCTTCACAAGGTTTTCACACACTGTTGCTGGTATTTTGGCCCATTCTTCCATGCAGATCTCCTCTAGAGCAGTGATGTTTTGAGGCTGTTGCTGGGCAACACGGACTTTCAACTCCTTCCAAAGATGTTCTATGGGGTTGAGATCTGGAGACTGGATAGACCACTCCAGGACCTTGAAATGCTTCTTTACGAAGCCACTCCTTCGTTGCCCGGGTGGTGTGTTTGGGATCATTGTCATGCTGAAAGACCCAGCCACGTTTCATCTTCAATGCCCTTGCTGATTGAAGGAGGTTTTCACTCAAAATCTCACAATATATGGCCCCATTCATTCTTTCCTTTACACGGATCAGTCATCCTGGTCCCTTTGCAGAAAAACAGCCCCAACGCATTATGTTTCCACCCCCATGCTTCACAGTAGGTATGGTGTTCTTTGGATGCAACTTAGCATTCTTTGTCCTCCCAACACGACGAGTTGAGTTTTTACCAAAACGTTATATTTTTGTTTCATCTGACCATATGACATTCTCCCAATCTTCTTCTGGATCATCCAAATGCTCTCTAGAAAACTTCAGACGGGCCTGGACATGTACTGGCTTAAGCAGGGGGACAAGTCTGGCACTGCAGGATTTGAGTCCCTGGCGGCGTAGTGTGTTACTGATGGTAGGCTTTGTTACTTTGGTCCCAGCTCTCTGCAGGTCATTGACTAGGTACCCCCGTGTGGTTCTGGGATTTTTGCTCACCGTTCTTGTGATCATTTTGACCCCACGGGGTGAGATCTTGCGTGGAGCCCCAGATTGAGGGAGATTATCAGTGGTCTCTTATGTCTTCCATTTCCTAATAATTGCTCCCACAGTTGATTTCTTCAAACCAAGCTGCTTACCTATTGCAGATTCAGTCTTCACAGCCTGGTGCAGGTCTACAATTTTGTTTCTGGTGTCCTATGACAACTCTTTGTTCTTGGCCATAGTGGAGTTTGGAGTGTGACTGTTTGAGGTTGTGGACAGGTGTCTTTTATACTGATAACAAGTTCAAACAGGTGCCATTAATACAGGTAACGAGTGGAGGACAGAGAAGCCTCTTAAAGAAGAAGTTACAGGTCTGTGAGAGCCAGAAATCTTGCTTGTTTGTAGGTGACTATATACTTATTTTCCACCATAATTTGCAAAGAAATTCATAAAAAATACTACAATGTGATTTTCTGGATTTTTTTTTCATTTTGTCTGTCATAGTTGAAGTGTACCTATGATGAAAATTACAGGTCTCTCTCATCTTTTTAAGTGGGAGAACCTGCACAATTGGTGGCTGACTAAATACTTTTTTGCTCCACTGTATGTTATAGGGGCGGCAGGGTAGCCTAGTGGTTCGAGCGTTGGACTAGTAACTGGAAGGTTGCAAGCTCAAATCGCCGAGCTGACATGTTTCATATTTCCTTTTGTTTTGTCTGTTTACACACCTGGTTCCCATCTCATAATTATTTTCCTTATTTAACCCTCTGGTTTTGTAACGATTTTCTTCCGTTGAAGGAGAGGACCAAAACGCAGCGTGGTTAGTGTTCATCTTATTTAATAATAAACTCAAACTGAACACTTCAATTTACAAAACAACAAATGTGAAACCCGAAACAGTCCTATCTGGTGCAGAGAACACAAAGACAGGAAACAACAACCCACAAACTCCAACACTAAACAGGCTACCTAAATATGGTTCCCAATCAGAGACAATGACTAACACCTGCCTCTGATTGAGAACCATATCAGGCCAAACATAGAAATAGACAAACTAGACATACAACATAGAATCCCCACCCAGCTCACGTCCTGACCAACACTAAAACAAGGAAAACACAAAATAACTATGGTCAGAACGTGACAGTACCCACCCAAGGTGAGGACTCCGACCGCACAACCTAAACCTATAGGGGAGGGTCTGGGTGGGCATCTGTCCGCGGTGGGGGCTCTGGCGCTGGACGTGGACCCCACTCCACCATTGTCTTTGTCCACCTCCTTAGCGTCTGGACTGAAGGGCAGCTCATGACCGAGGGGTAGCTCATGACCGAGGAGAAGCTCAGGACTGAGGGGAAGGTCAGGACTGAGGGGAAGGTCAGGACTGAGGGGTAGCTCAGGGATGTTGATGGCTCTGGCAGCTCCTGGCTGACTGGCGGCTCTGGCGGATCCTGGCTGAATGGCGGCTCTGGCGGATCCTGGCTGAATGGCGGCTCTGGCGGATCCTGGCTGAATGGCGGCTCTGGCGGATCCTGGCTGACTGGTGGCTCCTGGCTGACTGCCGGCTCTGGCGGCTCCTGGCTGACTGGCGGCTCTGGCGGCTCCTTGCAGACTGACGGCTTTGGCGGCTCCTTGCAGACTGGCGGCTCTGGCGGCTCCTTGCAGACTGGCGGCTCTGGTGGCTCCTTGCAGACTGGCGGCTCTGGCGGCTCCTTGCAGACTGGCGGCTCTGGACAAACGGGAGACTCTAGCGGCTCTGGACAGGCGGGAGACTCTAGCAGCTCTGGACAGGCGGGAGACTCTAGCAGCTCTGGACAGACAGGAGACTCTAGCAGCTCTGGACAGACAGGAGATTCTAGCAGCTCTAGACAGAGGGGCTCTGGTGCCTATGGACTGAGGGGCTCTGGCAACGCCAGACAAGCGGGAGACTCCGGCAGCTCTGGAGAGTAGGAAGGCTCTAGCAGCGCTGGACAGGCAGGAGCACCTGTAGCCAAAGGACGGAGAGACAGCTTGGTACGGGGTGCCGGCACTGATGGTACCGGGCTGGGGACACGCACCTCAGAGTGAGTGCGAGGGGCAGGAACAGGACACACCGGGTTGTGAAGGTGTACTGGAGACCTGGTGTGTATAGCCGGCATCAAATCTTCCAGAACTCTAACACAAGTTTCAGGCTGAGTACGAGGAACTGACACAGGTGGCATCGGACAGCTAACACGCTCCTCAGGGCAAATGCCGTGCATACTACGCCAAACCAACAGCTCTCTCTCTTCACTCTCCTCCAATTCCATCAACAACTCCTCAAATGTCTCATCATCTCCCATCCGTTCACTCTCCTCCAATCTGTCCAATAACTCCTCAACATTCTTAGACGCACACCTCAACTTCGCCGACTGCTCTGATTCCATCCATGGCTCCTTACGGTTAACAGGGGGAGTTGGCTCAGGTCTGACTCTTGACTCTGCCACACTCCCCCCCCCCCAATACATTTTTGGGGCTGTTCCTCGGGCTTCCAGCCGCTCTGCCGTGCTAGCTCCTCATGCCAGCTCCTCTCCGCCTTCGCTGCCTCCAGCTCTGCTTTGGGGCGGCGATAATCTCCTGGCTGTGCCCAGGGTCCTTTCCCGTCTAGGATCTCCTCCCATGTCCATTTCTCCAAATAGTGTTGCCTCTCCTGCTGCTGCTGCCTCTCCTGCTGCTGCTGCTGCCTCTCCTGCTGCTGCCTGCTACCTCTCCTGCTGCTGCCTGCTTCCACGCTGCTTGGTCCTTTTGTGGTGGGTGGTTCTGTAACGGTTTTCTTCCGTTGAAGGAGAGGACCAAAACGCAGCGTGGTTAGTGTTCATCTTATTTAATAATAAATCCAAACTGAACACTTCAATTTACAAAACAACAAATGTGAAAACCCGAAACAGTCCTATCTGGTGCAGAGAACACAAAGACAGGAAACAACCACGCACAAACTCAAACACTAAACAGGCTACCTAAATATGGTTCCCAATCAGAGACAATGACTAACACCTGCCTCTGATTGAGAACCATATCAGGCCAAACATAGAAATATACAAACTAGACATACAACATAGAATGCCCACCCAGCTCACGTCCTGACCAACACTAAAACAAGGAAAACAAAAGAACTATGGTCAGAACGTGACAGGTTTCCCTTTCTGTTTGTGCGTGATTGTCTTTCGTGTGTTGGAGTTCTATCCTGTTTTGTCTTTGTTTGATAACAGGATTTTTGTTACGTTCTTGGATTGAGTACATACAGTGTTTTTTTAATCTTACCTGTGTCCTGCGCCTGACTCCTTCGCTATCTTCTATATAGACTCTGACAATATGCAAACATGAGCACAAATAGGTTTCAATTGGGCTTGTATAGGTATACAGTTGAAGTTGGAAGTTTACATACACTTAGGTCAGTCATTAAAACTCGTTTTTCAACCACTCCACAAATTTATTTGTGCTTTAGAAGCTTCTGATTGGCTAATTTACATAATTTGAGACAATTGGAGGTGTACCTGTGGATGTATTTCAAGGCCTACCTTCAAACTCAGCTCCTCTTTGCTTCACATCATGGGAAAATCAAAGGAAACAAATTGTAGACCACCACAAGTCTGGGAGAAATTTCCAAATGTCTGAAGGTACCACATTCATCTGTACAAACAATAGTACGCAAATATAAACACCATGGGACCACTCAGCCGTCGTACTGCTCAGGAAGGAGACGCGTTCTGTCTCCTAGAGATGAAGCAGGAAACAGGTACGAAAGTATCTATTTCCAAAGTAAAACAAGTCCTATATCAACATAACCTGAAAGGCCGCTAAGCAAAGAAGAAGCCACTGCAGATGTGCAACTGCACATGGGGACAAAGATCGTACTTTTTGGAGATATGTCCTCTGGTCTGATGAAACAAAAATATGACTGTTTGGCCATAATGACCATCGTTATGCTTGGAGGAAAAAGTGGGAGGCTTGCAAGCCAAAGAACACCATCCCAACCGTGAAGCACGGGGTGGCAGCATCATGTTGTGGGGGTGCTTTGCTACAGAAGGGACTGGTGCACTTCACAAAATAGATGGCATCATGAGGTAGGAAAATTACGTGGATATATTGAAGCAACATCTCAAGACATCAGTCAGGAAGTTAAAGCTTGGTCGCAAATGGGTCTTCCAAATAGACAATAACCCCAAGCATACTTCCAAAGTTGTGGCAAAATGGCTTAAGGACAACAAAGTCAAGTTATTGGAGTGGCCATCACAAAGCCCTGACCTCAATCCTATAGAAAATGTGTGGGCAGAACTGAAACATTGTGTGCGAGCAAGGAGGCCTACAAACCTGACTCAGTTACACCAGCTCTGACATGAAGAATGGGCCAAAATTCACCCAATTTATTGTGGGAAGCTTGTGGAAGGCTACATGAAATGCTTGACCCAAGTTAAACAATTTTAAGGCAATGCTACCAAATACTAATTGAGTGTCTGTTCTGGGAATGTTCTGACCCACTGGGAATGTGATGAAAGAATGTGATGAAAGAAATAAAAGCTGAAATAACTCATTCTCTCTACTATTATTCTGACATTTCACATTCTTAAAATAAAGTGGTGATCTTAACTGACATAAACCAGGGAATCTTTACTTGGATTATTGTCAGGAATTGTGAAAAACTGAGTTTAAATGTATTTGGCTGAGGTATATGTAAACCTCCGACTTCAACTGTATATTTAATAACACACACACACACACACACACACACACACACACACACACACACACACACACACACACACACACACACACACACACACACACACACACACACACACACACACACACACTTTTCAACAAAGTCCTGGATGTGATATTGAATTGGTGTGCATTCGCATTCCTGATTTATTCATGTCTTGTTACAGTGGTAGAAATACTCAATTTTCTAATACATCTATTATTTAAGGATAGGCCCCCCAGGACATAGCTCAACAGATTGTTGTCTAAAAAATGCATGCAAAACCACACGTGTGTGTGTGCGTGTGTGTGTGTGTGTTCCCTTTAAACCCAAGTGGAATGCATTTCCTTCAGGCCAATCTATAATGCATCAAATTCCTACCTACTCCCAGTCAACACACCTGTTTGTTGAGGTAAGGCATTTTTACCATTCAAGGCGCCAGAGAAGGCAATCCTTCACCATCATCTTTATTCTTCGTTCGAGTAGGACATGAATGTTATGTTATGTCCTCATACAGTGAGGTCCAAAAGTATTTGTTCAGTGTTTATTGTTACAATGACTATAACGTTAAAGTGCAGACTGTCAGATTTAAGAGAGTTTTCCATTTAAATGAACCATTTAGATTTTTTTTTCTACATAATCCCCCAATTTTAGGCAACCAAAGTATTTGGACAAATTCACTTATGTGTATTAAAGTAGTCATACGTGTATTATTTGGCCCCATATTCCTAGCGCGCAAATTCATTGTTAATAATGCATTGATTCATTTTGGAGTCACTTTTATTGCAAATAAGATAACAATATATTTCTGAACACTTGTACATTAATGTGGATGCTGACATGACTATGGATACTCCTGAAGGAATTCTCAATAGCCTTTGCTCTCACAGCACGTCCAGGGCTAGGGGATAAAGGCTGTTAAATGCTAGATAAATACAAGGCCAAAGCCAAGAGAGTAGAGCTTCACTGAATAGTCCCTGTGCTTTGCCATTGTGGCACAGCTTTTTCAGGGAGAGCAGGCCATTGGGGGAAGCTCCCAATTAACCTTACTATGCACCCACCACCTTTTGTGTCACACGAATACAAGGGAATCCTGGGCGAGGAACAGTGCTCTAAATTATCTTGGGTTTGACAACACACAATTACTCCCTAATTACGCTTTTGGTCCGCGTCTCTTTCGGTCTCTTACGCTCATGTCATAATGATATCACAGTGCAGGGAGAACCATAGTGCACACAGCCTCTATGAGTAAGTCATCAAGCTGCCAAGTTTTCATGGTGTTACTGTTGTAATACGACGGACAAAAAGCCACGATCACGTATATAGCTTACAGCAGACATAATTTTAAAGCCAGCCATAAATACAAACAATATAGAACCACAGTACAATACACTCTTTGAAGAAAGTGTTCCCAAAGGGTTCTTCAGCAGCTATGGGGACACCCGGAGCACCCTTTTAGGTTGTAGATAGCACCTTTTTTTCTGATAGTTCAGCCTCACTAAAGAGTAAATGGTGGTGTTTGGATGAGGGTTAGAGAGGGGAAGTGCAAGACATATTTCCAGATGAAAAGCCCATATCCTTGCCTGACATCACATGAAAGCAAGCCATAAAAATTCCCCACAAACCCATATAGACCCACAGTACAGTAGTCTGGCCTCACTATGAAAATAAATGGTGGTGTTTGGATGAGGGTTGGAGAGAGGAAGTGCAAGTCATATTTATGATTCTAGAGAGGGATTTATAAAAGACACAATGGCCCTCTACATATGCATCAGTATCATCACTTTCTATATGAGCCGTGGAATATAGATATTTCATTTTTATTAATGTATATGCTCTGCCTCCCCAACTTTAAGATGACACCGTTTGCAGACATTCCGAGCTTTGCTATGTGCTCAGTTTACAAATCAAATACATTTTTGCAGACGTCTGTTGATGCGGCGATTGAGTGTCAAGGAATTAAGTTTGCCGGTCTTCTTGGACAGGAAGACTAATGCATAAAATGGGAATGATCGCCATTGATAAGGATACTTTATAAACTTAGAACAGTTGGTTAGTGTTCTGTACTGCATATTCTTAATGCTTTACAAGAGTGGAGCCACACAGCCACTGCGAAACTGCAGATGCCCTTTGGGTTGTTTTAGTACAGTAATGTGAAGCAGAGATTCTCAGTATATGGGACTCGACATAAAATTAAGCACGTGCAAGAAATTGATCCTTACATACAATATAAACTGTGGAAATGTTTCCTTGGGCATAAGACAACAATGATCTTGTTATTTAATCACGAGTCGTTTGGTCAAGACACAAGGGCCAAAAGCCTATTACATTCTCAAATTAACAGCCCCTTAGGAATAGCTTTTCAGATGTTCCCTAACTTCAAGGGGTGTGGCTGGGCGGATTTCTGTGTGTGTGTGTGTGTACTTGCATGCATACGAGTGTGTGCAAACACTATTAGGATGCATTACTACTGATAATTATACTGCACTTTAAATAAAATACAGGCCACCCCGTGACAAAGTCTCATATTTTTCTCTCGGTCATTATGATTCATTTCTCATAATGAAGCTGCATGCTACCTTTCCAAAGTCGCTTTTATTTGTAATATTCCCGAAGGAGAAATAGACTGACAACCTTTGACTTCAACATGAGTATGGATATGCCCTTCATTCTAAGAAGAGACAAAAAACACAAGTCTTTCAATGGATGCGTGTCGCATAGAGATTTATATGTGTTCAATTGAATGATGTGTCAAGTCCATTATCTACTGTGATTGTGATGTCAAGCTGTTCACAGATTTCACCCTTCAATGGAGCATGCCCAGCTAATGACCTTCTCTCATTCTCTTAACGTGATTTGTCTCCCGACATGAGGACTGTCCATCGCCATCTCTAAAACTAGAAGCCCACATCAAGCGACGCACGAAGGAGTTTAACAAAAGGCCGTTTGCTTTCATGTCTGGTGCTCCAGCCAACCCAGGGCTACTCAAGGAGCGAGGAGAAGGAAGAGGAACACTTGAGTAACAATGGAAAGAGAGAGTTAGTCGAGCCGAGAGCTTGGGCATCATAGCCCTCTCTCCCCGTCAGAGCTAGTGATTTTGTTTGTCTCGGAGCATCTGTCAGTACCTCTCGAGAAGCATTGCTCTTGAAGCCTGGCCTCCTCTCTCTCTCGCTGCCCAGCTAGCCGCTCCGCTCTCTTGGCATGTGGGCCACACACGTCAAGCCGCTGCAGAGTTGGCTTGAGTCAGGACTACAGGACTGCAGAACCGTGAGCTTTTCCCTTTGCATTTATTCCAGTACCAATCATGCCGCTGCCGCTGCCGCAGGTGCCTGAGCCCTGAACCATGGCACACAGCTAGTCCAGTGCTGGATTACCTAACCTTCCACCAACCCCCCTGCAGCAATCTATGCTGATAGGATGCACTCCTTAGTATCGGCTGCTTACCCTGTTAAAAAGATGCGCACGTGTCTGTGTATGTGTGTGTGTCTGTGTAGTGTCTACTAAAGCCATGTATTTCCATATCACACCAGGAGGCAATTTTTCAAATGGTTTGGGAGTGCCAGGGTCTATGAAAATATCCTGTGTTCCTCCCCTGTGAATCGTGTGTGTGTGAGTATGTGTGTGTGTGTGTGTATGTTTGCACCCAGCATACTGTTCCGGCTTATTACCACAGGAGCTAATCCTTCATAAATTTAGCAACAAGACAGGGTGTGTGATATTGTACATTCCTTTTCCCCCTGTAATGCATGCGTGTGTCGGTGTGTCTGTGTGTGTGTATGCATGTGTGTACATGCATGCATTTGTCTAAATTGTGTATGTGTTGCGTGTGTGTGTGCGTCTGTGTTGTGTATACACATGTGTACAGTTCGCTACTGTAGGTGGAAGGATGCTGCATACTACTGCTGCAGTGTGTTACCATGGGAATGTAATCTTTATTAGGCTTAGGGAGCACAGGGGCCTATACCAAGGCCCTCCATAATGACACCTGCACAACAGAGGGATAGGAGTGATTGAATTTCCAATTCTACCTTGAGATTATCCTGTTATGCATGGCTGGCTTGGGATTCTAGCTTTTGATTTGCTGTACGGATATATGCTGATTTCCATAATGATGACAATTATGATGATGGAAAGTGCAATTTTCTTTAGCTATAAATTGATTTGTTTTGTGTCAGTTTGATATTCTCTCTGGATATTGTTATTGTCTTTTGTGAGAGGTGCATGTTGTTCATATTTGATCTTTGCTTGCCCTTGCTATTGTATGAGTCCAACAGGTGGGTTGATGGCTAATGTCCAGGCAGGAGTCCAACACGGAGTCACTATATCGGGAGACTACAACGTGCACCACCACTGACACCTTCCACACAGCACAGACACTGTATGGTTGAATAGTGTCATTCCACTGTACTCTGTCTCTGACATCACTAATATTTCATGTCTGACACGGTCAACGTGGACAGCTGGAGAAAGACATACAAGTTAAAGGGTTAATCTGCTATTTCTACATTTTTTCAAACTTTTAAATTAATGTTATATTGCCATTGATTCTTGAAGAGCTTAGATCAACTGTCTTACTCCATCACAACACAAAATGTTAGCTTGTTTCACTCTGTGGTGACTGTTATGTTGTTGTTTGAATCCCAGATTGCCACAGTTTGCGATATAGTGTTTGCAGTCAATTGTACAAAGGACGTGTGTTCGGAAAACACGTGAGAAAATTGACTTAATACGGCGGTTGGCAACCAACTGTACAACATGTGAGCCTGCCTGCCATTCTGTACCTTGTCACACCACCATGGATTACTGACCTCTGCCTGCCCTGACCCTGAGCCTGCCTGCCATTCTGTTCCTTTCGGACTCTGCTCTGGATTACTGACCTCTGCCTGCCCTTGACCTGTCATATGCCTACCCCCCTGTTTTTATAATAAACATTTGTTACTTCAAAACTGTCTTTATCTGGCTCTTCTCCTGAGCCTTGACACTTGGTGATAGTCAACCTTGAGTGCAATCATACATTTTTTATCAAACATCGGTAATAGCAGAATGATTTTGAATTTAAAAGCTAACAAGGTTTAAATTATGTATACTTCCTGTATGTAGTTTTTTGGTTTAAAAAAAATTCACAAATTAAATATATATATATATATATTTTTAAATCAGGTAATCTGTTCTCAAGTATTCCTACAAATACAAAGAGAGACATACACTGAGTATACAAAGCATTAAGTATACAAAATATCCATGACATAGACTGAACAGGTGAATCCAGGTGAAAGCTGCGATCCACTGGTTAAATCCAATTCAAGCAGTGTAGATGAAGTGAATGTCTATGTCTATGTCAGGTTAAAGAAGGATTGTTAAACCTTGAGACAATTGAGACATGGATTGTGTAGCTGTGCCATTCAGAGGGTGGATGGGCAAGAAAAGAGTTAAGTGCCTTTGAACGGAGATTGGTAGTAGGTGCCAGGCGCACCGGTTTGTGTCAAGAACTGCAACGCTGCTTGGTTTCTCACACTCAACAGTTTTCTGTGTGTGTCAAGAATGGTCCACCACCCAAAGGACATCCAGCCAACTTGACACAACTGTGGGAATAATTGAAGTCAACATGAACCAGCATCCCTGTGGAATGCTCTCGACACCTTGTAGAGTCCATGCCCCGACGATTTGAGGCTGTTCTGAGGGCAAAAGTGGGTGCAACTTTATATTAGGAAGGTGTTCCTAATGTTTGGTATGCTCAGTGTATATGATTGTATCTCAATGTAATCAAGGTAGGAAATCATTGCTATTTTCAAATAAGTTCTCTTTTTGGACTTACTTGTGGTCAGTTTTCTGGGTACAAATCTTTATAATTATGTTCCGGCTGACCATTCGCTCGGACAAAGTTTGGCCTGTGGCTGAGTCTAGTTGCTTGCCCCTGATACTGGGAGTCCCTCATGGGAACCCACAAACTCAGAAAGATGTAGTATTGTACAGCATAGCCTTTTGCTAACATCCCCATTCATCTTTGGCTGTATTCTTTTCAACCCAACTTATTAACAAAAGACATTTCAATTCAAGAAAGAAGTCTAGCTCTTAAAATAATGATTTCAAACAGGGTAAATTAATCATGCTTTAATTATTCCAGGTTTGAACCCCCCCCTCATACCTTTGTGTGACAATATACTGTCAAAGAAAATGACTCATTCAAGTAAATCATACTTTAGTGGTTCTTGAAATACGATAACAATACAATATTCCATACTGTGACTATATTAAGATGAATGAATATGCTTATAACATTGAGCACATATACAGTTGGTTCGGAAATGATTGACACCCTTGATGAGGATGAGCAAATATGACCGTGTTAAATAAATAATTCAAATACTAAGCTATATTGTATGCTATTTTTAGATGATTATAAATTTGATTATTTTATACTAATACAATTGCAAAGAGAATATATTTTGTTAAGGTAGATGTCCGCACCCAAGCCTTTAAATTGTTTAACTTGGGTCAAACGTTTCGGGTTGCCTTCCACAGGCTTCCCACAATAAGTTGGGTGAATTTTGGCCCATTCCTCCTGACAGAGCTGGTGTAATTGAGTCCGGTTTCTAGGTCTCCTTGCTCGCACACAATGTTTCAGTTCTGCCCACACATTTTCTATGGGGTTGAGGTCAGGGCTTTGTCAGGGCTTTGTGATTGCCACAACTTTGGAAGTATGCTTGGGGTCATTGTCCATTTGGAACACCCATTGCGACCAAGCATTAACTTCCTGACAGATGTCTTGAGATGTTGCTTCAATATATCCACGTAATTTTCCTGCCTCATGATGCCATCTATTTTGTGAAGTGCACCAGTCCCTCCTGCAGCAAAGCACCCCCACAACATGATGCTGCCATCCCTGTGCTTCATGGTTGGGATGGTGCTCTTCAGCTTGCAAGCCTCCTCCTTTTTCCTTCAAACATAACGATGGTCATTTTGGCCAATGAGTTCTATTTTTGTTTCTTCAGAACAGAGGACATTTCTCCAAAAAGTATTATCTTTGTCCCCATGTGCAGTTGCAAACCGTAGTCTGGCTTTTTTTTATGGCAGTTTTGGAGCAGTGGCTTCTTCCTTGCAGAGTGGCATTTCAGGTTATATCGATTTAGGACTTGTTTTACTGTGGATATAGATACTTTTGTACCTGTTTCCTCCAGCATCTTCACAGGGTCCTTTGCTGTTGATCTGGGATTGATTAACACTTTTCGCACCAAAGTACATTAATCTCTAGGAGACAGAACGCGTCTCCTTCCTGAGCGGTATGACGGCTGAGTGGTCCCACGGTGTTAATACTTGCGTACTATTGTTTGTACAGATGAACGTGGTACCTTCAGGCATTCAGAAATTGCTCCCAAGGATGAACCAGACTTGTGGAGGTCTACCATTTTTTTTCTGGGGTCTTGGCTGATTTCTTTTGATTTTCTCATGATGAGAAGCGAAGAGGCACTGAGTTTGAAGGTTGGCCTTGAAATACATCCACAGGTTTGCAGTTTTTTTCCATAGGTACACCTCCAATTGACTAAAATATTGTCAATTAGCCTATCAGAAGTTTCTAAAGCCATTACATACATTTCTGGAATTTTCCTAGCTGTTTAAAGGCACAGTCAACTTAGTGTATGTAAACTTCTGACCCACTGGAATTGTGATACAGTGAATTATAAGTGAAATAATCTGTATGTAAACAATTGTTGGAAAAATTAATTGTGTCATGCACAAAGTAGATGTCCTAACCGACTTGCCAAAACTATAGTTTGTTAACAAGACATTTGTGGAGTGGTTGAATACAAATTGTAATGACTCCAACCTTAGTGTATGTAAACTTCCGACTTCAACTGTACATGTCATGAATTTGATTTTGGGCATATTATCAAAAACAATCCTGTCGAACTAGTTACACACACACAGCGTTTTAATCCAGGAAGCGGTTCAGGGAACAGAAACGAAATCCGGAAAATAATTAATATTTTCAAGGAACAGAAACAGAACCTGGAGCGAAAGTGATCCATACTGTTCCAGAACAGAACTGTTTTTTTAAATTTAAAGCATGGGAACCGGTTAATAATGTTAATTTACGATCCAAGCATTTTTGTAGTCCCACAAAAAAATGCACCTATTCAAAGCCCTCACACTGTCACTCAGAAACTTATTCTAGTGTCTGCCTGCAATCGGAAAATCTTTACCTGTGTGTGTTAAGGCTACCTGTCCCTCCCCCTCCAAAGCATAGGCTACTGTACTAATGTTACAAGCTTGATTCAGAAGACAGGGAGAGAGATATTTAATAAGCTTGAGAAGAATGAATTAACTTTTTCAATGCTAGTTAAGGATACCATATGCCTAGATATCACTTTTCATGTTGGATTTATTAACTACAAAAAGTTTACACGTGTTTTTCATTCTGATGCCACTCTGCAAACACAAGCTCATCAGCTAGCTAGCTCAAAGGACATTCAAAGTTCCTCTATAGAAGCCGCTCTTCCTCAGAATAATTCTGTGGACCTAATTCAGATAATGCATGTCATAAAGATGCCCAAGATGCCCAGCGTCCTCCTCCTCAACCCTCTCTGGCTCTCTCCCCACCTACAAAATGTCAGTCTCATCTTGCACCATAGTCTACAATTGTCTGTCCATCACACATGCAAACAACTAGCTTGCCTGCTCTATCCACACTGATTGGTGAGGTATTTTAATGAGCTAAATGTAAAAAAATATATATATAAACCAGTACTTTTTGGGGAGTTCGAACCGGTTCAGAACTTTATTTTGCTGGTCGGAACAGTGGAACAGAAAAAAAAAAATGTGGTTATTTTTAAACCGAAACGATTGGGAAATAATTTTGGTTCCAACCCCTGCTATTAAACATTGTTTTCAACTTACATATTTGACACACACGATTGACGTACACGATTCTCCAGGTCGTTGCTGCAAATGAGAATGTGTACTCAGTCAACTTACCTGGTAAAATAACAGATAAATAAAAAAATATACAAACTCACAGCCTCTGGGTTCAAGGCATTTCGATATTCCTGCTTCTCCACCACGTCTGCCTCATTTTTGCCTATGTTTTTTTATGTTGAGGTTTGGGCCAATTCAAAATATTACATTCAGTAAACACTTTGCAAAGTTGAGAAAAAAATAAAACGCTGTTTAACCAGTTTCTTAATAATATTTAGCTCAAAAAGTTTACATTCATTTTGGGGGAGCTTTGAAAATCAATGCCACAGTACCTTATTCATTGATCGGACTGCCTAAATTCCCTTTCAGCCACGTGCAGGGATGTACTGGTCATACAAAGATGGTTAAATTACAAACTCCCGTGGGCAATCGAGATAAGACGAACAACCACCAATGTAAACACAAATGTAAGAGATATTGAGAACTGTATGGTTTGCATTTGGATTGCATTTGAATAAAGGCCCATTATGGAAGGTAGGCCATGGGGAGATGTTCATATTGAAATATATCTGGTTATTTTGTTTAATAAGATTAGTACATATTTTCCCAGGGGACCCCACAAGGGTCTCTGACCCCAAGATTGGGAACCAATGTACTAACCTCTCTCTCCAAGTGCTTCCTCTCTGTATCTCCTCTGCCTCCTCCTGCATGCATTGCAACCTGCCTCCCCCCCACGTCTCTGTTTCATGTCTCAGGTAGCGCACGAAAGACAGCATGGCTATTTACCATATTCGAATACTTCTCATGTGCCAACGTATCACCACAGTCCGTGCCATGGTGAAACTTGCACTCCTGTAGATCTGAAATAGTTGGATGGCGGAACTTGCTATCCAGCTAACCAGCAAAGCAAAGCAATTCAGGCATTCTTCAAAGTCAAGACAAGGATCCTGCAAATAAACATTCTTTTAATAATGGAAAGATAGATTGTGTTGACATCAACGTGCTCCCCGCGTACCTTCAAAATCACCCGTCAATCGTCATTCATTAGGAAAAGTTTCCATTACGGGTGTGCCGATGTCGTCATATTCGTAATCATATGTAATTATTCAAATTTGATACTCGTAATTGGGTTTACTCGTGATCAGCAAACCCGGAAGTGCGCTTCAAATGCCTATACCTCACGTGTGCATTACTGCGCTATCACTCAGAGCGCATCGTTATGTTCCTTTCAAACATGTTGTTCACTTATCAACTAAATAGGTTCATAAATAGCCTAATGCATTGCTAGCTACTACTCCCTGCATTTATTCCAGACACAGATTTAGATGAAGGTAGGCTAATTCACTTGCCCCATACATTGTTTCACTTTCGAGAGCAGAAAAAGCTTTCTTTCCCAACACTTATGCCACAACATTTGAACAATCAAAATTAACAATCTACATTTTTTTTATTTTATTCGGTTTTCTAATGAGTTGTCACTCGGTAAACATGCCTAGGCGAGAAAAAAATAACAACAGCAAGCAAACATGGGCTTGGATCACGACAAAGGGATAGTTACAGGGACAGACAGGCCTACTAAACATCGCCAAGTGGACCGATAAAAACAACCATAATCGCCTCAGTAAAGTCAACAGGAAATAACTCGATTGAACAACAATGACTAGCTATGAATTCTGAGTCATACACAATGCTTTGAGAAGGGGAGACTTGTGCCCTGAGACGAGTGACTGTGAGTGAGTCCAACAGAGTCACACACGTGTCTATCTGTCTGGGGAAATGAGAACAGGCGGAGAGCGGCTTGTTCTAATCCCATCTTTGCAGCAAGCTCAATTTATACCTCATCCATTTCTTTACTCACAGGACAGAATAAATAGCCAATAGTTGTTTGGATCACACAGCGCTTCCCACTGTTTGAGTGAAAGAGAGATGCTTGCTGGCAGCTGAAAATGACTGTTTTTCTGATCACGGATAATTACAAAAAAAAAATATTACGTGATAATCGTATTAGGATAAATCCCCATATCCGTTACGATGCTCTTTTTGTCCAAGTACTCGGCACACCCCAAGTTTCTTTCCTTTGAAAGTTGGACCAAAGAAAAATCCACCCCTGTCAAACGAATTAAAAGGTTGTCGATCTTAAGAAAATATCTTCTATATCTGCCATTTCCATCACACATTGTATTGCCACATTGCTTTTTGTTGAATAAACCTGAGTCAGTGGAAACCGGCCTACTGTCTGCCACACCACTGTCTGTCTCACTAGTACTCTCTATAAAGCAAAGTTATGATAAGAACTTAGTAGTCTTAAAACCTCTTAAAGCTCCCCTGAATTATTTCAACATTTTGTTAAAAATCGTGCAACATTTCAACGTCCTGCTACTCATGCCAGGAATATAGTATATGCATAGGATTAGTATGTGTGGATAGAAAACACTCTGACGTTTCTATAACTGGTTAAATAATGTATGTGACTATAACAGAACGTGAACAGCAAGCGAAATCCCAAGAAAAACCTGGTCACAAAAACCACAGAAAAGTATTCATCCGCCAGTCTCTGAATTGTTTATTGCAAGCAAAAATAGATAATGGTGAGGTTGCAGTTCCTACAACTTCCACACGATGTCGCCAGTACTGGCCTTTTCATTGGTTTAAATCCTTTGTGCAATGATAAATAGGTCATTCCTTTCGTCCAGTAAACAGGAAGAGACTTATGGGAGAGAGAAAAAGGACCACGATTTCAAGAGTAGCTGCTATTGAATACAGATCGCCCAGTGATCAATTTGATCGATTATTAACGTTTACAAATACCTAAAGTTGGGTTACAAAAGTAGTTTGAAGTGTTTTGTCAAAGAATATAGGCAACTTATTTAATTTTAAAAAATGACGTTGCGTTTTGGAACAGAGCTTTTGGATGGATCAGACGGGCTATATAAATTGACATTTTGGGTATACATGGACGGATTTAATCGGGAAAAAGACCCAATTGTGATGTTTATGGGACATATAGGAGTGCCAACAAAGAAGCTCGTCAAAGGTAATGAATGTTTTATATTTTATTTCTGCGTTTTGTGTAGCGCTAGCTAATTATTTTGTTTACGTCCCCTTCAGGTATTTCGGGGTGTTGCATGCTATCAGATAATAGCTTCTCATGCTTTCGCCGAAAAGCATTTTAAAAATCTGACATGTTGGCTAGATTCACAATGAGTGTAGCTTTAATTCAGTACCGTGCATGTGTGTTTTAATGAAAGTTTGAGTTTTATCGAGTACTATTATCATTTGGCATTGCGCACTTGCATTTCCTGTTGACTAGGTGGGACGCTAGCGTCTCACATGTCTTTGTATCTTTTGCTCCTGCTGAGGTCAGGCTCTTTTTAACATTAGCTTCTTACTTCATCCTTCTAGCCAGATCCCTTTAACGTTTAACTACTGCAGTACTAATAGAAGTCTCTGCCAGAGGGCCTACTGAGTGGCGCTGCATCGCTGTGCCGCTAGAGATCCTTGTTCGAGTCCAGGCTCTGTTGCAACCAGGAGATGGTGTACAATTGGCCCGGCGTCATACGGGGAGGGTTTGGCTGGCAGGCATGTCCTTGTCCCATCATGCTCTAGCGACTCCAGTGGTGGAACACGGCGCATGCATGCTGACACTGTTGCCAGGTGTACGGTGTTTCCTCTGACATATTGGTGTGGCTGGCTTCCAGGTTAAGCGGGCAATGTGGCTTGGCTGGGTTGTGTTTCGGAGGACGCACTGCTCTCGACCTTTGCCTCTCCCGAGTCCATAAGAGAGTTGCAGCGATGGGACAAGCCTGTAACTATCAATTAGATACCATGGAATTGAGGGAGAATTTTAAAATAATGTCTATGCCAGCAGATAACCATCTGACACTATTTACCAGTTGTTCGCTGAGAGTCTGTTTTTTTATTTGTTTGGGGGATATCTATAGACATGGCAGGAGTCGGGGATGCATCTCGCAAACCCACTTGTCTGTCAGCGGCGTCTATAGTTGCCTACTTGTATAGCCACTTGCCATTGGTTTGCTGAGCCAGAGTCCTGCAGAAGTTTGTTTCACGTCACACTGGCCCTAGTCCTGTGCCACGACTCGCGAGTGGGTGGGGTTAGCCGATTAAGAGAGTGGTGAATGTCCTGCTAACAAGGCAAACCAGGGGACTAATACATACTGTTCATGATTTCACGTGTTCGCAAAGAGGCAGGTGCAATTAGAACTCAGATCAACTATGTAAGAATTCTGAGCTTTTCTTCAACGCTGGCAGCGCTATAATATGTGGGTAAACACTTAATGAACAAAATAAAAAGATGAATTATCGCTATTAAAAAAAAAAGTGCTTAAACAGCTTTTACCATCCATTACATCCCAGGCCACGTGGCTCTGTAAAAAAATCATTGGAAATCAGATTAAGGCCGAGCAGCTCAACAGCTCACACTTGAAGACACACCCCAGCTGTATTCAGGTAGTCTTCCTGACAGGGTAACCAGTTAGAGGCCTTGCGTCTTTGATAGATTACACACAAGGTTACATACATACACACACACACCTCCATCTGAACAGTGGCCTCAGCCAAGTGTCTCATTAGCCCGAAACACCTACAGTCAGCCGTTTGAAAACATTCCCTTGGTTTGATGCCTGGGTCAAAGTAACTGAGCTGCCAAGCGGCCGACGAGTCCAAAGTGCTACGCGTGAGATTAATACAGACGCTGACTAATTTATAATTGCTCCAGTGTAGCGTGATGCGGCGGATTTGCCTTTGCTTCTCTCAGTGGAGGTTCCTTCACTCTAATCCCTCTGATGCCACGTCCAACACTTTTTGTCCAAGGCCTGGTAAATCCAAGAAAGTAGACAAGTTTATCTCGAGTGGAGTGGAAAAGTGAGCTGTTTTTTCATGATGAAACATGCCTGAAATAGCCACTTATTTAGATCAAAGTCATCATCCCACATTTCGAAGTCTAGCCGATTTGCACTTAGCCGTAGGAACATGGCAGTTTGTGAAGTTCATAACCTTTTTAACATGATTTATGCATTTGACATGAGCACTTCACCTGCAATATGATTGTCCCTGTCAACTTTCATGGCGTCAACATAGAAAGGAAGCTGTTGACAAAGCTAGAATCTTTAGTTTCCAAATATTTTTTGGGACTTTTAATTTTTAATGATATATACCCACTGATTCTTGTAAATGCCTCATGAGCTTAGTTAAACTATCGTACCCAATCAGAACCCAACATATAATCTTGTTTCACTGCAATGTTTGTAAACAGTGTAAATGTAAACAAACACTGTATAGCCTCAAAACATAGTTACAACTACAATTTTAACACCATGGTCAGTCCTTGCATCCATTGCTCTGTCTATGACAGAGGGGGGGGTGTCAATGTAAATTGTCCGGTGGCGATTTTATTAATTGTTCAGCAGTCTTACAGCTTGGGGGTAGAAGGAGGAGCCTTTTGGTCCTAGACTTGAAACTCCAGTACCACTTGCAGTGCAGTAGCAGAGAAGACAGTCTATAGCGTGGGTGACTGGAGTCTCTGATGATTTTATGGGCTTTCCTCTAACACCACCTATTGTGTAGGTCCTGGATAGCAGGGAGCTTGTCCCCAGTGATGTACTGGGCCATTCGCCCTACCCTCTGTAGTGCCTTATGGTCGGATAATGAGCAGTTGCCATACCAGGAGGTGATGCAACTGGTCGGAACGCTCTCGATGGTGCAGCTGTAGAACCTTTTGAGGATCTGGGGATCCATTACAAATCTTTTCAGTCTCTTGAGGGGGAAAAGGTTTTGTCGTGCCCTGTTCACGACTGTCTTGGTATGTTTGGAACATGATAGTTTGTTGGTGATGTGGACACCAAGGAACTTGAAACTCTCGACCCGCTCCACTACAGCACCATTGATGTTAATGGGGGCCTGTTCGACCCTCCTTTTCCTGTAGTCCACAATCAGCTCCTTTGTTTTGCTCACATTGAGGGAGAGGTTGTTGTCCTGGCACCACACTGACAGTTCTCTGACCTCCTCCCTATAGGCTGTCTCACCATTATTGGTGATCAGGCCTTCCACTGTTGTGTTGTCAGCAAACTTAATGATGGTGTTGGAGTCGTGTTTGGCCACACAGTCGTGGGTGAACAGGGAATACAGTAGGGCACTAAGCACACACCCCTGAGGGGCCCCAGGGTTAAGGATCAGTATGGCAGACGTGTTGTTGCCTACTCTAACCACCTGGGGGAGGCCCGTCATGGAAGTCCAGGATCCAGTTGCAGTGGTAGGTGTTTAGTCCCAGAGTTCTTAGCTTAGTGATGAGCTTCATGGGCACTATGGTGTTGAACGCTGAGCTATAGTCAATGAACAGCATTCTCAAATAGGTGTTCCTTTTGTCCAGGTGAGAAAGGGCAGTGGGGAGTGTGATTGAGATTGCATAATCAATGGATCTGTTGGGGCGTTATGCAAATTGGAGTGGGTCTAAGGTGTCCGGGAGGATGCTGTTGATGTGAGCCATGACCAGCACTTCATGGCTACCGACGTGAGTGCCACGGGGCAGTAATCATTTCGGCAGGTTACCTTCACTTCCTTGGGCACAGGGACCATGGTGGTCTGCTTGAAACATGTAGGTATTACAGACTCAGTCAGAGGTTGAAAATGTAATTTTAAGTCAACTTGCCAGTTGGTCCACGCATGCTTTGAGTACACATCCCTCTGGCCCAGTAGCTTTGTGAATGTTGACCTGTTTAAAAGTTTTGTTCACATTGGCTACTGAGAGCGTTATCCAGAACAGCTGGTGCTCTCGTGCATGCTTCACTGTTGCTTGCCTCGAAGCAAGGTATTTCACTTGTCTGGTAGGCTCGCGTCACTGGGCAGCTAACGTCTGGGTTTCCCTTTGTAGTCCGTAATAGTTTTCAAGCCCTGCCACATCCGACAAGCGTCAGAGCCGGTGTAGTAGGATTCAATCTTAATCCTGTATTGATGCTTTGCTTGTTTGATGGTTCGTCTGATGGCATAGCGGGATTTCTTATGAGTGTCCGGATTAGTCTCCCGCTCCTTGAAAGTGGCAGCTCTATTCTTTAGCTCGATGAGGATGTTTCCTGTAATCCATGGTTTCTGGGTTGGATATGTAAGTACAGTCACTGTGGGGATGAAATCGTTGATGCACTTATTGATTAAGCCGATGACTGAGGTGGTGTACTACTCAATGCCATTAGATGAATCCCGGAACATATTCCAGTCTGTGCGAGCAAAACAGTCCTGTAGCGTAGCATCTGCGTCATCAGACCACTTCTGTATTGAGCGAGTCACCGGTACTTCCTGCTTTAGTTTTTGCTTGTAAGCAGGAATCAGGAGGATCGAATTATGGTCAGATTTGCCAAATGGAGGGTGTGGGAGAGCTTTATTTGCGTCTCTGTGTGTGGAGTAAAGGTTTTCTAAGATGTTTTCTCTTCTCTGGTTACACATGTGACATGCTGGTAAGCATTTTGTAAAACTGATTTAAGTTTGCCTGCATTAACGTCCCCGGCCACTAGGAGCACCCGCTTAGAAATTGAAAGTGTGTACACGTCTCCAGGCCCATCCATCAGCTTTTTATCGAAACAGAGGTGGGGTGAATGCTTTGTCATTGTTTCAAACAAGGACTCCAGCTTCATACTAACCTGCCATCACCTATTTTGGAGTGGAAAAGGACAAAAGACACCCAGAGGCAGGAGCACAGCGGTGGAGAGGGGTCTTCCTTGATTGACATGAACAATGAAACATAGGCCTGGATCACATTGTTCTGAACGCTCTCTGTTTGATCCTTGCACCATTACTCGTGTCCTCTGTGCATTTCACAAATGTACAAGATGGATTGCTTTATTCACTTGTCATCGTAACTGTAAATAGTAACCTGATCTGGCATACCACAAAGCAATGTCAACAAAACATATCACAGCTGAGGTACTTAGACATACATTAGACAGACATGTACGAAAATAGAAGGCCCATTGCATGTTGGGAGGTTCCTTAATGAGGGCAAAGACACTCTGTTCATTATGCATCGAGAAAGCTTCTGGCTCATAAATTAAGGATGCAAATGAAAACACAGCCAGCTGGCCCTAAGTGATCATGGGTGTACTAGTCGACAAGATGCCGAACAGATGCAGTCATTTCCACACCTAACGGTGAGGGAATACAGTAGCATGAAATGTCAGAACACAGTAGCATGTCGTTTCAGAATACAGTATCATGACATGTCAGAATACAGTAGTATGGTTTATTGGTTAGATTATCAGTAAAGGTATTCTTAGACAATGAAGGTAATTGATGAGCTTTTCATCAATGGCGATACCAAGGAGAGGTTAAGAATCTCAGTTGACTAATCCATGGCATAACACACAAATCATACAAAGACTCACAAAAGAGAGTCCGAGAGCATCGATTTCTGACTGATCTACAAATAATAATGAGTTGTTATTTAGGATGCAGGTTGACTTGTAGATCAGTCAGTCTGCAGTTGCCAACTGCAATGTCAACCTGAAACACAACCAGTATGACTGACTGCTTGTTTTAGATTGATTAATTGAAAAGGTACATGGTCAAGGCATGTTATGCCTCATTTAGTCAAAAGTGATACATGTCAAGTGTTAGACTAAGGTTGTCTCTCCAGTCATATCAGTTTGGTGACAGAAATGTAACACTCAGAAAATAAACTACTCGTGACAACTCTTTACACAGTGAGAGTAAAACACATTCTGTCAATTCCACAATTTTGACCCAATGAATGTTATGTTGTTTTGGACCTTCCTCAAATTAAATCCATAAAAAAAAGGTAATTTGGGGGAAGCCTGATTTGCGTATTTAAAATCTGTATCTAAGATAGTTATTGAGAAAGTACCGTTGAACTTAATTCAAGAAGCCTCAAATGTTCCACTTTGTCACTGAACCATATAGTTTCACACTTTATAACTCAATGTGTCATATTCATTGGATAATAGAATATTTACACATGACACTTCCAGTTATTTCACATGGGCGTCTTCTGTAACACATATCAATCAACTCCTTGAACGATCAGATGATGTGTAACACAGGAGGCAATCAATTGAATTAGAATCAGCACATCAAGACCACAATAGATAGTTAGGCTTCACGTTGGTGCAGGTGATGACAGTAGAGAGGACATGATTGTGTCTCTTTGGGGCAGGTGTTTAACAAGAAGTCTGTGCGGAACCTGTTCCCACAAATTAGCTTGATGATAGCATCCACAGTCCCCGCTATTACAATACATTACAATTGGTTGATTAATGCAATTGAATCAACTATTTTGTCAGCACATTAGCCACGATGTATTGGGTGCATTGGGAACGAGTGCATTGGGATACTTCAGTAGTCCTTGGTGCAATCAGTTGATTCAAATGGTATGTCTCAATCAACATATAAAGAAGTTCACCATTGCGGATGTCTCAAGGGCCTCAAGTATGATCACAGCTGTTGGACCATAAAATATAAGCTACTTTAATAAATAATCAAGAAACGGGTATTCTCAGAAGTAAATAAATAAATAATACTTAAATCAGCAAAAGTAGGTTGGTAACCTAAATGAACAGGAGCATCTCTGCAGTTCGACCGGGGAGTTGATGGGTGAGGAGGCTTGACTGGTTGATTTGCCCCAATCAAACTATTACACTGGTCAATGGGTGCACCTTATCCCATACTCATAGAGCTGCCATGTTGTGTGGTCCCTACTCACACGGATGCCCGATTGATAAGGCTAGGACCATGTAAGGCCTGTGGGGTGATAACTAAGGCGTTAGCAAGAGCATCCCTTCATGAACAGTATTGACAGGTGGTGTGTATAGAACAAAAGAGGAATATGCTGCACCAGGAGAGGGGACGAGGGAGAAGCAAGAGATATTTGCTTGGGGACAAACACAACAACAGTGGTGGCTTTGCTGTCAATACATACATGGCACCAGAAAAAAAATATTGTCATGTGCAATTGAATTACACACACAGACAGACAAAGACACACTCAAACACATGCACACAATGTCCTTTAATCGCAAAATAATCAATAAATCCAAACAAGATATGTGTAGAAGACAGATTGATGTTTCACTAGGTTGTAGCAAAACCACTGAATTACATGAATGTGTTTTTGTGGTCTTGATCCTGTTACCTCAACCCAAAGAAAGGACAAGTCAAAAATCATTCAGAAAAAGCCAGAGAAAACGCAGCGGTATTGGATATTTCCTTTTCAGCTTCGCAATCCTGTTTAGCATGACACCTCTATGAAGCCTCAGTGGCAAAACACCCCAAAAAAAAAGCAACAAAAAAAAAGACATGATACAGAAAGTAGGAGTGAAAACATTGGTCTAGCTCAAGGGACTGTTTAGAAACTGAACCACTTTACTCACTTTGAAGGCAAGCTAGTAGGAATCTAAGCCGCGAGAGTTCTCTCTTTTTCAAGTGATGGTAATGTTTCTTCCCTCTTTTGTGCCTCCCCTTCTAGGACTTAGTTAATGTTCTTTAAAAGCCTTTGGGAAGCAGTTGGTTCTCACCGTGTCGTTGTGTTCCTGTCAACTGACACCATGCCTACAGTCTACATCGCTTTGTTCCCCCTAACCCTCATATTCAAACACTTTATTTCCACCAAAACACTTCTGTTTTTTCCAACACATTCATCCAACTGATATGCTCTTGATGAGTGATGGACGAGAGGATATGATGTGACTTTGGCCGAGTGGGTAACAATGCTAACCCTAGTCGAAATGTTATCCCTGCTCCAGAGACTGGGATTCACTTCCTGGTCCAGGCTGACCATTTATATTGTGCCTGTCCTTCCTGTCTGTCAAACTACAGTTTTTTTTTTTGTAAAAGGCCGTGATAAATGGCATATTTGAGTTGACACAAGCTTTCTAAAATGACACGCAATAAACTTTATCTATCCCCAAGGGACAATTGTTGCTGGGCTAACAATTGCAGTGAATTTCATCCAGTTACAGTGCAGCATAGAACAGCATACATGAATTGTACATACTGTAAAGCTATGACACACAACAAACATGCATTGTACACACATCACCGACGACATTGTAAAACGCAATTTTACAGACAACAACACTTAGACATGAATTAATTCATCTACAGCAAGTGAAAAAGAAAAATTATGCAAGGTGTGGTCCATACCTTTGCAAGGGCCTGCATTGAACTCAATCCTTTATACAAGCAATTGGTTCAGAAATATGTATCTATTTTCAATCATCTCTTGACCTTGTTGTCAAGTAGGTCTTGACAGACAAAGAGGCCTTGATGTACAATCATTACAGACGTAGTGGCAGACAGCCTAATGTATAGCGGCCGTCTGTGCAGAACCACTGGGACCTGTGCCCGCAGAGCTTTTTGAGTGGTTATTTTGTCAAGCAGTGGGGAGTCCCACTCATTGTTGAAACAGACCAGAAGGACTTCCTAGGGTGTAACTGTGCTAAGAGCGACAACAAGACATAGGTTTAGCAAAGCAGGGCGGCAGGTAGGCTAGCGGTTAAGAGTGTTGGGCCAGCAACCGAAAGGTCACTGGTTCAAGTCTCCAAGCCAACTAGGTGAAAAATATGTCAATGTGCCCTTGGGCAAGGCACATAACCCTAATTGCTTTGGAAAAGCATGTCTGCTAAATGTTTTTAAAAAATATATAGATTTATATACAGCAAATTAGGACACCCAGGCAGGATATTGGGAAGGATGGTTTAAAAAGCCACACTAAATATATGCATGTGCCAAAACAATAAAATGATATAGCTGTATCCTCAGGATAAGGTTCCAGATTCCTTTTTACTCTCCCAGAAGAAATGAAAAATTCAAGGACAGTTTGAAAAATTGTCACGCTCGTCGTCGTAAGGAATAGTAGACCAAAGCGTAGCGTGGTAAGTGTTCATGATTCTTTATTACTCAAAACACTTGAACAAAATAACAAAGAGAAAAACAAACAGTTCTGTAAGGCAAATCAACTATACAGAAAACAACTACCCACAAAGGACAGGTGGGAAAAGGCTACCTAAGTATGATTCCCAACAATGGACAGCGGCCTCTGATTGGGAACCACACTCGGCCAAAAAAACAAAGAAATAGAAAACATATAAAGAAACTAGAATGTCCACCCTAGTCACACCCTGTCCCAACCAAAATAGAGAATAAAAGCCTCTCTATGGCCAGGGCGTGACAAAAATAGTTAGCTTAGGCCTATGTAAAATAGATAGCTTTGTAAAACACTGTCATGTGGTATTTATTTGATGTGTTCAAATTGTTCTGGCTTTATCTTGTTATATAAAATGCTGTACAACATCTGTAAAGTAGAAAGAAATCATAAGATGACGTCTGCAAGGGAGGGCTGCTGCTCTGTCGATCGAAGGATCAGAGAGAGTAATCATCCACTAGTGATTGTCTATAGGAGTATTTTAGGCTTTCTCACCCCAGGAAAACACACAGTTAATGTCAGAAGTTTACATACACCTTAGCCAAATACATTTAAACTCAGTTTTTCAAAATTCCCGACATTTAATCCAAGTAACAATTCCCTGTATTAGGTCAGTTAGGATTACCACTTTATTTTAAGAATGTGAAAGGTCAGAATAATAGTAGAGAATTATTTATTTCAGCTTTTAGTTCTTTCATCACATTCCCAGTGGGTCATAAGTTTACATACACTCAATTAGTATTTGGTAGCATTGCCTTTAAATTATTTTACTTGGGTCAAACATTTCAGGTAGCATATCACAAACTTCCCACAGTAAGTTGGGTGAATTTTGGCCCATTCCTCATGACAGAGCTGGTGTAACTGAGTCAGGTTTGTAGGCCTCCTTGCTCACACACGCTTTTTCAGTTCTGCCCACACATTTTCTATAGGATAGAGGTCAGGGCTTTGTGATGGCCACTCCAATCAGGTTATGTCGATATAGGACTCATTTGACTTTGGATATAGATACTTTTGTAGCTGTTTCCTCCAGCATCTTCACAATATCCTTTGCTGTTGTTCTGGGATTGAGTTGCACTTTTCGCACCAAAGTACGTTCATCTCTAGGAGGCAGAACGCGTCTCCTTCCTGAGTGGTTTGGCGGCTGCGTTGTCCCCTGGTGTTTATACTTGCGTACTATTGTTTGTACAGATGAACGTGGTACCTTCAGGCGTTTGTAAATTGCTCTCAAGGATGAACCAGACTTGTGGAGGTCTACAATTTGTTATCTGAGGTCTAAGGCTGATTTCTTTTGATTTTCCCATGATGTCAAGCAAAGAGGAACTGAGTTTGAAGGTTGGCCTTGAAATACCTCCACAGGTACACCTCCAATTGACTCAAATGATGTCAATTATCCTATCAGAAGCTTCTAAAGCCATGACATCATTTTCTGGAATTTTCCAAGCTGTTTACAGGCACAGTCAACTTAGTGTATGTAAACTTCTGACCCACTGGAATTGTGATACAGTGATTTTTAAGTGAGATAATCTGTCTGTAAACAATTGTTGGAAAAATGACTTGTGTCATGCACAAAGTGGATGTCCTAACCGACAAAACTATAGTTTGTTAACAAGAAATTTGTGGAGTGGTTGAAAAACAAGTTTTAATGACTCCAACCTTAGTGTATGTAAAATTCCGACTTCAACTGTACATCTGCCGTAATTACTGCTTCCTCTGATGTCCGTAGCCTATTTTCAAATAGTCATGTTTCAGTTTCACGCGTCAACAAGACTGTGAGCAAAGCATTCATCCCAAGGATTACCGTGTGTAAGCCTCTATGCTTAGCTGCACCCAAGATACATATGCCTTGCTTTGCTAAACCTTTTATAATTGCATTTTTCATTTGGTGAATGTTTTGTCTTGTATGGGGAAAAAGTGGAAAACGTTTCTCACCAGATACTCTATACATGCTGAAATTAAAAATGACATACTCCTATCAATTTTCTAACTGCAAGTATTTAACTTAAATCAAGTCATGAAAGTTTTGTGAAGAGAAGCTAAGACCTACTGTATTTTCTCTGCTCCCCTTACAGAGTGTGTACAGTATTAGAGAGTTAAGGACTGAAATGCTTAGCATGATACTTGTCCTCCTCCTTAAAGGGTGACATTTTTACACAACAAACCCACATACATTGTTTGCCTTTAGATGGACCATACAAAATCACGTTTTGAAATAAATATGATGTGGTATTGGGGTTAATATGGACTATTCTGGTTGTTACAATGGGGCCAATGTTATGAAAGCCATATGTCTCTCTATCCTACTCCTTCCATCACACCCTCTGTCTGTGACTCAGTCTGTGACCTTGTGAGATCTTACTCAAGGGTCACCAAATGTGAGCCATTCACTAAAGTTCAACCCAGCCATTTCCCTCCCACACAGTCTGCATATTAACTGACTCATGTTGCAGATCTATTAGCTTTTATTATCCTAAGACATTGCCATTGTGGAGACTGCCATCATGTCTTGGTAACCCAAGCCCAGCAATTAAGTCTGGAGAAAACCTCAGCCCTCCCACCTACTCTTTCCATTACCACCGGGTGGACTGAGAGGAGAAACTGTGCTAGTTCTCTCTTAACCTTCACAAGGTCAATCAGTGTCCAACAGGATCAGAGCGCTGCCTGCGGTTCCTGCAATACCTTCAGCTGGTGATGAGATCCGTGGTCCTTTCAGCCCCACGGGTCAGGTATCCATGTACAGTATCACAGGTCACAGGCCTTTCAAAAAGACAGGAGCACCACAATGGAGCAACTAATGGTTGTCATTGACTACCTTAGCACTGGACTGGAAGAGTATTGATTGTAGTAGCAACCTGGGCTTTAGAAGAGTGTGTGAGGTAAATGGTGAGAGGAATGAGTGTTGAGTGTCATTAGATTCCCCATCAAGATGAGCCGCATCACCTCAGGGTCTCTGGCTGCTGTTCGGGGCGCAGATATTTTTAGTACATGAATAAGTAACGTGGCTAGCCCATTACATCATGTTTCTGTGGAGTGGACATAATGTTAGGCTAATGCTAACATGCATTAAACAGCAGATGTCTTAGATATGACTAGGGGCTGTCTTGTGTTTAGGGTTGCGATTGAAATTAATGACTAAAATTGGATGACTAGCACATTTTCATACAAAGTACAGAAGCTATGTTATGAGTTATGAATGATGTCAAAATCATCATCTCCACCATATTTCAGCCGGTTAGAATATCCAATTGAATCCAATATCCACTCTTAATACAGTGCCTTTCGAAAGTATTCGGCCCCCTTGAACTTTGCGACCTTTTGCCACATTTCAGGCTTCAAACATAAAGATATAAAACTGTATTTTTTTGTGAAGAATCAACAACAAATGGGACACAATCATGAAGTGGAACGACATTTATTGGATATTTCAAACTTTTTTAACAAATCAAAAACTGAAAATTGGGCGTGCAAAATTAGTCAGCCCCTTTACTTTCAGTGCAGCAAACTCTCTCCAGAAGTTCAGTGAGGATCTCTGAATGATCCAATGTTGACCTAAATGACTAATGATGATAAATACAATCCACCTGTGTGTAATCAAGTCTCTGTATAAATGCACCTGCACTGTGATAGCCTCAGAGGTCCGTTAACTCTTACTTCTACCCCCTCCTTTTTCGAAAATTCTGTTAAAAATCGCGCAACTTTTCAGCGTCCTGCTACTCATGCCAGGAATATAGTATATGCATATGATTAGTATGTGTGGATAGAAAACACTCTGAAGTTTATAAAACTGGTTAAATCACGGCTGTGACTATAACAGATCGTGTGTTTCATTGAAAAACGCAAGAAAAACTGCTCTCTGAAAGCTAAAAATAATTTCCATAAGTCACTTCCACGAGTTGTTAAAAGAGAACAGAATTTAATATCGACCTGCCTGCAATTCATACAAATTCCACACGATGTCGCCATTGTCGTCATTTTCAATTGAATTAATTGTTGGAAAATCCATCTATCTGGCATCCATTTTCCCAGTCTTCACCCGGATGTAGTTGATGAAGACATTATCAGCCATTGTTTTGCAAGTGAAGACCTATTGAAAATACATCGCCCTGTAATCATTTTGATAGATTATAAACGTTTACTAATTCCTAAAGTTGGATTACAAAAGGATTTCGAAGTGTTTTGTGAAAGTTTATCGTCAACTTTTTTAATTTTAAAAAATTACGCAGCGTTTAAAAACGATGTTTTTTTCTGAATGACACAGCTTCCATACAAAGCTATTTTGGGTATATATGGACCGATTTAAACGAAAAAAAGACCCAATAGTGATGTTTATGGGGCATATAGGAGTGCCAAGAAAGAAGCTCGTCAAAGGTAATGAATGTTTTATATTTTATTTCTGCGTTTTGGGTAGCGCCGGCTACCGCAAAATCTGTTGTTTACGTGTCGTGCTGGCATTTTGGGGGGTGCATGCTATCAGATAATAGCTTCTCATGCTTTCGCCGAAAAGCATTTTAAAAATCTGACTTGCTGGCTAGGTTCACAACGAGTGTAGCTTTAATTCAATACCCTGCTTGTGAATTTTGATCAAAGATTGAGTTGTAACGAGTACATTTAGCATTTAGCGTAGCGCATTTGCATTTCCAGGGGCATACTTGAGACGTCTGCGTCTCAAGTATGGTCAAGAAGTTAAAAGCGCAGAGAGCATCATGAAGAACAAGGAACACACCAGGCAGGTCCGAGATACTGTTGTGAAGAAGTTTAAAGCCGGATTTGGATACAAAAAGATTTCCCAAGCTTTAAACATCCCAAGGAGCACTGTGCAAGCGATAATATTGAAATGGAAGGAGTATCAGACCACTGCAAATCTACCAAGACCTGGCCGTCCCTCTAAACTTTCAGCTCATACAAGGAGAAGACTGATCAGAGATGCAGCCAAGAGGCCCATGATCACTCTGGATGAACTGCAGAGATCTACAGCTGAGGTGGGAGACTCTGTCCATAGGACAACAAATATTCGTATATTGCACAAATCTGGCCTTTATGGAAGAGTGGCAAGAAGAAAGCCATTTCTTAAAGATATCCATAAAAAGTGTCGTTTAAAGTTTGCCACAAGCCACCTGGGAGACACACCAAACATGTGGAAGAAGGTGCTCTGGTCAGATGAAACCAAAATTGAACTTTTTGGCAACAATGCAAAACGTTATGTTTGGCGTAAAAGCAACACAGCTCATCACCCTGAACACACCACCCCCACTGTCAAACATGGTAGTGGCAGCATCATGGTTTGGGCCTGCTTTTCTTCAGCAGGGACAGGGAAGATGGTTAAAATTGATGGGAAGATGGATGGAGCCAAATACAGGACCATTCTGGAAGAATGGAAGAAAGACTCCTGATGGAGTCTGCAAAAGACCTGAGACTGGGACGGAGATTTGTCTTCCAACAAGACAATGATCCAAAACATAAAGCAAAATCTACAATGGAATGGTTCAAAAATAAACATATCCAGGTGTTAGAATGGCCAAGTCAAAGTCCAGACCTGAATCCAATCGAGAATCTGTGGAAAGAACTGAAAACTGCTGTTCACAAATGCTTTCCATCCAACCTCACTGAACTCGAGCTGTTTTGCAAGGAGGAATGGGAAAAAATGTCAGTCTCTCGATGTGCAAAACTGATAGAGACATACCCCAAGCGACTTACAGCTGTAATCACAGCAAAAGGTGGCGCTACAAAGTATTAATTTAAGGGGGCTGAATAATTTTGCACGCCCAATTTTTCAGTTTTTGATTTGTTAAAAAAGTTTGAAATATCCAATAAATGTTGTTCCACTTCATGATTGTGTCCCACTTGTTGTTGATTCTTCACAAAAAAATACAGTTTTATATCTTTATGTTTGAAGCCTGAAATGTGGCAAAAGGTCGCAAAGTTCAAGGGGGCCGAATACTTTCGCAAGGCACTGTACATTAATATTTAAAGAGAAGGTTCATCCAAAAACAATTCGGGGTACTTTATAACACTTACCTGGTTGTTTGTCAGTACCCAGACAGTTTTTAGGTCCATTGCTTGAGTTTTTAGATGTACAGTAGGTAATACACTGATTCTACCCCTGCCTTCCCCGTAGAAATCCCATGCAAAGTCAAAGTCTATAATAAATACCTCCCAAACACTTCGCTCTGGACTCCCATGACCACAATAGTCCTTGTAATGACTTTCTCTGCACAATATTCAGCTAACTTATTTTAGTAGGCACAATTTGACGAATGTATTTAGTTATTTTCATTTTGAAATCCTGGAAGTAGATTAATGCGCCGCGAGTCAGGACCAAGATCGTAACTTCTGAGGTGGGGTTGATTGAAGGATGTAAACATTTTTTTTTTGCTCTTACTCCCTCATAGTGTTTCCTGCCCTAATCAAATGTAATTAGATTAAGGAATGTCGTGCCACACCTGATAGTCCAAATGACAAGCTCTCTGAAGCGTAAGTGGTTTGCCAAAATATTACTGACATTATATGTATAATGCTCTTCAAATGAAAATAAATAGCCTACCTAATGACATCCTTCCATCTGTATTTTTGTGTATCCTGCCTACACCCCATAATGCAACTGGCTACTGCAGTCCCCTTTAAGTTTGTCTCACAATGATGACATGCTGTCTCTAGAATGAGTGGATGCACGCCATAGAAATAGAATGTATGGGATGCGCGCTTCACAATCTGGGTCTTCATAATAAACAATCACGTATATTACCAAACAGTGCAGGAAGTATTAAGTCAATAGTGTTAGTAGAGAATAACATGTTGCTTGCAAATGCCAGTCTAGCTTTTATATGAATAATACCCTAATTAGCCTGTAAACCCACACATAAGAGAAAGAACAACAGCCTCACATAATGACCACCAACACCATTTGAACAATGAGTTCTCCATGCAGTCTTCAAAGTATACAAGACCAAGAGAGCCATCAATAGTATTGCGGCAAGTACCCTTTCAGTTAGTTTTGGGCCAGGAACCAAAAGGTTTGATGGTTCAAATACCTCAGTTGACATGGTGAAAAATCTGTCTGTGTGCCCATGAGCAAGGCACTTAATCGTAACTGCTCCAGTTAGTCGCTTTGGATAAGTGAATGTGCTAAATTACCTAATGTACATGTGTTGTGCCATAATCAATACGACTTACAAATGAATATGTCTAGTGATCCCTGAGCCTGTAATATTTGATGTTGCATAGGCCTGTTTACTATCTTGATTGTTGTATATAACATTGTCATGTATTATACCGTTTTCTTGACTCTCTAGACCATACAAACTGGCCTCTTATGGGATCCCCCTGGAGTGGATGCTGAGGGGAGAACATCTAAGTTTATTTGTCACATGCACCGAATACAACAACCTTACAGTGAAATGCTTACTTACAGGCTCTAACCAACAATGCAAAAAGGTATTAGGTGAACAATAGGTAATAAAAACAACAGTAAAAAAGACAGTGAAAAATAACAGTAGCGAGGCTATATACCGTAGCGAGGCTACATACAGGCACCGCTTAGTCAGGCTGATTGAGGTAGTATGTACATGTAGATATGGTTAAAGTGAATATGCATATATGATAAAAAGAGAGTAGCAGTAGCGTAAAAGAGGGGTTGGCGGGTGGTGGGTGACGGGACACAGTACAGATAGCACGGTTAGCCAATGTGCGGGGACACTGGTTGGTCAGGCCAATTGAGGTAGTATGTACATGAATGTAGCGTGATCACACAGTCGTCCGGAACAGCTGATGCTCTCATGAATGCCTGAGTGTTGCTTGCCTCGAAGCGAGCATGGAAGTGATTTCGCTCATCTGGTAGGCTCGTGTCACTGGGCAGCTCGCGGCTGTGCTTCTCTTTGTAGTCTGTAATAGTGTCGGAGCCGGTGTAGTACGATTCAATCTTAGCCCTGTATTGACGCTTTGCCTGTTAGATGGTTCGTCGCCGGGCATAGCAGGATTTCTCATAAGCTTCCGGGTTAGAGTCCCGTACCTTGAAAGCGGCAGCTCTACCCTTTAGCTCAGTGTGAATGTTGCCTGTAATCCATGGCTTCTGGTTGGGGTATGTACGTAAAGTCACTGTGGGGACGACGTCCTCAATGCACTTATTGATAAAGCCAGTGACTGATGTGGTGTACTCCTCAATACCATCGGAAGAATCACGGAACATGTTCTAGTCTGTGATAGCAAAACAATCCTGTAGTTTAGCATCTGCTTCATCTGACCACTTTTCTACAGACCGTCACTGGTGCTTCCTGCTCTAATTTTTGCTTGTAAGCAGGTATCGGGAGGATAGAATTGTGGTCGGATTGATCAAATAGAGGGTGAGGGAGAGCTTTGTACGTGTCTCTGTGTGTGGAGTACAGGTGATCTAAAAAAAACAATTCTCTGTTTGCACATTTAACGTGTTGGTAGAAATTAGGTAGAACTGATTTAAGTTTTCCTGCATTAAAGTCTCCGGCCGCTAGGAGCGCCGCCTCTGGGTGAGCAGTTTCCTGTTTGCTTATTTCCTTATACAGCTGTGGTGGTAAATAAACAGCCACAAAAAGTATAGCTGATAACTTTCTAGGCAAATAGTGTTGTCTGAATTTTATCACAAGATACTCTACTTCAGGCGAGCAAAATCTAGAGACTTCCTTAGATTGTGTGCACCAGCTGTTGTTTACAAATCTGCACAGACCACCCCCCCCCCCGACCTCGTCTTACCGGAGTGTGCTGCTCTATCTTGCTGTGGCAACGTATATCCCGCTAGCTGAATATCCATCATTTAGCCATGATTCCGTTAAACAAAGATATTACAGTTTTTGGTCCCGTTGGTAGGATATTTGTGATCGTACCTCGTCGCCGAGTAATATTGACGGTAACGGCAGCTTTCCCACCCGCCTTCTACGAATCCTTACGAGGAACCACGCTCTGTATCCTCTGTACCTGCGTCTCTTCTTCTTGCCAAAATCTGGAATGTTGGCCTTGTCGGGTGTTCGGAGAATGTTCTGTGCTTCCTGCTTGTTGAAGAAAAAATCTTTGTCTAATCCAAGGTGAGTGATCGCTGTCCTGACATCCAGAAGCTCTTTTTTTTGCTGTAAGATACGGTTGCAGAAACATTATGTACAAAATATGTTACAAATAACAAAACAAAACAAAAACACATAATAGCACAATTGGTTGGGCCCGTAAAACTGCTGCCACTTCTTCCGGCGCCATTTACATTCAACTACCCTGACCCCAGCAGCAGCTACATTGGATTCCAGGAAGTTGAATAACATTGAAGTGCATTTTTTAAAATAAACTATTTAATGTTATTTTAAAACAACAATTGCACAGTTACTATGCCATTCACACTGTCACTCAGAATTAGTTAGAGCAGGGATTTACAAACATGCTCCTGGAGGTCAATCGTCTTGTAGGTTTTCACCCCAACAGGTGATTTTGATGAGGGTTGGAGGATTGAAAACCTATAGGACGGTAGCTCTCTAGGTAAGTTTGGAGAACCATAGGGTTATGTAAAACACAGCGAAGATCCCAATTGTGTACTCTTTGCGTCCTCTCTCCCAACACAATAGATGAGAAAGCCAGAGGACGGACCTCTGTCTTTCTCATCCAATGTGTTTTGAGAAGGAGATGAGGAGACAGGACGTGAGGAGTATGCAATTGAGATATTCCCACAGAATCCAACTCATTACTTAATGTGCTGGCTCATGTCTGGGAGGCAGCCTGGTTCCAAAACTTCACCCGGTGCAAAACATGCCTACCCGTTCGCCTGTGCCAGATTTATTTAATCCACCCTGGAATCCTATTAGTCAGACCAGCGTTGGATAGACCTAAGCATGGGCGCTTCCTGTTTTAGTTTCTGCCTATTGGAGGGTAGCAACAAGATGGAGTCATGGTCAGATTTTCCAAAAGGAGGGTGGGGGAGGCCCTTGTATACATCATGGATGTTAGAGTAGCAGTGGTTGAGTGTGTTACTCACTCATATACTACAATCGATGTGGTGACAGAATTTAGGTAGCCTCGTTCTCAGATTAGCTTTGTTAAAATCCCCAGCTACAATACATGCAGCCTCATATTATATGGTTTCCAGTTTGCTTAAAGTCCAGTGAAGTTCCTTGGTAACTCCTTGGTAACTGCTTGACGGGGGACATACACGGCTGTGACGATAACTGAGGAGAGTTCTCTTGGGAGATAATATGGTCAGTATTTGTTTGTGAGGAATTCTAGGTCAGGTGAACAAAAGGACTTAAGTTCTTGTCTGTTGTTACAATTATACCATGAGTCGTTAATCATGAAACATACATCCCCGCCCTTCTTCTTACCAGAGAGATGTTTGTTCCTGTCGGCGTGATGCATTGACAATTGCATTGACTGTTCGGACTCCGACAGCATGTCCCCAGCTAGCCATGTCTCCGTGAAACAGAGTATGTTACAATCCCGAATATCTCTTTGGAAAGCACTTTGTTATCTAGGGACTGGACATTAGTGAGTAATATACTCTGAAGAAGTGGGTGGTGTGCGCGGGTGGGTGGTGTGCGCGCATCTGAAGCCTCCCTAGAAGACCGCTCCGGCACCCTCTCCTCCGACGGTGTTGTTTTGGGCCGACCTCTGGAATCAGTTCAAATGCCCTGGGAGGTGTAGACAAAGGATCCGCTTTGGGAAATTTGTATTCCTGGTCGTAGTGCTGGTTGTGCCGGTAAGTTGAAGTTTCTCTGATATCCAATAGTTCTTCCCGGCTGTATGTTACATAAAACATAAAAAAACTAAATACTGCACAGTTTTCTAAGGACTTGAAGCGAAGCTGCCATCTCTATCGGCGTCATCTTAATTTCACACTTCAAGATTGCTTCGATCACGTGGACTGGGATATGTTCTGGGTAGCCTCAGACAATAACATTGATGTATACGCTGACTCGGTGAGCGAGTTTATAGGGAAGTGTATAGGAGATGTTGTACCCACGGTGACTATTAAAACCTTCCCTAACCAGAAACTGTGGAGTGATGACAGCATTCGCGCAAAACTGAAAGCACAAACTACTGGAAACATGACCGAATACAAACATTGTAGTTATTCCTTCCGTGAGGGAATCAAACAAGCAAAGCATCAGTATAGAGACAAAGTGGAGTCACAATTCAACGGCTCAAACACGAGACTTATGTGGCAGGGTCTACAGACAATCACGGATTACAAAAACAAAGCCAGCTCCGTCGTGGACATCGACTTTGTAGAGCCAACTTTTGCAGCAATTACAGCTGCAGGTCTCTCTCTATAAGCTTGGCACATCTAACCACTGGGACTTTTGCCCATTCTTCAAGACAAAACTTCTCCAGCTCCTTCAAGTTGGATGGGTTCCACTGGTGTACAGCAATCTTTAAGTCATACCACAGATTCTCAATTGGATTGAGGTCTGGGCTTTGACTAGGCCATTCCAAGACATTTAAATGTTTCCCCTTAAACACTATCGGTCACCCGCGCAACGCAGATCTGCATTTTTACCCTGTCCTCTGACCAAAATATATTTTTACCTGTCGTTTTTCAAAATACAAGCCTGAAAGCATGTCTAAAGACTGTTGACATCTAGTGGACGCCATAGGAACTGCAATCTGGGCCCTAACCCACAACATAGTCAATTGTCATTCAATGGAAGACAACTTGCATCAAAAAAAATCCCACTTCCTGGATGGATTTTCCTCAGATTTTCGCGTGCCATATTGGTTCTATTATACTCACAGACATTATTATAACAGTTTTAGAAACTTCAGAGTGTTTTAAATCCAATACTACCATGCATACGCATATCCTAGCTTCTGGGCCTGAGTAACAGGCAGTTTACTTTGGGCATGTTTGTCATCCAAACTTCAAAATACTGCCCCCTACCCAAGAGAGGTTAATGGATGAATCCCAGATTAAACTGTACTGGGCAGACAACAAGTAAGGCATTGTGTGGTTGAGCAGTTTGCTGAGATGACGAGAGGCCAGAATGCTAAAAAGGACTCTATGATAATTTAAATACAGACCAAACAGGTGGACGGTGTATGTAGGATGCCACAAATGGTTAGACACTACCAGAACAGACAGCGTGGAGAGGTGGTTACACGGCTGAAAATGGTGAGACCAGAGAACGTGAGAACATGGTCCACGCGTTGAAATGGTTGAAACTACAAGACCAGAAGAAGGTGAAGAATAGACCAAAACATTCTCAGTCTGCAGCTGGGTATTGTGAAGTAGTCTAGGACAATTGACAAAGACGGGAAGGAAGAGCAGTTCCCTCTCACCACTGTGTGATACACCCGGATGTATTCATTCTAAGAACACTCCAGAAAAAAGTGATCAGATGAAGCAGATGCTAAACTACAGGACTGTTTTGCTATCTCAGACTGGATTATTCCGATGGCACTGAGGACACCACATTAATCAATGGCTTTATCTATAAGTCAACAAATACAAGGCTGGGGGCCAGACGGATTACCAGGGCGTGTGCTGCGGTCATGTGCTGACCAACTGGCAGGTGTCCTCACTGACATTTTCAACATGTCCCTAATTGAGTCTGTAATACCAACATGTTTGAAGCAGACCACCATAGTCCCTGTGCCCAAGAACACGAAGGCAACCTGCCTAAATGACTACAGACCCGTAGCACTCACGTCCGTAGCCATGAAGTGCTTTGAAAGGCTGGCAAGGGCTCACATCAACACCATTATCCCAGAAACCCACTCCAATTTTCATACCACCCAAACAGATCTACAGATGATGCAGATGATGCAATCTCTATTGCACTCCACACTGCCCTTTCCCACCTGGACAAAAGGAACACCTACGTGAGAAAATCTTTGAAATTGCTGCGTGTTGCATTTATACTTTTGTTCAGTGTGTATGTCTCTGGGTAGGTTTGTGTCCTGTTCATGGACCTTAACTAGGGCAAGTCATTTTATGCAATCAATAGCACTACAGAAAACTGTGATGCCTAGTAGAAAATAATATACTATTAGTTATCAGTAACGTTGTAATAAAAAAGGGAAGGCATCACAAAGCTAAATAAACAAAACAGTCAGTAGGACAGGATAACGTTAAGCTAGGGTAAAAACACCATGAATGAGTTCAGGGAATGGCAAACAAATACAGTTAATAAAAACCATACACTGGCGCACAACCAGAGAAAATGATTTAGTGTAGAGGTGGTGACTAACAGCAAATAAACTGTAAGCTATGAAACAAAGAGAGTCACACAGGTTCACTGAAGTAGGCACAGTGATGCCGAAACGTTGGTGTTTCACCCAATAAAATGATTGGAGTTTATACATATGGAGTGTGTGATTCTCTTTGTTTTTATAAACAAATACTGTTATAAATTACTTTGTGGTATTTTTATCTGATCGAAACATTATTGCACCCGGGTGCAATGAACAACATTTTGGCCAACGTCATTCATCTACTCGACTACTAATATTATTTGCCTACACTCGCCTACACTTACTTTACTTCAGAAATTACGAACTGCCAGCCTAGCTAGCTACCATTTTTTACTTCCTTTCTTTCTGATTTCCTTTTTTGAAGACCAATAGTAAGATGCTCCTTCATCCCGCCTCCTGTGATTATTCATTTTATAACCCACGAAGAAGAGTATTTAATGGATTACTATATGGAAGACGTTTGAGCTAGCACAAAGTAGTTTTTTTATAATACATTTTACATTAAGTAAGTCTTCAGAACCGTTGCTATGAGACTCAAATTTTTTATTTATTTTTTTATTTCACCTTTATTTAACCAGATAGGCCAGTTGAGAACAAGTTCTCATTTCCAACTATGACCTGGCCAAGATATAGCAAAGCAGTGTGACAGAAAAGCAACAACACAATAGGTGTTGAATATGGGGATGACCAGTGAGATATACCTGCTGGCGCGTGTGCTACGAGTGCTGAGCTGAGATAAGGCGGCACGTTACCTTGCAAAGACTTATAGATGACCTGGAGCCAGTGGGTCTGGCGACAAATATGTAGCAAGGGCCAGCTGACGAGAGCATACAGGTCTCAGTGGTGGGTGGTATATGGGGCTTTGGTGACAAAACGGATGGCACAGTGACAGACTGCGTCCAGTTTGCTGAGTAGAGTGTTGGAGGCTATTTTGTAAATGACATCGCCGAGGATTGGTAGGATGGTCAGTTTTACGAGGGTATGTTTGGCAGTGAAAGTGAAGGAGTTTTTGTTGCGAAATATCGGAAGCCGATTCAAATTTTTATTTTGGATTGGAGATGCTTAATATGAGTCTGGAAGGAGAGTTTACATTCTATAAAGACACCTAGGTATTTGTAGTTGTCCACATATTCTAAGTCAGAACCATCCAGAGTAGGGATGCTAGTCGGGTAGGCGGGTGCAGGCAGCAATCGGTCGAAGAGCATGCATTTAGTTTTACTAGCATTTAAGAGCAGTTGGAGGCCACGGAAGGAGTGTTGTATGTCATTGAAGCTCGTTTGGAGGTTTCTTAACCTCTTGGATCTCTAGGGGCGCTATTTCATTTTTGGATAAAAAACGTTCCTGTTTTAAGCGCAATATTTTGTCACGAAAAGATGCTCGACTATGCATATTATTGACCGTTTTGGAAAGAAAACACTCTGAAGTTTCAGAATCTGCAAAGATATTGTCTGTAAGTGCCCCAGAACGCATTCTACAGGCGAAACCAAGATGATGCGTCAAGCAGGAAATGAGCAGAATCTCTGAAGCTCTGTTTTCCATTGTCTCCTTATATGGCTGTGATTGCGCAAGGAATGAGCCTACACTTTCTGTCGTTTCCCCAAGGTGTTTGCAGCATTGTGACGTATTTGTAGGCATTTCATTGGAAGATTGACCATAAGAGACTACATTTTCCAAGTGTCCGCCTGGTGTCCTGCGTGGAATTCGGTGCGCAAACGCCAGCTGCTTGTACTTTTCCATTTGATTGAGGGGAGAAACCATGCTTCCACGAACGATATATCATTGAAGAGATGTGTGAAAAACACCTTGAGGATTGATTCTAAACAACGTTTGCCATGTTTTCAGTCGATATTATGGAGTTAATTTGGAAAAAAGTTCGCGTTTTGAGGACTGAATTTTCTTTTTTTTTTTGGTAGCCAAATGTGATGTACAAAACGGAGCTATTTCTAATACACAAAGAATCTTTTTTGGAAAAACTGAGCATCTGCTATCTAACTGAGAGTCTCCTCACTGAAAACATCCGAAGTTCTTCAAAGGTAAATTATTTTATTTGAAGGCTTTTATGTTTTTGTTGAAATCTTGCGTGCTGGATGCTAACGCTAATGCTAACGCTAAATGCTACGCTAGCTAGCCACTTTTACACAAATGATTGTTTTCCTATGGTTGAGAAGCATATTTTGAAAATCTGAGATGACAGTGTTGTTTACAAAAGGCTAAGCTTGAGAGATGGCATATTTATTTCATTTCATTTGCGATTTTCATGAATAGTTAACGTTGCGTTATGGTAATGAGCTAAGGTCTGTAAATAGAATCCCGGATCCGGGTTTGGTCGACGCAACAGGTTAACAGTGTCCAAAGAAGGGCCAGATGTATACAGAATGGTGTCGTCTGCTTAGAGGAGGATCAAGGAATCACCCTCCGCAAGAGCGACATCATTAATGTATACAGAGAAAAGAGTCGGCCCGAGAGTTGAACCCTGTGGTACCCCCATCGAGACCGCCAGAGATCCGGACAACAGGCCCTCCGATTTGACACACTGAACTCTAGTAGTTTGTGAACCAGGCGAGGCAGTAATTTGAGAAACCAAGGCTGTTGAGTCTGCCGATAAGAATACGGTGATTGACAGAGTCTAAAGCCTTGGTCAGGTCGATGAAGACGGCTGCACAGTACTGTCTTTTATCGATGGTGCTTATGATATCGTTTAGTACCTTGAGTGTGGCTGAGTTGCACCCATGACCAGCTCGGAAACCGGATTGCACAGAGAAGGTACGGTGGGATTCGAAATGGTCAGTGATCTGTTTGTTAACTTGGCTTTCGAAGACTTTAGAAAGGCAGGGCAGGATGGATATATTTTTTTAAATATTTGAGTATATCTTTTCATGTGACAACACTGAAGAAATTACACTTTGCTACAATGTAAAGTAGTGAGTGTACAGCTTGTTTAAAAACCTCTTACGTATTGTGGTTCCTGTACAGGAACCAAAGTCAGCGGAAATGTCAGCGCGCCACTCGTAGTACTCGATAAAACTCAAACTTTCATTAAAACCTCTTAAGTCTACCCCCTCCTTTTTCGAACATTCTGTTAAAAATCGTGCAACTTTTCAGCGTCCTGCTACTCATGCCAGGAATATAGTATATGCATATGATTAGTATGTGTGGATAGAAAACACTCTGAAGTTTCTAAAACTGGTTAAATCACGGCTGTGACTATAACAGATCGTTTGTTTCATCAAAAAACGCAAGAAAAACTGCTCTCTGAAAGCTAAAAATAATTTCCATGCGTCACTTTCATGGGTTGTTAAAAGGGCACAAAATTAATTATGGATCTGCATGCAATTCCTACAGATTCCACACGATGTCGCCATTGTCGTCATTTTCAAGGGACTTTTTTCTTGGTAAATCCAACTAACTGGATTCCATTTCTTCCGGTCTCCACCAGGATGTTTTGAATGTGCACATTGGCAGCCATTGATTTGAAAACGAGGAGCTATTGAATATACATCGCCCTGTAATCATTTTGATAGATTATAAACGTTTACTAATACCTAAAGTTGGATTACAAAAGTATTTCGAAGTGTTTTGTGAAAGTTTATCGTCAACTTTTTAAATTTAAAAAAATGACGCAGCGTTTAAAAACATTGTTTTTTTCTGAATGACACAGCTTCCATAGAAAGCTATTTTGGGTATATATGGACCGATTTAAACGAAAAAAAGACCCAATAGTGATGTTTATGGGGCATATAGGAGTGCCAAGAAAGAAGCTCATCAAAGGTAATGAATGTTTTATATTTTATTTCTGCGTTTTGTGTAGCGCCGGCTAAGCTATATCTTTGTTTACATCGCATTCAGGTATTTTGGGGTGTTGCATGCTATCAGATAATAGCTTCTCATGCTTTCGCCGAAAAGCATTTTAAAAATCTGACTTGTTGGCTAGGTTCACAACGAGTGTAGCTTTAATTCAATACCCTGCATGTGAATTTTGATGAACGTTTGAGTTTTAACGAGTACATTTAGCATTTAGCGTAGCGCATTTGCATTTCCAGGTGTCTACTTGAGACATCTGCGTCTCAAGTAGGAGCAAGAAGTTAAAACCTCTTAAAGCTCCCCTGAATTATTTCAACATTTTGTTAAAAATCGCGCAACATTTCAACGTCCTGCTACTCATGCCAGGAATATAGTATATGCATAGGATTAGTATGTGTGGATAGAAAACACTCTGAAGTTTCTAAAACTGGTTAAATCATGTCTGTGGCTATAACAGAACGTGTTCAGGAGTAAAAATCCCAGTGAAAACTGTTCACCAAAAACACAAAAAAGGCGATAGAAAATAGTGTGTTTACCTCTTAGAGACATGTGAGACGCTAGCGTCCCACCTAGTCAACAGGAAATGGAAGTGCGCAATGCCAAATGCTAATAGTACTCGATAAACTCAAACTTTCATTAAAACACACATGCAGGGTACTGAATTAAAGCTACACTCGTTGTGAATCTAGCCAACATGTCAGATTTTTAAAATGCTTTTCGGCAAAAGCATGAGAAGCTATTATCTGATAGCATGCAACACCCCAAAATACCTGAAGGGGACGTAAACAAAATAATTAGCGTAGCCGGCGCTACACAAAACGCAGAAATAAAATATAAAACATTCATTACCTTTGACGAGCTTCTTTGTTGGCACTCCTATATGTTCCATAAACATCACAATTGGGTCTTTTTCCCGATTTAATCCGTCCATGTATACCCAAAATGTCAATTTATATAGCCCGTCTGATCCATCCAAAAGCTCTGTTCCAAGTCAGCTCTTTCAAAACATCTGCTATCTGGATTTGGGTGAAGGAGAAGCTGGGGAGGCTTGGTCAAGTAGCTGCGGGGGGTGCAGAGCTGTTGACCAGGGCTGGGGTAGCCAGGAGGAATGCATGGCCAGCTGTAGAGAAATGCTTCTTGAAATTCTCGATTATCGTGGATTTAACATTGGTGACAGTGTTTTCTAGTCTCAGTGCATTGCGCAGCTGGGAGGAGGTGCTCTTATTCTCCATGGACATAACGGTGTCCCAGAACTTTATGGAGTTTGAAACAGCTAGCCTTTGCTTTCCTAACTGACTGTGTGTAGTGGTTCCTGACTTCCCTCAAAAGTGTTTTGTGCTGGTCAAGGGCAGTCAGGTCTGGAGTGAACCAAGGGACATATTTGTTCTTAGTTCAACATTTGTTGAAAGGGGCATGCTTATTTAAGATGGTGAGGAAAGCACTTTTAAAGAACAGCCAGGCATCCTCTACTGACGGGATGAGGTCAATATCCTTCCAGGATACCTGGGCCAGGTCGATTGGAAAGGCCTGCTCGCAGAAGTGTTTTAGGGAGCGTTCGACAGTGATTAGGGGTGGCCGTTTGACCGCAGACCCATAACGGATGCAGGCAATTATCGCTGAGATCCTGATTGAAAACAGCAGATGTGTATTTGGAGGCAATTTGGTCAGGATAATATCTATGAGGATGCCCATGTTTACAGATTTAGGGTTGTACCTGGTGGGTGCCTTGATAATTTGCGTGAGAGGGCATCTAGTTTAGTTTGAGGGCATCTAGTTTAGATGTGCAGTGGCCGGGGTGTTAAGCATATCTCAGTTTAGGTCACCTAACAGAAAAAACTGAAGATAAATGGGAGGCAATCAATTCATATATGGTGTCAAGGGAACAGCTGGGAGCTGAGGGGGTCTATAACAGGCGGAAACAGTGAGAGATTTGTTTCTGGAGAGATTCATTTTTAAAATGAGAAGCTCGAACTGTTTGGGCATAGACCTGGAAAGTATGACAGAACTATGACAGAATTGCAACTCCTCCCCCTTTGGCAGTTATATCTTGTTGGAAAATGTTGTAGTTGGGGATGAAAATGACAGAATTTTTGGTGGCCTTCCTAAGCCAGGATTCCGACATGGCAAGGATATCAGGGTTGGCGGAGTGTCCTAAAGCAGTGAGTAAAATAAAATTAGGAAGGAGGCTTCTGATGTTAACATGCATGAAACTGAAACTGAGGTTGCATCTCTGGAGTCACAAGTTATGCTAGGTGAGGTCACCGCATGTGTGGGAGGTGGGACAAAAGAGGTATCTGAGGCATGTTGAGTGTTGCTAGGGGCTCCGCAGTAAAATAAAACAATGATAACTACCCTAAACAACAGTATACAAGGCATATTGACATTAGAGAGAGACATAAAGCGAGGCATGAAGCAATCACAGGTGTTGATTGTGAAAAATAGCTAAGACAACAACGGGTAAGACAACAACAGCTAATCAGCTAAGACAACAACAACAGGTAAAATGGTGATGAATGGGCCGAGAGGGTCCGTTAACTACACACAGGGCCTGAGTTTGAGGCTGGGGCTGACAGATAAACAAAATAACTAAATATGGAGTACAGTGATTATTGAACAGTCCAGCAGGCATCAGCTATGTACAGCAGTAGATGAAACAGAAGTCATTAGGTAGTCATTACTATGCTAGCAAGCGGGTGACATGGCATTCCTAAAGATAGCAGGCCGGGGCTAGCAGAAGTGTCTTCACCGACATCCGACAAAGGCTGGTTAAGGACACATCGGACGGTATTACGTCGGCAGACCAGTCGTGATGGATCGGCCGGGATCCGTGTCGACAAAGGGTCCAGGCCAATTGGCAAAAGAGGAATTGTAGCTGGAGTCATTTTTTTGCCAGCCAGGAGATGCACCTGGCTCGAGGCTAACTGGTGCTAGCTTCGGGACAAGGGCGTTAGCCACTTTAGCCACTCGCTAGCATCTAGCTAGCTGCGATGATCCAATTTAAAGGTCCACAGCTTACGGCAGGAATCCGGTGATGTAGTGGCTTCTAGTCATGTTAGTGAAGAGTCCGGGAGGCATCAGCTGTGTAGCCGAGTGATTATAGGGTCCACTGAGCAGGCCGGGAGATGGCCCTGGCTCAAGGCTAGCTTCGGGGCTGGTCCACTTGGTAGCACCTAGCTAGCTGCGATGATCTGGAGTAATGGTCCAGAGCTTACGGATAGGAATCTGGTGATGTAGTGGAGGAAGGCAGTCCGATATGCTCAGGGTTGTTATCGCACTCTGCAGACTGGCCGGTATTATACAGGCTAAAAGTGGCAGGTTACTGAGCTTAAGGTAAAGGCCGCTAGCAGTGGCTAACAATGACTAAATAGCTAGTAGCTAATTAGCTGGTTAGCATTTGATGGCTAGCTTCTGATGGAGGTTCTAGCTATAAGATCTAAAAATAGCAGATCCGTATCACAATTGGGTGAGGCGGGTTGCCGGAAGGTTTATTTAATTTTAAAATGGAAAAAGATATTGAAATATATACAAAAAAATATGAAAAAAACTACATTTACACGGGACAACAACAAAACACGCCATCTTGGATAAATTGAGCTCAGGTTCAGACTTTCGGTTCCAAGATGGCGTAGCAGTCGCATGTGTGTTTTGTCTTGTCCTGTCCTGTGTAAATATTGTTTTTCCTTGTTTTTTTCGCTTATACCTCATATATATTTTAATATCAATTCCATCTATGGACTGAATATACTCTCCTGCAACCCGCCTCACCCAATGTGTTACAGATCTGCTATTTTTTATACTTAAGAACCGGAACCCCCATTAAAAGCTAGTTAGCTAACTGGCTAATAGCTAGTAGTCAGTTAGCCATTGCTATGCTGATCTGCTAGGCTCATCTCCCGGCTAGCTGAAGAGGTCCATCAGCCACTCCTTGGACTTCAATAGCTATTTTGCAGACTGGCCTGGATCCCCACCGAACCATCACGACTGGACACCTGACGTGATTCGCCCGAGGGAGTCTCTCAACTGGCTCCTCCGTCACGACGTCCCCTGAATGCCCATCCGCTGGCCTGCTCGCCACAGCTCGCTAGCTGTCTAGAGCACATCGGACTGTTAGCTTAAGAGACCCATCAGACAAATTCTTTGGCCACTATATCTATTTTGCCAATTGGCCTGGTTTACCACACGGAGCCATACTGATCCGTCTGCCGACGTAACAGCACGAGGTGGCCACAACAGACATTCTTCCGTCGCGACGTCCCTCAATGGCCCTTCTGACCCTCGATTCATATCCGTTGCCAAACCAAGGGTCTCCAGATCATCTGTGTGTCGTTGCTAGGTAAAACTCTGCCTTATCTCAGCTCTCTGGTCACCAAAGCAGCACGCGCTCCAGCAGGTATATTTCACTGGTCACCCCCAAAGCCAATTCCTCCTTCGGATGCCTATCCTTCCAGTTCGCTGCTGCCAATGACTGAAACGAACTGCAAAAATCACTGAAGCTGGAGACTCATATCTCTCTCACTAGCTTTAAGCACCAGCTGTCAGAGCAGCTCACAGATCACTGCACCTGTACAAAGCCAATCTGTAAATAGCCCATCCAACTACCTCTTCACCATATTGTTATTTATTGTATTTATTTTGCTCCTTTGCACCCCAGTACCGCTACTCGCACACTCATCGTCTGCACATCTATGACACCAGTGTTTAGTTTGCCTTACCGTAATAATTTTGCCACTATGGCCTAATTATTTCCTCACCCGCCTTACCCTGCCTCATTTGCACACACTGTATATAGACTTTCTCTATTGTATTATTGACTGTATGTTTGTTTATTCCATGTGTAACTCTGTGTTGTTGTTTGTGTCGCACTGCTTTGCTTTATCTTAGCTAGGTCGCAATTGTACATGAGAACTTGTTCTCAACTAGCCTACCTGGTTAAATAAAGTTTAAATATATATATATTTTTAAATCTTGTTTCCATTGATCACCCTTGAGATGTTTCTACAACTTGATTGGAGTCCACCTGTGGTAAATTCAATTGTTTGGACATGATTTGTAATGGCACACACCTGTCTACATAAAAGCAAGCCATGAGGTCGAAGGAATTGTCCGTAGTGCTGCGAGACAGGATTGTGTCGAGGCACAGATCTGGGGAAGGTTACGAAAACATTTCTGCAGCACTGAAGGTCCCCAAGAACACAGTGGCCTACATAATTCTTAAATGTAAGTAGTGTGGAACCACCAAAACTCTTCCTAGAGCTGGCTGCCCGGACAAACTGAGCAATCGGAGGAGAAGGGCCTTGTTCAGGGAGTTCCACTGTGGAGATGGGAGAACCTTCCAGAAGGACAACTATCTCTGCAGCACTCCACCAATATGTCCTTTATGGTAGTGGCCAGACGGAATCCAGTCCCCAGTAAAAGGCACATCACAGCCCACTTGGAGTTTGCCAAAAGGCACCAAAATGACTCAGACCATGAGAAACAAGATTCTCTGGTCTGATGAAACCAATATTGAACTATGTGGCCTGAATGCACATCACGTCTGGAGAAAACCTGGCACCATCCCTAAGGTGAGGCATGGTGATGGCAGCATCATGCTGTGGGGATGTTTTTCAGTGGCAGGGACTGGGAAACTAGTCAGGATCAGGGGAAAGATTAATGGCGCAAAGTACAGACCGATCCTTGATGAATAATTGCTCCAGATTGCTCAGGACCTCAAAGGTTCACCTTCCAACAGGACGGCCCTAAGCACACAGCGAAGACAACGCAGGAGTGGCTTCGGGAAAAGTCTCTGAATGTTTTTGAGTGGCCCAGCCAGAGCCTGGACTTGAACATCTCTGGAGAGAAATGCAGGTTGATGTTTATTGTCATGAGTCTTGTCCTGCAGGCGGAACTGGGTGATTTATCCTTAGATAGACCAGCTGCAAAATAAAAGTTTGCTATATTGTAAAATGAATAAAAACAAAAACTAGCTTTAATTTAACTTAACGTTAGGCATTAGAGTTAGCAGTGTGGTGAAGGTTAGGTTTAGGTTAAGGTTAGGTTTAAAATCAGATGTTATTACTCTGTGGCTGTGCCAGCTAGTGGCCACTTTGCAGAGCTGCCTCCAGTACAAGATGCATGATGGAAAATGCTAACCTGTGCAATAAACAGAGGTGTGCTTCACCCGCACTGAGCCAAAATAGCGGCAGTGGCTGCCGAACTAACACCAAAAGTCCAACAAGGCACACCCTATTGTTTCAGACAACGGCACTCTATCCCCACTCTTCCGAATAGAAAGTGATATATTTTTTTGTTTTGTGTGGAGACAATGTAATTATAAACAAATACCTTATAGCCTCAAGATATGGTTAAAACTATAATTGGTACATCATGGAGGGTCAATCCTTCAAATCCAATCCAATCAAATTGTTTTGGTCACATACATATATTTAGCAGATATTATTGCGGGTATAGCGAAATGCTTATGTTCCTAGCTCTAACAGTGCAGTAGCATCTAACATTGCAGTAGTATCTAAAAACAATTCACAACAAATCAAAAAATAAAACAATGAAATTAAGAAATATATAAATATTAGGATGAGCAATGTCGGAGTGGCATTGACTAAATACAGTAGAATAGAATACAGTATATACATAGGAGATGAATAAAGCAGTATGTAGACATTAAAATTACTAGAGTTACGTTATTAAAGTGGCCAGTGATTCCATGTCCATGTAGGGCAGCAGCCTCTAAAGTGCAGTTTTTTGTAGCCCGGTGGTAGCCGGCTAGTGATGGCTATTTAACAGTCTGATGGCCTTGAAATAGAAGCTGTTTTTAGTCTCTCGGTCCCAGCTTTGATGCACCTGTACTGACCTCGCCTTCTGGATGACAACGTGGTGAACAGGCCGTGGCTCGGGTGGTTGATGTCCTTGATGATCTTTTTGACCTTCCTGTGTCATTGGGTGTTGTAGGTGTCCTGGAGGGCAGGCAGTGTGCCCTGTGAGTATGCAGACCATACCACCCTCTGGAGAGACATGTGGTTGCAGGCGGTGCAGTTGCCGTACCAGGCGGTGATACAGCCTGACAGGATGCTCACAATTGTGCATCTGTAGAAGTTTCTGATGGTCTTACCAAATTTCTTCAGCGGGTGGACCATTTCAGATTGTCAGTGATGTGTTCGCCGAGGAATTTGTGGTCCCGTCGATGTGGATAGGGGCCTGCACCCTCTGCTTTTTCATTTTGAGAGTGTTTGCATTTCTCCAGATCCATTCCTCAGCTTTTTACCAAAACAGTGGCGGGGTTTCTTTGTTATTGTTTAAATTGCAGATTGCACCTTTAACACTTGAATGACTTTGTCTTTCAAAAATAGATAGATATTGAGAGAATGAGGGGTGTAAGACAGAAGGCGAAAGAACGTCATTCCTCTGTCACAAAGGCGTTGAGAAAAAAATGATGGTCTTGACATTTGATCAACCATAGCAAATTGAAACCTAAAATGTATGGCTGCCATCCAAAGTGCCAAAGTGAAGGCTAGCTGAAACAATTATATTTATTTAAACCACAGAGCAGTCTAAAGGTCATATGTTTTTGAATTGGCATCACACATCTGATTTATGGATTGAGGCCAGTTCCCTTCAGTACTTCCTCTATCTATGACATCTATTTACAGTTCTATGTAAGGTCCAGTAGACTAAAGACTATAATTTGTGTAATTATCTGTACTGATGTACATGAGTACTGTGCAGACTGAAGAGTGAGAGGTCTGAGTCTTTTCCCCCATTGACTTTGTCCAAAATGGCACCATATTCCCTATTGTGAACTACCCATGGAATAGGGTGCCATTTTAAATGTAGACTAGTCAGTCAATGGGACTGGTCAGTCAAGCTAGTGCCTAGTGGCTATGTTGTCACATTTTACAATGACATTTGTAGTGTGATCACTGTGACAAACTACTGACTTTGTACTTTGGCAGTAGTATGCCTTTATCATTTCCCAGTCACACAAGCCCGATTGCTTGGGTTTCAAATAATTACCACATCCACAAAGTCAAAATTGGCTGTATCGTACAGATTCATGAAATTAATAGCTTTTTGGTCTTCATTTAGGGTTAGGGTTAGGCATAAGGTTAGCAGTGTGGTTAACGTTAGGTTTAAAAATCTAATTGTAGAAATGGGCAGGGGTTATGACTTTGTGGCTGTGGTGGTAACTAGTAATGACTCATTGCTTGTCAAGGCTTTCTGCTCTAATGATAATTTTGGCACAAGATGTGAATATCAAAGTTATAAATCTGTGTCAGCGTAACTGATTAATTGAAACGGTTGAGAATGTATGCATACATACTGTATATGTTATTGTGGCTCACATATATTATATGACAACCAACACCATGCATGACATTTTCAGACTTATAACCTTCGGATGTGTGTTATCTAAGAGCGTGCTCAGACAGTCTGTTCTTGTACCATTTGGGTGACATTATCTTATATCTCTGCATATGCCACAGTGGCTGAATGTATTCCAGACATGGCACATCTCCTGTATATCTGATGTGGCTCTATTCTTATGCATCGTCTGTCATCATTTCCATGACACAGACTTTATAATAATGCATATTGACTCATAAACCAATGCAGGACAAAAACAGTATTTTTTCTGTGACGGTATTTCAGTTTGTGGTGCTTTTGAAACTATTTTGTCTGGAGCTTGTCTGTTCAGCTCAGTAATGGTTGTGAAGGTTCTAAAGCCCCCTGGACACTGCGCAAAGTAAGGCACCTGCATTGATGTAGGCCTACTCTAGAGACAGGGTAGTAGTGAGCGACTGTAAACTACTTATATAATGGGAGAAGAGGTGTGTGTCTGTGTCCATCTCCACTGGTTAACACAGCTGAACTAATTAGTACTTGAAGTGTTGTCTGTAAATGCAGTGTCTGTCTATTAACTTAAGCGCATAGGGACACCAATGAGAAACCGACACCACATCACATCTACCACAATATCCTATGTATTTTTCTGAGTCTACCGCACAAAATCACATATTCTGGGTGAGCTCAGCTCCCAAAATAGTGCTATTTTTGCATTGGACTCGGAGGGAAGCCAGTAGGCAAATTGCTCAGGTTAATGAATTTATGAATAATTCATATCCTGGTCTATGTGAAAATGGTGTTTGGCGGCAGCAGGCTGAGTAATCCACTGGCTGGTGTTTTGGGAGGATTTTTATAGCCTGAAATGAGTCCTGTGGTCCACATAGCCAGGCAAACCCACCTGGGGTGAGTGACACGGAGTGCAATAGGTATTTTAATGGCAACACCAGGTACAAAGAGCTGGGGGCGTTGAGGGGTGGTGAAGGGTAGCATTCAGTCACCTAATGTGTTGGAAATGTGCTCCGAGGCTTGTTGCACAAAGTGTGCCCTAATTTAGATTGTTGATCTCGCTGCTGGATGCCTGTGTTTTGGAGCTGTACTCCAAAGACGCCTTGCTGAACATGGTATCTGGAGGGTCCATTTGCGGTGGTCGGCAATTACTACAGCTGAAACGCGGGTTGGTTGGTTGTTCTCAGCCCACACAGTTAGGTGTTCTATCTGTTAGAGAGCACTGCTGGAAAGAACGCACAGTGGATATATGTTACTGCTGCTATATGAGTTGTTTCATCAATGTTTAACCCTAAAAGCACCAACAAATTTCGAACCCTAAAGTACCAACAAGTGTCAATTTCGACCCCAAATTGGAAATGATTGCAAATGACATTTTCTGTCAAGCAAACAGTAAATTGTTAAAACTTCTCAAAGTAAACATATATTTTTGACATTTCACACATTTATAGTATAAAATCGACAATTTCAACCCAAAAATTATGTTTTGCAAAGTTATTTTGATAGATTTCCTCCATAACATCCTCCAAAAATCTGTCATTCATTCAAAGTATATCTGTGATACTCAGCAGCTGAGAAATTGGTTATTAAGCTAATCTGATATACTGGTATGACCTAAAATAGCCACCAATATGGGCTTTATAGGTGATATGGCCACTGGAGTTCTAACTTTGGAACGATATGCGCTATACACTCCAAGTTGGAATTACATCTTAAGATGAGACTACCAACTTGGTATAGATATATTGACTGGAATCTAAATATCTATTTACACATTTTAGTACTTTTTTGTTATAGTGGCTGCCACTTCCCCCAGGGTCCAAGTTTGGGGTGGCTCCATATTTACATGTTTTTAGAGTACATGAATCTATTTCTCTGGCAAATTCAGTGCGTTTATCACAAACTTTAAAAAATATATATATTGAGTCCACATTTCAGCTTAGCCACGCATAGGGTTGCAAAGCTACTGGTAATTTACCAAAGTTATTGGAATCTTCTGAAATTTTGGTAATTGAAAACCTCTACAGGATCGCCCCCCGCGGCGGAACGTTTGCGCTAAAGTGATTAGCATAAGGTTGTAAGTAACTAGAACATTTTCCAGGACATATGGGCAGAACGCTTAAAATTGTGTCAATCTAACTGCACTGTACAATTTACAGTAGCTATTACAGTGAAATAATACCATGCTATTGTTTGAGGAGAGAACAGTTATGACCTTGAAAATGTATTAATAAACCAATTAGGCACATTTGGGCAGACTTGATTCCACAACAGAAATGCAATGGTTCATTGGATTAGTCTAAAACTTTTCACATACATTACTGCCATCTAGTGGCCAAAATCTAAATTGTGCCTAACTTGCTGACCAGACCGGACACGTCGCATGCGCAACCGACGCAAAATAAATTGAGATATCCATGTAATTCAATTATTGCACCCACACTGCTCGCGCGTGCCAACGAGCGTCTGCGATGCGAAGGGCTAGATTAGAAGTCATTCCTATTTCTGATGCAGATCGCGCTGAAAGTCCTGCCTCTCCCCTCTCCTCATTGGTTTATAGAAGCAGGTACCCACGTGCCATCTCCTCATTGGTTATACCCACAAGGGTGATTGAAAGACAAACTTTGTTGCCGGTTGTCGTGGTAATACAATGGAAGTTTAGATGTGATCACCATATAAGTTCAAAAATGAAAAAGCCTTATTTATGAAAAAATGCATATTCACATAGTAAAATGAATAAATGTTTGTAATAAAAAATTGACATAAAGGATATCTCATGTGAAAATCCTCATTTTAAACACCATGTCATGCCCTGACCTTAGAGATACTTTTTATATCTCTATTTGGTTTGGTCAGGGTGTGATTTGGGTGGGCATTCTGTTTTCTGTTTTTGTATTTCTATGTTTTGGCCGGGTATAGGTCTCAATCAGGGACAGCTGTCTATCGTTGTCTCTGATTGGAAATCATACTTAGGCAGCCTTTCCCTTTTGTCATTGTGGGAAGTTGTCTTTGTTGGGGGCACAATATCCCTTGTAAGCGTCATGGTTTTGTTATTTCTTGTTTTGTTGGTGACATTTTAACAAATAAAAGAAAATGTACGCTCATCACGCTGCACCTTGGTCTTCCTTGAACGACGGCCGTGACAGAACTTCCCACCACAAATGGACCAAGCAGCGTGGTAGGGGGAGCAGCATCTTCAGGAAGACTGGACATGGGAGGACATCCTGGACGGCAAAGGATCCTGGACATGGGAGGAGATCCTGGCCGGAAGGGATCGCCTTCCATGGGAACAGGCGGAAACAGCTAGGAAGGCGGAGGCAGCGAGTAAAGGGGCCCAGCGTTGTCTCCACGGTGACTCCAGTGCATGTTCACAGCCCGGTGCGCAACATCCCAGCTCCCCGCATCTGCCGGGCTAGGGTGAGCATCCAGCCAGGACGGATGGTGCCGGCTCAGCGCGCCTGGTCTCCAGTGCGTCTTTTCGGCCCAGGATATGCTGCGCCGGCTCTGCGCACTGTGTTTTCGGTGTGTCTGCACAGCCCAGTGCGTCCTGTGCCAGCACCCCGCATTTGCAGGGAGAAGATAACCATCCAGTCAGGACGGGACGTGCAGGCTCTACACTCGAGACCTCCAGTGCGCCTCCACGGCCCAGTGTATCCGGTGCCTCCGCCAAGAACCAAGCCTCCAGTATGTCTTCCCAGCCTGGTGAGCCCATACGTCTCCTCACTCCAGTGATGATCCATGGCACGAAGTCTCCAGTGATGATCCATGGCTAGAAGCCTCCAGTGATGATCCATGGCACGAAGCCTCCAACGACGGCTTCCAGTCCGGAGCCCCCAGCGACGGCCTTCAATCCGGAGCCCCCAGCGAGGGTCCCCAGTCCGGGGCCCGCAATGAGGTTCCCCAGTCCGAGGCCCACAGCGAGGGTCCCCAGTCCGTAGCCCAACCGGACCCTCCCCTATAGGTTCAGGTTTTGCGGCCGGAGTCTGCACCTTTGGGGTACTGTCACACCCTGACCTTAGAGAGCCTTTTTATGTCTCTATTTGGTTTGGTCAGGGTGTGATTTGGGTGGGCATTCTATGTTCTGTTTTCTATGTTTTTTTATTTCTATGTTTTGGCCGGGTATGGTTCTCAATCAGGTCTATCGTTGTCTCTGATTGGGAATCATATTTAGGCAGCCTTTCCTCTTTGTCATTGTGGGAAGTTGTCTTTGTTAGGGGCACTATAGCCCTTGTAAGCTTCACGGTCATTTTTGTTATTTCTTGTTTTGTTGGCGACATTTTAACAAATAACAGAAAATGTACGCTCATCACGCTGCACCTTTGTCTTCCTTGAACGACGGCCGTGACACACCAATAGTATTCACTAAGTTTATAGCTTATATTTAGGATAATGTTTTACAGCTCTTACAGCTCATTCAATTAAAAAATATATATATTTAATTACTTCAGATATTTTTCATGTGATAAGGCCACACATGTGCCCAGAGATAATTACAAATACCTGTGATAATCTGTAGTACCCAAAAGGGCCTCTAGATATCTTGTGATAGATTACATAAAATCACTAAAAGATACCAACATTCCGATAGTTTACTGCTAAACTTCGAAAGCTTCCAATAATATACGCAAACCTAGCCACACACTAGTATACAAAAGAGAGATTATTTGTAATTCTTCCATATAAACACATAAATCATCGCAACGTGTGTTTTTATGTCGGTACCTACTGTCACGACTGAAGTTGGCTCCCCAGCCTGTTCAGGTGGTGCTCGGTGGTCGTTGTCACCGGATTACTAGCCGCCACCGATCCCTTTTTCTTTTTGGTTAGTTTTGTCTCATTTGTTACACCTGTTTCTATTTTGTGTGTGCGTGATTTTCTTCCCTATTTAGCGTATGGAACCCGCCCCTTTGTTGTGCGGGATTATTTTGATGTTCACGTTGTATTGTTGGTGTTGTTAGTGCTCTGAACCTTATTGTTAGGGTTGGTCAGTGTTTGCGCCCTGCGTGTTGGGCATTTAACTTGGAGGCCGTACTAAAGTGCACTTTTCCCCTGGACCTCTCTGCTCTCTGCGCCTGATTCCTCGCTACACATCTAGCCAGCCGTGACACCTACAGTAGTTGCTTGACAAAGTCCTTTAATTTCGGAAGGAATAAAAAAAAAAGGGTTTTGAAATTATATATATTTTTTGCCTTTGTTGATACTTTTAGGGTTAATCAGATGTGTGTGTGTGTAATAAAGGGATATAGCTGACTATGTTTTTAAGACCGTTTTTTGGTTGATTTTGACAATATAGCCTATTTCACCACGTAAATAACACGAGTTAAGACTTTACATAAAATAGTTGTCATCTCTGCTCTATGTTTATTTTCCATGCAGCTGAAAATAAGACACACTGCATTGAAAACAAAGAGCCCTTCTCAAAATGAAATCTAAAATCTAGCTACTTTCTTAGCAATAGCACCTTGAGCATTTTCAATTGCACAATTCATATCCCTTTCAAACAAGAGCTTGGTCTCCCCCTCTTCAGTTTAACTTCAGAGGGTTAGAAATACAATTACCTGATCCCCCCCTTTGAAATATCAGCCTGAGCAGTAAAGAAAAATGCAAGTGTGGAGAAGGATCGTAGAACCGAGATAAGGTCCCTACAGTGCTCAGGAAGATGATTCAGAATAGAATGATAGGGAAAAGAGTTAAAATGGATGAGGCTTTCAAATGGATGAGGCTTTCAAAGCAGCTTCTTAATCATTCAGGCCATGTATCCTATTCTGATTCGACCAAAACTTCTGCTGCATTCTAATTCAAGAATAGAAGAGCAAGCCAATTACGCGGAGAGACGTAAAAGCTTTTCTGAAGCCTGACTCGACTGGCAGTTTTCCCCCGCTTTCAAAAAGAAAGGTGAATGGGATTTGATAGGTAATCAGGTAGGCAATCGGAGTTTCCTGAAGTGATGAGGGGGTACATGGTGATTTAATCCAGCTTTCGTCACTTCACCGGATGGTGACGTCATGGCCTATTACAAACCTTTGTGCATGGTGTGAGTCTACAAAGATGCATCATGCTATTTACCTTGATTATTCAATGCGATGTACAGCACCTAGACATTTCTCACACCAATAGTGCAACTTACATTTTTGTAATTTAGCAGACTCACAGGAGCTATTAGTAGCCTAGTGGTTAGAGCGTTGGACTAGTAACCGAAAGGTTGCAAGATCGTAATCCCTGAGCTGACTTGGTAAAAATCTGTCATTCTACCCCTGAACAAGGCAGTTAACCCACTGTTCCTAGGCCCTCATTGAAAATAATAATTTGTTCTTAACTGACTTGCTTAGTAAAATAAATAAATAAAAAGTGCCTTTCTCAGGGACACATCGACTTAGTTTTTTTTTCAAAACAACACAAGTGTAAAATGGCAAGGGAGTTGATTAAAAACAACACTGAAAATAGTAAAATGGGAATTGGAGTTAAACCTCTCTGAGTTTAATATTTATTCAATTTAGTGTTGTTTTAACTCCAAAAATATACACACTAACCAGAGTAGTTTTACCACAAAATGGAGGTGGGACCATATAAACCCCAAAATAGTGTTAAATTTGACAACATATGAGTGACTTTGTGATTTGACTGTGTCTAATCACCCATTATTACTGCATGATGAACATCACAAAGATAACAAATGTCACTTGTCAATTAGAGAGTTGATCCATCCAGCTGAATGTCTGTCATCTGGATCCCTTTATTGCTTCCCGTTTCCAAAACTCCACGGTTGGGTCTCATTTTAAGCACTGCTTTGAATGACTCACACAGCTCAAGTCTAAAAATAGCATTAGCCTGCGCTCCCCCACCCCTCATCCATCTCTCCCTCCTTATTTCAGTGTTGACAATGCAAGTAGCTGCTGGTGGAATGGAATATGAATAATCTGTAAGTCAGGTACTAAGGAGAAAAGAGAACTTGGGAAGAAAATAGTTCACTGTCTTTGGTATAGAAGCAGCAGGGTGGGCTGGGACCCCAGAGACTTCAAAGATGAGTCGTGACATGGTAATTTCGGCAGTGCTTGTAAAGACAAAGGCACAATGGATATAGATGCTGCATGACTACATTTTCCTAGATTTAACCCACTTTCACATGTTTATTCTGGATAAGCTACCCTGAAAAAAAACAATTATTCCTTTTCTATTTAAAGTATGAGTGTTAATTTCTTCCACCTACCATCTATCAATTTTTTATATTGGTATAACATAAACAGATGGCCTGTTTTCTGTCTAAATTTGTTTTCTTTATTTTGCTGCTCACGTCACCAGTCCCTTTCAATGATCAGTAGGGCTTCTTCTTGACACCTACACTATAGACACACCTTCAAATGAGTGGAATCAGCTATTTCAGCCACACCTGTGGCTGACAGGTGTATAAAATTGAGCACACAGCCATGCAATCTCCATAGACAGAAATTGGCAGTAGAATGGCCTTACTGAAGAGCTCAGTGACTTTCAACGTGGCACTGCCATAGGATGCCACCTTTCCAAAAAGTCAGCTTGTCAAATTTCTGCCCTACTAGAGCTGCCCCGTTCAAGTGTACGTGCTGTTATTGTGCAGTGGAAACATCTTGGAGCAACAACGTTTCAGCAGCGAAGTGGTACACCAAACAAGCTCACAGAGGGGGACAACCGAGTGCTGAAGCGGGTAACGCATAAAAATTGTCTGTCCTCGGTTGCAACACTCATACTAAACTGCGTATGGAAGCAACGTCAGCACAATAACTGTTCGTCAAGAGCTTCTTGAAATGGGTTTCCATGGCTGAGCAGCCGTGCACAAGCTTAAGATCACCATGCACAATACCAAGCAGCAGATGGAATGGTGTAAAGCTCGCCACCATTGGACCCTGGAGCAGTGGAAACGTATTCTCTGGAGTGATGAATCACACTTTACCATCTGGCAGTCCGACGGATGGACCTGGGTTTGGTGGCTGCAAGGAGAACGCTACCTGCTCGAATGCATAGTGGATGAGGAATAATGGTGGATGAGGAATAATGGTCTGGGGCTGCTTTTCATGGTTCAGGCTCCCAGTGAAGGGACATCTTAACACTACAGAATGCATTCTAGACAATTCTGTGCTTCCAACTTTGTGGTAACAGTTTGGGGAAGGCCCTTTCCTGTTTCACCATGACAATGCCCCTGTGCACAAAGTGAGGTCAATGCAGAAATGGTTTGTCGAGACCAGTGTGGAAGAAGTTCACTGGCCTGCACAGAGCCCCGAGCTCAACCCCATAGAACAACTTTGGGTTGAATTGGAACGCCGACTGCGAGCCAGCCCTAATCCAACTTCAGTGCCCGACCTCACTAATGCTCTTGTGGCTGAATGGAAGCAAGTCCCCACAGCAATGTTCCAGCATCTTGTGAAAAGCCTTCCCAATAGAGTGGAGGCTGTTGTAGCAGCAAAGGGTGGACCAACTCCATACTACTGCCCATGACTTTGGAATGAAATGTTCGTTGAGCAGGTGGCCCCATACTTTTGGTCATGTAGGTTACCTTCACCCCATGAGTTTTAGGATTCAAATAACTTTAATAAGATGACATATAGTCAATACCATTGGTGATGTTTGATTGATGTATGTTAATGTGTAGGATGTTCTGGAATGGAATGAATGCTTCGGCAAATGCCACACACACACGCACGGACACACACACACAACTGCAATATCTACTTTCTTGTGTGTGAACGAACTGTCAAACAGGCCATCTACAGATGCAGGTTCATACGGTAAGTAGAGGCTATTCAGAGAACGCTAGTTCAGTATGTATTCTACCACTCCTGCACTGCAGGCTGCCTGCTGATAGACTGGCATCAACTCTCAGAGGCAGTGGAGCACAAGTCAAGGTTGGCTGCACATAGCTTTTGCTCGTTTGACACTTGTCCTCCAAGTTGACCTTTTCACAGGTTAGTATCATGTTTTTTGTGTTTTTTTCCATTTCCGCTGCATTACTTAAGGTATAAGAATGTGCTATAAGACTATGTTTGAACCCTGTCCCCGTGTCTGATGACTCCTGTCTGTAGAGACCTGCCTATGTCAGGCTTTATGGCAGTGAGCCATTGATGTGAGCATTTCCATGAATCTATGGATTAAAAAAAAACATTGACTAAGTAGAGGGATTCCTATGAGATGTTTTTTTGTTAGCATTTGATCCTCGGCCAGAAGCATGTTGTCTTTTGCTTACACAGCTTTCTGGACACGCATGAACACACACACACGCACACTTTCCCTTTCAAAAACAATCCCCGACACACAACACACATCAGCTCTCTCACACACACACACACACACACACACACACACACACACACACACACGCACGCACACAAACACACACAAACACACACACAAAGAGCTGTTACCGGTTCTCATTTCCCAGAATTCTTTCCTGTTCTGTTTCCAAGAGCAGGGAGTCATTTGCTAATTGGTTTGCAGCGGGAGCGCAGTTGCTCACCTTTCTCCCTAAAACCCCAGGGCCTTGTGCTCTGCCAGCTAAGCTAAGCGTTTGGATGGTTGTTACTGTACTGTACAGCCAGGTGCCTCTGTGCATAAAAGCGGAAGCCTCTGACGTGGGACCAGAACCTGCTATAAATATCAAATCATTGCCTGTTTATCCTCTTGCACCGCTCCAACTCCCAGTCAACAGGGTTGCTCTAACCTAGGTTCCCATACCACATACCACTCTGTCTAAAATGTATGTAGAGTTAGTAAAGTGACTATGAAAAGATAAGAACAGAGAGTAGCAGCAGCGTAGAAGACGGGGGGGGGGCAATGCAAATAGTCTGGGTAGCCATTTGATTACCTGTTCAGTAGTCTTATGACTGGGGTGTAGAAGCTGTTTAGAAGCCTCTTGGATCTAGACTTGGAGCTCCGGTACCGCTTGCCATGCAATAGCAGAGAGAACAGTCTATGACTAGGGTGGCTGGAGTCTTTGACAATTTTTAGGGCCTTCCTCTGACAACGCCTAGTATAGGGGACCTGGATGGCAGGAAGATTGCACCCCGGTGACTGTCAGAGACCTGGCCGAGTGGTGCCAGGACAACAACCTCTCCCTCAACGTAATCAAGACAAAGGAGATGATTGTGGACTACAGGAGAAGGAGAACCGAGCACGCCCCCATTCTCAACGACGGGGCTGTAATGGAGCAGGTTGAGAGATTCAAAATCCTTGGTGTCCACATCACCAACAAACGAACATGGTCCACGCACACCAAGACAGTCGTGAAGAGGGCACGACAAAACATATTCCCCCTCAGGAGACTGAAAAGATTTGGCATGGGTCCTCAGATCCTAAAAAGCTTCCATAGCTGCATCATCAAGAGCATCCTGACCGGTATGGCAACTGCTCGGCCTTCGACTGCAAGGTATTACAGTGGGTGGTGCGTATGGCCCAGTCCATCACTGGGGCCAAGAGTACCGGAGCGCCAAGTCTACCCTCAAGAGGCTTCTAAACAGCGTCTACCCCCAAGCCACAAGTCATATGACTCCTGAACATCCAATCAAATGGCTAACCACACTATTTGCATTATCCCCCCCCCCTATTTTATGCTGCTGCCACTCTCTGTTTATTGTCTGTGCATAGTCAGTTTAATAACTCTACCTACATATACATATTACCTCAATTACCTCGGCTAACCGGTGCCCCTGCATATTGACTCTGTACCGGTTATAGCCATGCTATTGTTATTTTACTGCTGCTCTTTAATTATTTGTTACTTTTTATTCTTATTTTTGTAGGTATTTTTCTTAAAACTGCAGTGTTGGGCTTATAAGTAAGCATTTCATTGTAAGGTTCTATTGTTGTATTCGTCACATGTGACAAATACAATTTGATTTGAATTTGAAATTGTGAGGACCCATCTAAACGACACAAACTGATGGAGAAGTTTCCATTCTAACCTGATGCCATCATTCTAACATTCTTCAAAGTATTCTGAACAGTCTTTGAATTGCTTGAATATGCATGTGCAATCTTGTTACATTATAAGTGAAGTTAAACGTTCAGTCACAAAGATGCCCGTTTTCTTTTATATTTCATGTGCTCTACTCTGTGGTGTTGTGAGATGTTTTTCCATCTATTCTCAAGTCTGAAATGAATACTAAACTACTGACAAGCACATCTGTTGAAGCATAATGCAGTATAGTGCCTTTAGCACAAAACAGTGTGAAACTCATGCAATCTTAAAACTGACTCTGTTTTCATGAGGGGAGAGGGATACATTTAAAATGATAACATCGCATACATGTATAGGGAATGTACTGCAAGTCATTGAAGGGCCTCTGTCTTTGTAAGGTTCTGTATTTATTTTCTTAGTCAACCTTGTGTTCTATTTCGTTGTGTTCTTGAACGTAGCCCTGTCTTTAATTTTTGTTCATTGATTTCACCTGTGTTAGTTACTCACCTGGTCTCATCAGCTCCTTATTAAGTTCAGTTCATTCTATTTGTGCCTTTGTGAGGTATTGTTAGTTTTGACTCTACTAAGCCTTTTCTTAGCTCGTTTGTGAGAACCAATTATAGCCTTCAGTCCTAGTTTTGATTCACCTGCCTGTTTGCCTACCTGTGTATTACCATTGCCTGCCTGTGACCAAGATTCCTGCCTTCTGTGAAGGCGAAATAAACACCTACCGCACTCTGTGTGTCAATCTACACTTTTTTCTCCCTGAGTATTCATTAGTACACACACTAAAGGGGAAAACAATGCAGTGATTTTTAGTCACAACTGCAAACTTTAAGGCTTAGGGAATTCAAGGTGTTAGTCTGATGGGAATCAGTGACGTCATCGGCCTCCCCCCTTGTTTGAGGAACAATAGAGGAGCAATTGTCACGTTCGTCATACGGAACGGACAAAGGCGCAGCGTCGTATGCCTACATTCTCTTTTTAATGAATGAACAAAAACAACAAACAGTAGTCACACCTTGACCTAACCAAAATATATAGAAAAACAGAGATATCTAAGGTCAGGGCGTGACAGCAATAGGGGTGCAGGTAGCTTAGTGGTTGAGAGTTTTGTGGCAGTAAAAATATCTGTTTTTCCCTTGAGCTTAAATGCTCTTGTAAGTCGCTCTGGATAAGAGCGTCTGATAAATTAATAAAATGTTGATGTTGTAGAGAACAAAAGAGGTAAGCCCCCCCCCCCCCCCCCCCCCCCAACTTGTACTATGTAATGACTTACCTAGACCACCTATTGAGATGATCCTTTTGCTAAGTAAATCAGGTGTTACATGAGGTGAAAAAAGGGAGACTGGAGTGCCATTGCCTTAAATATCCTCTAAATGCTTGAGACAAAGTTTGTTACAATGATAATTGTTCCATCCCGTCACTCCACTCAAATTCCCCACACTTTCACCGTCTTCAGCAAATTTGACAAAACTGAATTGGGTCTTAATCCTTTGTTTACTCCCAGCGGTTGTCCTCACTTTCCACTTGTCTCAGTCAATTACAAGACCTTGTTTCCCCATCCGCCTCCTTTCTAACGATCCGGATTGCCATGCTATCTGAAATGCCATCCTGTCTCTTAGGTCTAGTGGATAGAGAGAAATATAAGCTTTCCATAAATTTCAGTAGTTGATAAATGACCAGTGATATATTTTATATTCTACCTCAAAGTGGTAGTAGGTCAGTATTTGTGAGTGGGCACGTGTACAAGTCTGACAACCTCGACAGAAACTTTTGATTGCTGAGATGACATGACAAGAAATGTTCAGTCAAATCAAGATTAGACAGTTGATGCTTCCTGTATTCTGGGTGGGAGCCTTTACAGACATTTCTACAACGGGTTGATCAAAACATGCATTTTGATTGGTTAAGACGAGTTCTAAGGTGTGCTAAAAAAAACAACTAGCATGCACTTGATGCAAAAATAATGGTTTACTCTTCCATTTTAAATATCACTGTACTGTTCTTTATACCACGGCGAACGACAAGAGATAAGCAATAAGGCTTTTACTAATTACATTACTTCCCCTTGGTTCTAGCCAAGCATTTGGTTTGCCACAACAAATAAAATAAAATAAATATCAAATCAAAATGTATTTGTCACATGCACCGAATGCAAAGGTGTAGACCTTACCAAGAAATGCTTAGTTACAAACCCTTAACTAACAGTGCAGTTCAAGAAGAGTTAAGAACATATATACCAAATAAACTAAAGTCAAAAATAAATACAAAATAATAAAAATTAACACAATAACATAACAATAACGAGGCTATATACAGGGGGTACCGGTACCGAGTCAGTGTGCGGGGGTACAGGTTAGTTGAGGTAATTTGTACATGTATGTAGGGGTGAAGTGACTATGCATAGATAATAAACAGTGAGTAGAAGCAGTGTAAAAAACAAATGGGGGGGACTAAGTACACACCCCTGAGGGACCCCAGTGTTGAGGATCAGCGTGGCAGACGTGTTGTTGCCTAGCCTTACCACCTGGGGGCGGCCCGTCAGGAAGTCCAGGATCCAGTTGCAGAGGGAAGTGATTAGTCCCAGGGTCCATAGCTTAGTGATAAGCTTCGTGGGCACTATGATGTTGAATGCTGAGCTGTAGTCAATGAACAGCATTCTCACATAGGTGTTCCTTTTGTACAGGTGGGGGCTTTGTACAAACGTTGTTGTCTGCCGCTCCGATCTTTGCAACGTTTTTTAAAATATGAAATGCAATTTTCACCATCCATGGAAGGATTGGTTGTTTATGTTCAAAACTATGGGGCAAAACAGACGGGGTTGGCTCAGATTATTGACAACATGTACAGTAAACTATATTTAGTCTCCAAATGTTTAAAATATACACATTTGCACAATGAGCACTTGTCTTTCAAATCCATTGTTACATTTGATGGTTAGCGAGCTAGCAGATTTGAGCCATATCAGCATATGCATCAAATCAGTCAAATCTACTCAAAACATGAAATGGTATCAATAACAAGATGCAACCAGTTGAAACATGCCACCTATGATTCCCCACAATGCAGCTAGTTGTCATTGATGCTAGCTATCTGACAGTTCCGAGTCATATCAATGTGTGCTTCCAGCCACATCATTGCGCGCACATCAGTTTGGTGATGTTGTCAGCCAACACGTCTATAGAGAGTGAACATGTCAGGATGAGAAACACAACTTTTCTGAGACATTCATCAGCATTATTGCATCAGCATTATTGTTAAGGATATACACAAAGAAATGTCAATAAAACAAACTAGTAAAACAAAACACGAACACAAAATGCAGCTAGTTTGCTGTCTCTCCAGCTTCAGTTTGAGGTGATTTAGTTATATGTGTAGTTGGCTAGCTAGCAAGTGGAAGAGCCTAACTCTCTCTCTTTGGCACAGCAACCTGCCAATCAAATGAACATGCCAGTCAGCTTAGCTAGCAACTCTAAATTTATGTCGGGACTATATCCTCGTGGAAGGATGAAATGGTATGAACAACTGTATCAAAATAACATTTTTAATCGTTTTAATATGTTGTATGGTAACGCATTGTAGAAAAGCAATTGTACACTCTTGGAGTGTACGATCATACCTAAGACCGCAGCACAGCCATGCTAAAAAAGTCAAAACACACACCCTCTTGTGTTCAATTTCTTTAAGCTATGATGGTACACTGTAGATCCACATGATATCTGCATGACATGACAGTCATCCTGTTTACTTCCTGTACCTGTACCTTTACCTGCTCTCCCTTGACTAGACAGAGAACACGTGATGTCAAGGCAAAGGCCACTCCACCATGCTGTTCTGTTGTAGAGCCTTTCCTAAGACTTCGTCAAACCTGACCTCCTGTCCTTCCTCTGCATAATTAGGCCCCCCATGACATCAAATGGACAGACAAACAATGTGGCTTAGTCTGGATGACTGGTGGGTGCATCCAAAATGGCACCCTATTCCCCATACAGTGCACTATGTTTGACCCGAGCTCTATGGGCCCTGGTCAGAAGTAGTGTACTACATAGGGGAACATGATGCCGTTTGTGATGCAGCCTGGATGTCTGGAAAGAAGGGCACTTCTTTAAAGTCTCACTACAGAGCAGTGAGTGCAAAGTCGTGACCTGAGGTTGCCTCAGAAAAAGCACGTCTGCGGCAGCGACACATTTGGAATGCACCCTGGCACTCCGGGCGAACAAGACTGGCTCTGTTAAAGTGTAGACAAACAATAGGATTTATCTCAAATGAGTTGTGTCTTGACAGTCAAATAATGATGCCTTCTTATCTAAAGGAGGGCGAGAAAGCTGTGTTTTCCTCAAGGCAGACAATTTGGTGTCCTTGTCAACTTAAGAAAGTCTGAATTGAAGGTTCAGAAAATGGTCATGCTCTCAAGACCGAACAGGGTTGTAAAAGCTACCGGTAATTTACCAAAGTTTCCGGAATCTTTAGTAATTTTGTTAATTAACAAAAAATCGATGGCAATCTATCATATAATTTAATTACTTCTAAAAGATGTGTTCATATATAATATTAATTTATTATATCTCTGTCCATATTTTCTAGTTAAAGTTTCTAGTTAGACCATATGGTTTAAGAGAAAATAGCCTAATTAATGAAAAAGGATCTAATCAATTATGCCATGATTTTTAATGAACTCTGTTACTTTTCCAACTAATGACTGTGTTCACAACTGCCACCAGTTTGACAACAAAACATTGACAATAAATACATACTGACATAGTAAAATAAATGAAATATATATGAAATATATTTTATGCTGAAACCCAATGGTATTCGCTGAATTGATTGAGGCTGTTCTGAGGGCAAAAGGAGGTGCAACTCAATATTAGGAAAGTGCTTAGAAGTAGAAGGACTAGAAGTAGAAGGTGCTCAACCAACGTGAGAAGAAATGTGTAGACGTCATTGGACAGGAAGAGGCACAACGCTCGCTCACCATAAAACAATTTTTGTGGACTAGCATTCATGCCTATTTGAAATGTCAAGCGTGCTGTGTGACTGATGAAGTGCACTCATCTAAAAAAGTGTCACAGGCCTTGAATGTTCAGACAGAGAAAAGACCAACAAATCTAGGCCTACTACATCAGGTGCGTGAGATGTCATCAATGCATAAAACAGCGTAAATGTTCTTGATAAGGACATTTCATTGATTAATGGGTGTCATTGGCACTGTACTTTCCTAAAGCTTTCGTAGAGCGTGTGTGTGTTCTGGGAATATCAAGATGTGTTTATGACAAGAGGCTGCAGCCTACTCAACAGCATTGGTGGTACCAATTCTGTCTGGTTGAGCGGTTCACAGAACTTGAACAGCAAAAGATCAACTTCCAATGGCATCAACGGAGACAGGTGGCCTAGCGGTTAATTGAGTTGGGCCAGTAACGGAATGGTCGTTGTTCGAGCCAAATGGGTAAAAATATGTCGATGTGCCCTTGAGCAAGGTATTTAGCCCTAATTGCTCCTGTAAATCCCTCTAGATTAGAGTGTCTGCTAAGTGACTGAAATATAATCTCCCAAAAAGACAGCAACAACACACACTATTTTTTATTTTGAGGAGATGCCAGCATCCCTTCTTTTTTTTGCAATATGACTTTATCACAGGCATATCTAAACTCTTAGTAAGCAATCACCTGATTTTATTACGAGCATATCTAAACTCTTAGTAAGCAATCACCTGACTTTATCACGGGTATATCTAAACTCCTAGTAAGCAATCACATGATTTTATCACGGGCATATCTAAACTCTTAGCAAGCAATCACATGACTTCATCACGGCCATATCTAAACTCTTAGTAAGCAATCACCTGACTTTATCACGGGTATATCTAAACTCCTAGTAAGCAATCACATGATTTTATCACGGCCATATCTAAACTCTTAGTAAGCAATCACATGACTTCATCACGGCCATATCTAAACTCTTAGTAAGCAATCACATGATTTCATCACGGCCATATCTAAACTCTTAGTAAGCAATCACATGACTTCATCACGGCCATATCTAAACTCCTAGTAAGCAATCACATGATTTTATCACGGCCATATCTAAATTCTTAGCAAGCAATCACATGACTTCATCACGGCCATATCTAAACTCTTAGTAAGCAATCACCTTTCATAAATAGGACTGGATCAAAAAACTTTTCCCTAACATGACTAAAAACCCCATGGTCTGACTTTATATAGAGCATGTTTTACACTGGAGATTATCCCAATGACCGTGCGTCAACAGAGAATGCTCTTATATCTCAGACACCCTGTCACTTCTGAGAAGAGGAGAGATAGACATCACCCTTTCAGCTGTTGTCTTCTCCAGTGACAACACGAGCCAGACCCACCTGCGGAGGTTATCTGAAGGTTGGCGCTGTTTGCGTTGCCATCTTAAAAAGAGAGAGATTTTTTTATTTTATTAGCTAATTGAGCGAGAGCCGGCAAATCAATTTTCCCCCACTCGTTATGGAATGTGCGTGTCTCTTAGATGGGTTGCAGGGTGTGCGTGTGTGTGGCTGGCACTAAGGTATTCTCCAGTGCCCATTTTCCGCAGGCGGCCCCCTCTCTCGCTCTCTCACTGACAGAAGGGAGGCGTTTGTTCAGGCAAGGCCGACAGCGACGCCCAAGGTGAGCACAACCCAGCGAACTGGAAACATTTCACCACATTAGGACGGCTACCTAACGACGCCGGTTGGGCCGGCGAGTTTTATCCGCTACACAAGTCTCATCCCGCCAACAGTCACCCTCAATTCCAGTTAACGTGGCCATGATCAGAGAGGCACCAGCACACTACACGTCACTGACGGTTTGGGTAAGAGGAGAGGAGGGAGGGGGAGGAAGAGAGATGGAGGGCGGGAGGGGGTTGGTGGTAGTGGTGGAGGGGGGAGGGGGGGGGGGGGGGAGGGGGGTGCCAGACAGTACCTACTGGAGCTTTGAAAGAAACCCCCAACGCTGGTGCCTAAATCTAATGTCCTTTCTGTTTCGGTCTAATGACATTAATGTTACTTGCTGCTGCAATTATCGTCAAAGACAGTCAGAGTAGAAGTATCAGGGGAAAAGGGTGTTTAATTTTACTCATCATCGGCCTCAAACACAACAGTACAGGTCCTGCTGGCCACTGGTCTAAGAATGTGTTTGTGAGTGTGTGTGTGTCTCCAGTCCCAACACAGTTGAGCAGTCATTTTAGCCCCATCTAGACACTGAGTCATCCTGATACTCCAGTAAGGTCGGCCAGTGGACCGAGTCTCTGATTCATTCTGGCACCTGTCTCCTTCCATGTTGGGCAAACAGGCCAATGACTTGTTTGTCTCTGGCCGTGACCCTTAAAGTGCACAAAAGCTGACATTTTCAACCACACATGAGAGCCTTGCCTAGAAAGCCGCACCGGCCCACTGTCAATAGAACCAATTATGTATTTGAGTCACAGTTGGATTTTTGTTACTGATTCTCCAAGCTGGCATTTAATAATAGAGGAATAGCACGATCCAAAGCCCTAATGAGATCTATTTCCTGTCATTTCTTGAGAGAGTGTAAGTAATATTGTCAAGTGCATTTGCCGTAATATGTCTTTATGGTGGCATTTCCCACACTTCATTGAGAATGAAATCACGATTGAATAAGGAATTGGATAATACACATATGTGTCGGTATAGCAATATAGTTATGATAGAGATAAAAAAGGATATGTTTTATGCCATGCCTCAATAGAAACACGATGTGCAGCCAAATTTCTCTTCACAGAGTGTGGGCGTATGTGTTAGAGGGCACACGTAAATATGGTTCAAAGACTGAACAAAAAACTGAATAGGAGAAATATTTATAATGGGTTCAGTATGATTTATCGTTCAAATAATTCCACCCAATTAATTCAAAAGAAAGCTAATTGCAATCGACTTCTAACTATAATTACTGTTAAGATGGTAGGATGAAAATAAAGTTGACACTGATTTAAACGATGGCTATACATTTGGCCGAGAGCGTTCTCTTGAGAGAAATATTCAACATTTAACAACATTGAAGCCATCTTATTGTTGCCTGTGTAATACATGTCTCACACGCCATTACAACAAAACCATACAATGTCATGTCAATGATTGTGACATAAAAACAGATTGCGTGAACATACAAGACAGTAGAGACTGTTCCACTTTGTGAATGCTGTCACCGTTATGTCCCAGTTAGGTGGTCTTCCAGATGCTTCAAGAGTTCTTCAATCTCTATGTGACTACATTTTATCAAAACTGAGCACTGTGTGAATTACGGTTCACTAGGATAACGTAATTCCCTTAGCCGTGCTGGAACGCTTTTAAGGCATTTCTCATGTTTTGTATATCTAAAATTCATATGTGTACTAGTGGTAGTGCCTGGCTGACCGGGCCTGCCTCTTTTAAGTCACAACACCCACTAGGGCTTCTAAAATACGCAGGAACCTCCAAAAGATGTATGGAGAAATATATGTGTGATATATGCCAGGTGCTGTAAGGCTAACACGAGTTGACATGTCCAGCATGCATCCATTTCCTAGTCAGCCAACATGTAGTGGACCAGATGATCTGTGCCCCAAATAGCACCGTATTCCCTACATGGTGCACTACTTTTGAACAGATTCTAGTGGGCCCTTATCAAAAAGCATTGTCCTAAATAGGGAATAGGGTGCCATTGGTGATGCAGACATAAAGTTGATAGAGCAGTAGCAGTTGATAGAGTCTGGCATGTTATCGCCATCATATCTGGCTATAGACGGATCCATGGCGAATCACCCCATAACATATGACAAGTGTGCATCGTTGCACCACATCCCCATGAAACAGGCCAGATTAGGAACGAAAGAGAGGCAGCGAACCAAAAACCGCGCCTTGGCTGACTCTGCCGGTCCACGTTCATTAGTGTCAGCGCTAACGAGTCATAACTAAGCATACTGTACAAGCAAGCTAAACGAACCCCCCCCCTATTCAAAAACATGGTTGGCCCTTTTTTACTTCTCTTTGTAGGGCTTTGCTTTGCCACATATCTGTTTTGATGATCTTTACTCCGTGTACTCATATCCTTTATATACTGCATGCATGTGGTTCATTTTTCAAGAATACCATGACAGTATTTGCCTGAAGAGACATGTGAGTGAGAGAAGGGGAGAGGGTGAGAGAGAGAGGGGGGGGTGTATGTGTGCAGAAACAAATTAGATTTCCATCTCCTTTCGCTCTGTTAGTCCCTTGGGAGCGGCTTGATTGGTAAACATATTTCTCTGTGCGGTATATTGCTTTTCACAAGCACCTGTAAACGCGGAGTAGTGCTTAGGCCTATATGCTTTTCATCCCTGTCCTGCGTGTTGCTTGTTTGCGACGATGTGGCTGCCTTCCCTGTCTAGTTTCTGAGGAATTTAGCCAGATTTCCTTTAAGATTGTACCATCAAACGTGCAAAATTGCATCGCTGACCCAGAAAGCAGAAAAATAATAAGAAAAGTAATTGACACGGCGGGGAGACTGCTGTGATGTTTTTGCTGCTTCGACCTCACATCTCCATCTCTCTATCTCTCCTCTGTCTCCCCATCTCTCCCTCTCTCCTCTGTCTCCCCATCTCCCCCTCTCTCCTCTGTCTCTCCATCTCTCCCTCTCTCCTCTGTCTCCCCATCTCCCGCTCTCTCCTCCCTCTCTCTTCCCTCCTTCTCGACGCCCTCTCTTCACCTCTCCCCCGTCTACGTTTCTCTACCCTCCTCTATCGATGTGCAGAACTGCTTTGTGCCACACGCACTGACCCTTATGAACAAATAAGTAGGGCATTATGGGCACGGGGATGGACTCACTCCCTCGGAACGGGCAGTAGGGGAAAAGTGATAAGCAAAATGTAACATGAATATTGAAATTATAGGGTTGTGCAATGACATTATGTGCAATGCAAAGAGACCTTGGACATTAAGTGGATGTGTAATATTGAGTATATGAGGGGGCGGGGGGGGGGGGGGGGGGGGGTGCAGTTATGTCATGGAAAAGGGAGGGTTAAGAGTCCTTAAGCTGTCATTTTTGTTTTGTTTTCGTGAATGTGTATGTTTGATGTTATCTCTGGCCTATGACATGTCTTTCATCCTATACCAGTGTGTTTTCCTGTACGTAAAGAAAATATCTGTAAAAATCTGATGAAAAAGACACATCTTTATCTCTAATCGGTTTCCCTATGTCCTCCTCTCACTCTCCTTCCATCTCCCTCTGTTGCCATGTCCCCCCCCCCCTCCCTCCCTTCCTCTCTCCACAAAGGAAACAGTTTGCTTGATTCAACAGTGCCATCTAGTGGCATCCTGTCACAAGACACTTTATATAACACATGTTGATGAGGTTATACTTTGGACATCTGTTCCATCATTTTTTTAAGGCTATTAAAGACTGTTAGATTTCATTAATGACAGATTGGCCCATGTGTTAATGATTTATATGGATCTGCCGCTGATAATCAATGTGATTAATTGAACAAGAGTTGCTCATGGAGCAATGCCTTCAGGGTGATTAGACAGCTGTGATTCCTCTAAATGTTTGTTTCATAACCACTTTAAACTTAAGGGAAAATAAAATGCTGGTTTATGTAACACACTGTATATTTTGTGAACTCATACAAACCTTTGTGCAAATAGAGGCATAGCCCTACAATGATGAGGGGATGAAATGCTTGGTCGCATTATCAAATACACTGTATAGTGATAGACTTATTTTCAGTTTTACAAGGCAGCTCTATTCTCGAGTTATAAAGAAAATATATTCAACAAAACACATAGATGTGTGTGTATATAGTGTTATTTTATAAATGCAACACATTTTACACTGAGTGCACAAAACTTTAGGAACATCTTCCTTTTGCCCCCAGAACAGCCTCCATACGTCAGAGCATTGACTCTACAAAGAACGTTGAAAACGCTCCACAGGGATGCTGGCTCCAATGCTTCCCACAGTTGTGTCATGTTGGCTGGATGTCCTTTGGGTGGTAGGTAGTGGATCATTCTTGATATACAAGGGAAACTGTTTGAGTGTGGAAAAACCCAGCCGCTTTGCAGTTCTTGACACAAATTGTTTGTCTTTCCCATTCACCCTTTGAATGGCAAACACAATCGATGTCTCAATTGTCTCAAGGCTTAAAAATCCTTCTTTAACCTGTCTCCTCCCTTTCATCTACACTGATTGAAGTGGATTTAACAAGTGGCATCAATAAGGGATCATAGTTTTCACCTGCAATCACCTGGTCAGTCTATTTCATGGAAAGAGCAGGTGTTCTTAATATTTTGTATACTCAGTGTACATTCCATACACAGGATAATGCCTAGGCATTGTTAACATCTAGAGTAGCCTATTAATTAATCCAGACTGTAATCAGTAGAAAAACCGTTTAATTTTATGAATAACCCACTAATACGTAGTTGGTTACATCTACTGTGGTCAAAATGATTTGGGTGTGGTCGTATTTTCTCCAATTTCATAAGATGGCCACTAGATGAAGCACTGAGTCACATCTCCACCAACAGTACCCTGTTACTATGCATCTTCCTCTCTCTCATAGACACTGATGCCAGACTCTTGGCACACACTATCCTCCCCTTCACGGTACTGGTATGTATGGAATATTCCAGTACATTGCATGTTGCCACCTCAGCAATTCCAAAACGTTTGATCATGATTTTATTCCATTCCATTTCAATCATATTTGAGGTTCATCTCTTGTCTGAAATCCAATCAAATCAAACTTTATTTGTCATATGCGCCAAATACCACAGGTGTAGTAGACGTTATCGTGAAATGCTTACTTACAGGCTCTAACCAACAATGCAGATCAAGAAAGAGTTGAGAAAATATATGCCAAATAAACAAAAGTAAAAAATAATGAAAAGTAACACAATAAAATAACAACAACGAGGCTATATACAGGGAGTACTGGTACCGAGTCAATGTGCGGGGGTACAGGTTAGTCGAGGTAATTTGTACATGCATGTATGTGTAAAGTGACCATGCATATTGTAGATAATAAATATCATCTGTAGCTCCTTACGGTCAGATGCCGAGCAGTTGCCTTACAAGGTGGTGATTAACCGGTCAGGATGCTCTCGATGGTGTAGCTGTAGAACTTTTTGAGGATCTGGGGACCCATGCCAAGTCTTTTCTGTCTTTTGAGGGGGGAAAGGTGTTGTCGTGCCCTCTTCATGACTGTCTTGGTGTGTTTGGACCATGATAGTTTGTTGGTGATGTGGACACCAAGGAACTTGAAAGTCTCGACCCTGCTCCACTACAGCCCCGTCAATGTTAATGGGGGCCTGTTCGGCCCATCTTTTTCTGTAGTGCAAGATCAGCTCCTTTGTCTTGCTCAGTGAGGGAGAGGTTGTCTTGCTCACATTGAGGGAGGGGCTGTTGTCCTGGTACCACACTACCAGGTCTCTGACCTGCTCCCTAGGCTGTCTCATAATTTTCGGTAATCACGCCTACCACTGTTGTGTCGTCAGCAAACTTAATGATGGGGTTGGAGTTGTGTTCGGCTACGCAGTCATGGGTGAACAGGGAGTACAGGAAGGGACTAAGCACGCACCCCTGGGGGCCCCAGTGTTGATGGTTAGCGTGGCAGACATGTTGTTGCCTAACCTTACTACCTGGGGGCGGCCCGTCAGGAAGTCTAGGATTCAGTTGCAGTGGGAGGTGTTTAGTCCCAGGGTCCTTAGCTTAGTGATGAGCTTTGTGGGCACTAGCTTGTGTTCACTTAGCTTGGTGATGAGCTGTTGTTGAACGCTGTGCTGTAGTCAATGAACAGCATTCTCACATAGGTGTTCCTTTTGTCAGGGTGGAAAGGGGTAGTGAGGAGTGCGATTGAGATTGCGTCATCTGTGGATCTGTTGGGGCAGTATGCGAATTGGAGTGGGTTTAGGGTATCCGGGATGATGCTGTTGATGTGAGCCTTGACCAGCCTTTCAAAGCACTTCATGGCTACCAACGTGAGTAGGCAAGTTACCTTCACTTCCTTGGGCACAGGGACTATGGTGGTTTTCTTGAAACATGTTATTACAGACTTTTTGATCAATGTGAATAGGTCTATGCAGATGGGTCCATTGTCACCTTGTGCCATTACTGTGTGTGTCTCCATAAAGGCTTTCTTTATAGAATAGTTTGAGAGTCCTCTCACTACTCTAGGGTTTTGGGAAACCTCAGTTACCCTGAAATTTGAGAGGGCCGTCAGCCCACTTAAGGGAGAAGTAGCATTTTTTACAACCAAGTCTTGATTTTTTTTTTACATAAATAGCATGTCATTGAAAGGCCCAGACAACTTTTTTTTGCGATTCCACTTGTTTTTGAGAAACTTACACCAAACAGCGATTCACTTCCTCATCCCCGTTGTGCAGTATTGGGCCCCTGAGAAAAACATTAACAAAGCCTCAAAAAACACCCAAAAATACATCCTTTTAGAAACGGCAAAGCTCTCAGTATAGCTCTCACTGCAGGCTAGGAATGTGGGACCAAATACTAAACGTTTGAATAAATTGAACACACTATGAGTGAATTTGCCCAAATACATATGACACCATCAAATGTGGGGACAAGATAGATAAAGTACTGTCATTTCTAAACGTTAAAACAAATGTATAGAAATTCCCCCCCAAAAAAGTGCCATTCTGTACTGTTGTCTCACACCGTTGTCACACATATTATTCTGAGTATATCTTCTGTATATTCATCGGGTGTATATACACTACCGGTCAAAAGTTTCGAACACCAACACATTCAAGGCGTTTTGTTTATTTTCAATATTTTATACATTGTGGAATAATAGTGATGACTTCAAAACTATGAAATATCACATATGGAATCATGTAGAAACCAAAATAGTGTTAAACAAATCAAAACATATTTTATATTTGAGATTCTTTGAAAAACCACCCTTTGCCTTGATGACAGCCTTGCACACTCTTGGCATTCTCTCAACCAGCTTCATTAGGTAGTCACCCGGAATGCATTTCAATTTAACGGGTGTGCCTTGTTAAAAGTTAATTTGTGGAATTTCTTACCTTCTTAATGCATTTGAACCAATCTGTTGTGTTGTGACAAAGTAAGGGGGCATACAGAAGATATCCCTATTTGGTAAAAGACCAAGTCCATATTATGGCAAGAACAACTCAAATAAGAAAAGAGAAATGACAGTCCATCATTACTTTAAAACATGAAGGTCAGTCGATATGAAAAATGTCAAGATCTTTGAAAGTTTCTTCAAGTGCAGTCGCAAAAACCATCAAGCGCTGTGATAACTGGCTCTCATGAGGACCGCCACCGGAATGGATGACCTAGAGTTACCTCCGCTGCAGAGGATAAGATCATTAGAGTTACCAGCCTCAGAAATTGCAGCCCAAATAAATGCTTCACAGAGTTCAAGTAACAGACACATCTCAACATCAACTGTTCAGAGGAGACTGTGTGTATCAGACCTTCATGGTCGAATTGCTACAAGGAAACCAATACTCAAGGACACCAATAATAAGAAGAGACCTGTTTGGTCCTGTTTGGGGTAAGAAACGCAATCAATGGACATCAGGCCAGTGGAAATGTGTCCTTTGGTCTGGAATCAAAGTGGAGATTTTTGGTTCCAATCGCAGTGTCTTTAATCATCTGACAACCGCCGTGTCAAAGCATGGAGGAGGAGGTGTTATGGTGTGGGGATGCTTTTCTGGAATTCAAGGCACACTTAACCAGCATGGCTACCACAACATTGTGCAGGAATACACCATACCATCTGGTTTGGGCTTAGTGGGACTATCATTTGTTTTTCAACAGGACAATGACCCAACACACCTCCAGGCTGTGTAAGGGCTATTTTACCAAGAAGGAGAGTTATGGAGTTGCTGCATCAGATGACCTTGCCTCCACCTCAACCAAATTGAGATGTTTTGGGATGAGTCAGACCGCAGAGTGAAAGAAAAGCAGCCAACAAGTGCTCAGCATATGTGGGAACTCCTTCAAGACTTTTGGAAAAGCATTCCAGGTGAAGCTGGTTGAAACGGCTAAGAGTGTGCAAATCTGTCATCAAGACAAAAGGGTGGCTACTTTAAATAATCTAAAATATTAAATATATTTTGATTTGTTTAACACTTTTTTGGTTACTACATGATTCCATATGTGTTATTTCATAGTTTTGATGTCTTTACTATTATTCTACGATGTAGAAAAAAGTTAAAATAAAGAAAAACCCTTGAATGACTAGGTGTTCTAAAACGTTTGACCGGTAGTGTATGTATGGATTGTATATTAATTACTGTTACTCTGCTATTTGGTATGTTCATTTTGTTTAAATTTTTTTTGGACATTTTACTGCATTGCGAGGCGCTAGTAACATAAGCATTTTGGTGCACCTGCTCTAACATCTGCCAATAAACTTTGATGTGATTTTTGATTTTGTTCAGAATCCTAATAAATAAACGGTATCCAAGAGATGCCTGAATGAACTTGATTTTCCATCACCAGCTGGCACACCTTTTTGTCTGTTTCTGTTCTTATGTTTTCTTTCAAGACTGAAATCCCTCACACACCTAGACCATGGAAGGGTGCGGTACAGTATGTTGATGGAGAATGTGGTCCTCTGAGGATTTTGTTTTTGGAGAAACATTCGTTACGAGCAACTTAGATCCCCTCTGTATAGGCTACAGTGACATTTCTTCAAGTTCCTTCAACATTTCTTCAAGTTCCTTCTTCATAGTCCTTGATGCTGTCTGATGTTGAAGCATATTTTGATGATTCGTGCCAGAAGGGGGTACAGTTGTTATGCAACTGTAAGAGTCACACTTCAAGACAGAATTCCTGACAGACCTCATGTTCATGTTGGGTAATATACACAAAATCCGTTTGTTCATGGCAGTTGCAATTGTGGTATATGTAGGCCTATAGTTATACAAATTAAGATGCAGATCTGGAGCTTAGTTGCTAATAGTTTGTCTCAGAATCTTATTGCATTTAAAATTGCATGGCATAAAATGACATTATAATGCCTTTCATTAAATCACAATTCGTTTTTATTGTCACGTATGCAGTAGTATTATAAAAGTTTTAGAAAAAAGTAAAACGGAACAAAACACACAGGAAATAGAAATAAGAAGAACACAAGATATATATATACACAGGGTAAGTGACAATACCATATGTACAATGTTCAGGGATACTGGAGTGGTAGAGTTAGCTAAATTATAAGGGGGAAGGTGACTAGGCATCAGGATATACGATAAACAGAGCAGCAGCGTAAATTATGATAGTATGTGAGTGTGCGTGTGGGTACAGTCAGTGTGTGTGTGTGTGTGTGTGTGCATAGAGTGAGTGTGCATTGTCCAGTGCAAAACAAAAAATAGAAGGATCAATGCAGATAGTCAGTAGCCATTTTGTTAGCTATTTAAGCAGTCTTGTGACTTGGGGATAGAAGCTGTTCAGGGTCCTGTTGGATCCAGACTTGATGCCCTGGTACCGCTTGCCATGCAGAAGCGAAGAGAATAATCTATGGCTTGGGTGGCTGGAGTCTTTAACAGTTTTACGGGCCTTCATTTTACACTGGCTGATGTAGAGGTCCTGGATGGCAGGGAGCCTGGCCCCAGTGATGTACTGGGCTGTCCACACCACCCTCTGTAGCCCCATGCAATCGAGGGCAGTGCAGTTGCCATACCAAGCAGTGATGCAGCCAGTCAAGATGCCACCCCCTGACAATCAGCTCCTTAGTGCTACTGATGTTGAAGGAGAGGTTGTTTTCATGGCACCACACTGTCTCATCATAGCCAGTGATCAGGCATACCACCGTCATGTCATCAGCAAACTTGGTGATGATCATGTTGGAGTCATGCATGGCCATGTGGTTATGGGTGAACAGGGGACTATGGTGTTGAACGCTGAGTTGCAGCGAATTAACAACCTCTAGGTGGGTGAAGGCAGTGGTGAGAGAGCCATTGAGATTGCATTGTCTATGGATCTGTTGCGGAGGTATGCACATTAGAGTGGGTCTATGGTGTCAGGGATGATGGAGTTGATGTGTGCCATAACCAGCTTTTCAAAGCACTCCATGATTACAGAGATGAGTACTATGAGATGGTAGTCATTGTGGCAGGTAGCCTTAGAGTTCTTGGGAACAGAGAAGCAAAGCAGTCTTGTAGTATAAGCTCTGAAACGAGAACCATTTCTCAACGAAGTGCGTCACGGGTACTTCTTGTTTGATCTCCTGCTTGTATTCAGGAGGCAGGCGTATAGAGTCATGATCTGATTTGCCAGAGGGGGATGAGGTAGAGCCTTGTATGCTTGCTTGTGGGTAGAGTAATAATGGTCTAGGACTCTATCACCCCTAATGGCGAAGGAGTCGTACTGATGGAATTACTTGTCTTAATGACGTGGAATTAAAATCACAGGCAACAAGGAAAGCAGCCTCTGGGTGCATGGTTTCCTGCTTTTTTATAGCCTTGTACAGTTCGTTAAGTGCCAGCTTGTTGTTTTTCTTGACCTGAGGTGGAATATATACAGCAGTAACAATAACATATGGAAACTCTCTCGGTAGGTTAGAAGGGTCGGCATTTGACCATCAGGTATTCCTAGACAGGTGAACAATAGGTCAAGACTTCCACTGTGCTAGAGTCTGCACACCATTTGTTGTTGATGAAGAGAGAAACCCCTTCCCTTCTCAATTTCCCTGAAACCAACGTCTTGTCTGCTCGGGGAATGGCGAATCCATCGAGTTGGATAGCCATGGGGGTTATCTTGTCCTAAAGCCATGTTTCAGAAAAGCAGAGAATATATTGCAGTTACGAGAGTCCCTTTGATAGCAAATCCGTGATTAGAGGTCATCCATCTTATTATCAATAGACTGAACATTGGACAACAGAATGGAGGGAAGAGATGGCCGGTTTTTCCTTCACCTTGATTTTACTAGGTCTCCCCCTCTCCGGCCTCTTTTTCACCTGCATTTCCTCTTGGAGAGCCTGAAAATTGGGTCTTAATTATACAAAGAGCCCAGGGCAGATGAGTCAAAGTCGAGGTCTTAGCCGGAATTGAGGTTAGTAACTGCCGATCTGATGTTTAAAAGTTCTTGTCGATCATAAGAAATTATATCGAATACATTTAGTGCAAAAAAAATGAAGATAAACGCTGAAAAACTCGCAAAATTGCAAAGTTGGGTCAGAGCTCGCAACATGGCAGCCATACAGTACTGCACCATTTTCCATGTTTTCTTTTCTGTGTGGGTCATAGATTCACAGTAAATTGCACTCAATGCTTGGAATTTGTTTTGTGTTTTCTATGGCAGTATTGCAGCATTGGAGAAAACCTTGAGTGTGGCCTCAGATAGAAGTGTGGTGGTTTTCATAGTAGATAAAACTAAATGTCACTCCAAGTTTCTCTTCCCACTGGGCACATAACGTCATTTCAATGTGGAAATTTGGGTAATATTTGGTTGAGACTTCATTCACCCAATCAAAAAGACAGCCAGAACTTTTTTGAATTCCCAATGTGTTATCACTATTCTATCAACCATTACCAAGCACAAGAAATGTCAAATGTGAATACAATGTCAGATACGTTGTATTTATACAACAACTTAACGTGTTATCACTGTGCTTCATCTAGTAGCACAACTAAATGACCTGGATTGCAGTTGAGATTACATTAGTACATAGTGCAAGTGATCAATGATGTTCAAAGATTCTGTGCAGATTATTATAGCAGTTGTGAAGATCTTCACGAACCTGCAACCTTTGCATGCCATCTTGAACCTGCATGCTTTCTATGATTACATAAGAAGATTTATAGTTACAGGAAGCTAACGTCAAAATGTGGCCATGGATGAATAAATACTGTTAACTTAGTTTGTAAGACAGCCGTACCTTTACTGTATTACAGAAGTATTACTGAATTGTCGTTGGTTGACAACGCAGCCAAATATCAATATTTAAAGGATATTTACCTCTTGGATAGAACAAAAAGCTCCAAAAACTCCCAAATACGCCCTTTTAGAATCATACATGTCACTATACTGAGAGTGTCCTCTTCTAAAAGGATACATTTGGGTGTTTTTGGAGCTGCTGTTCATGTCTTTTGTATGCACCGACACTGCACAATGAGCAATGAGGAAGTGTATCGCGGCTGGGGTAAGTTTCTCAAAAACAAGCCACTTCACAAGAAAGTATCTGGATCCTTCTACAACATTCTATTTCATAAAAAAAAAAATTGAGATGTACTTCAGGAATAGGAACATAATCCTTTAACTTACATGAGATGGAGATGTGAATCCAACATATTAACGATTACCTTGAAGATTACATTTGAAATCAACCAAAACTTTGAACCTTAGGCCTTGTCTGTTTTAGTTTAACCCTGGGATGAATTGAAACATTACCTTTTGATGACTTTGCAAATGCTATGAAGGCCGAAATAGTATCATTGATAACATGACTTAAAAACGATGGTTAGATTTCATTTGCTCCGTTAAACCTACCATTTGCAATGACTTTGATAGAAACTGTAAATATTTTTAGTTATTAAGAGATATCTCAATGTTCATTCTCACAATAGCATACTGGTAGTAGCCAGTGACAAATATAGCAGCACTGTGCTTTGTTAAAACCCTGGATGGGAGACAAAATGAATAGTTAAAGATCAACTCTCCAGCGGGAGGTGCTGCCCAGACAGTTTTTTTCCTTCTGATAGTGGCTAAAATCAACGTATTTTATACAAGGTTTGTCTAGTTTTATACATAGACAAGTCAGTTAAGAACAAATTCTTATTTTCAATGACAGCCTAGGAACAGTGGGTCAAGTGCCTTGTTCAGGGGCAGAATGAAAAACTTTTACCTTGTCAGCTCGGGGATTTGATCTTGCAACCTTTCAGGTTACTAGTCCAACAGTCTAACCAAATCAAATCAAATCAAATCAAATTTTATTTGTCACATACACATGGTTAGCAGATGTTAATGCGAGTGTAGCGAAATGCTTGTGCTTCTAGTTCCGACAATGCAGTAATAACCAACAAGTAATCTAACTAACAATTCCAAAACTACTGTCTTGTACACAGTGTGAGGGGATAAAGAATATGTACATAAGGATATATGAATGAGTGATGGTACAGAGCAGCATAGGCAGATACAGTAGATTGTATCGAGTACAGTATATACATATGAGATGAGTATGTAAACAAAGTGGCATAGTTAAAGTGGCTAGTGATACATGTATTACATAAGGATACAGTCGATGATATAGAGTACAGTATATACGTATGCCTATGAGATGAATAATGTAGGGTAAGTAACATTATATAAGGTAGCATTGTTTAAAGTGGCTAGTGATATATTTACATCATTTCCCATCAATCCCATTATTAAAGTGGCTGGAGTTGAGTCAGTGTCAGTGTGTTGGCAGCAGCCACTCAATGTTAGTGGTGGCTGTTTAACAGTCTGATAGCCTTGAGATAGAAGCTGTTTTTCAGTCTCTCGGTCCCAGCTTTGATGCACCTGTACTGACCTCGCCTTCTGGATGATAGCGGGGTGAACAGGCAGTGGCTCGGGTGGTTGATGTCCTTGATGATCTTTATGGCCTTCCTGTGACATCGGGTGGTGTAGGTGTCCTGGAGGGCAGGTAGTTTGCCCCCGGTGATGCGTTGTGCAGACCTCACTACCCTCTGGAGAGCCTTACGGTTGAGGGCGGAGCAGTTGCCGTACCAGGCGGTGATACAGCCCGCCAGGATGCTCTCGATTGTGCATCTGTAGAAGTTTGTGAGTGCTTTTGGTGACAAGCCGAATTTCTTCAGCCTCCTGAGGTTGAAGAGGCGCTGCTGCGCCTTCTTCACAATGCTGTCTGTGTGAGGTGACCAATTCAGTTTGTCTGTGATGTGTATGCCGAGGAACTTAAAACTTGCTACCCTCTCCACTACTGTTCCATCGATGTGGATAGGGGGGTGTTCCCTCTGCTGTTTCCTGAAGTCCACAATCATCTCCTTAGTTTTGTTAACGTTGAGTGTGAGGTTATTTTCCTGACACCACACTCCGAGGGCCCTCACCTCCTCCCTGTAGGCCGTCTCGTCGTTGTTGGTAATCAAGCCTACCACTGTTGTGTCGTCCGCAAACTTGATGATTGAGTTGGAGGCGTGCGTGGCCACGCAGTCGTGGGTGAACAGGGAGTACAGGAGAGGGCTCAGAACGCACCCTTGTGGGGCCCCAGTGTTGAGGATCAGCGGGGAGGAGATGTTGTTGCCTACCCTCACCACCTGGGGGCGGCCCGTCAGGAAGTCCAGTACCCAGTTGCACAGGGCGGGGTCGAGACCCAGGGTCTCGAGCTTGATGACGAGCTTGGAGGGTACTATGGTGTTGAATGCCGAGCTGTAGTCAATGAACAGCATTCTCACATAGGTATTCCTCTTGTCCAGATGGGTTAGGGCAGTGTGCAGTGTGGTTGAGATTGCATCGTCTGTGGACCTATTTGGGCGGTAAGCAAATTGGAGTGGGTCTAGGGTGTCAGGTAGGGTGGAGGTGATATGGTCCTTGACTAGTCTCTCAAAGCACTTCATGATGACGGAAGTGAGTGCTACGGGGCTACCTGCTGTCTATGTTGAAAATAAGTTACAATAATGACATAATCCTGTGGTTGAAATGTCATGCTCAAAACAACAGTTTACGTGATTATATTTTTCTATGTATTTTCCAAATAGAGTCCATGTCCCAACATGTTGACAAATTACGTTGAAACAACGTTGATTCAACCGATTTGTGCCCAGTGGGTTTATTATTCATAGAAGTAAGTACACAGACTAACAATTTGCTGCGTGACACTGTTCTGAAATTACCCCCCTGTATATAGTTTATGGGCGATCCATTAAATGCACGCATTCACAGAGGCCTGCATTGGACTTGTGTTGGAATATTTGTGAATTGTATATTTCAATGTTCCCCCCTGACCCTTTATACCGCTTGAGTTAATGGCATTCGTTTGCTTTCTGGCAGCTTCACCACCATCCCTGTCGTGCTCTGTAAACGTGAGCTGGATTACAAGCACTCCTCAGGCCCAGCATCCTTCACTGTCTCACAATGTCTTTGCCAATCCAGCAGGAAACAGCCCGGTCTTGCCAACTCCTACCTACAATAAGAACACTCGACCACAGTGAACAGCCAGCCTCTATCCCTTCTTGCTATCTTGTTCCACAATGACAGAGTGGTGAGGGGGTAAGGAGGGGGTGAATGTGACAGAGGAAGTACAAAGATGCTATGTCTGGAGGCTGTGTTCCCGGCCTGAGTTAGCTTACTACATCACAGAGTTGCTCTCGGGGACTGTAGAAGCTGAGGCAGGAAATGTTCAAGTCCGTCTCCAGAGAATTATGAGGACAAAAAGTCTTTGAAAAAATAATGTTAAAGGGATAGTTCATCAAAATTCCAATATATATTTGTTATTTTACAAAAAACTCTATGTACAGGGACAGAGTTCAGTCCTCACTTTGGGTTTGTTTAACTAGCCACTGCCACCAACCGCTAGCATTTTCACGATAAACAATGGATGTCAATATACCTTAAATGAGCATGCTCCTGATAGCATTTCAAAAGCACCTCTGCTAAATATAATATTCTCCTAGACCATGCATCACACATTGTGCATTTGGATTTGCCCTTGATATAAAAAGTATGGCTTTAAATAATCCAAATACATGACTTTGTAATAGTGCAAAATGGATCAACGGTTGCAGAGGGTTGACTAAAGGGACAATGATGACTGTTATAACGGTGATGTGTGTCCGGCGTCTACGCCGTCATCGATCATTTCATCCGTCTTCTCGACAGACGATTGACTGTGTTCAGTTCGAATCTAATTACCCTCGTTGTAGTCAACACTCAATGCATTTTAATGGCGAGTGGAAAAGAACAGTTCAATAACAAAACAGCCTGAGAAACTACATGTGTTTGCATAAATATCCCAGAAGGGGGCGACCATGTACCACGGCTGGTTTTAAAATGGTGCTCCCCAAATAGTTGTTTTATGTCACTGATAAAACAGTATGCAACTAGAATACACGGAACATTAGAAGCTAAAAACCGTGCCACTTTTGCATAGTTCTAATGGAATAGACATGGAGGCATGCTACTTATATCGGCATTGGCATTTTCAGATTTCCTCTTTTAGTCCTATTGTCAACTCAATAGAGGAAAGCGCGACTATATGGTATTGTGGAAATACAATGCAGCAGAAACCTAAACATTCTGGTATTGTTGGAGATTTGCTAATTATGGTAATCCTGATAAATACTCAAATATGTATTTCCATGTTATTTTCTTCATGGGCGGATAGGACATGTTTTCATTGTTTTGATGAGACTAAAAGTTCAGTTACCTGTCCTCTCTTAACAACGCAAACCGATGAACATTTCAAGATCAAAGGACTTGGAAACATACTAGGAGGCATCAGTATGAAATACACCTACACTAATCAAACGCACGAGACTGAATTGTTACACACCAAAACACAGAGCTCTTCAACAGCCTTATTGTACAGCCCAGATGGTAGGATCCACTTTACTGCAATCCAGCTATAATCTCAGAGTTAGTGGAGAAAGTTAAAACACATAGTCTTTTAGCATCATCAAAGAGAACGTAGCTGGGTTTTTCAGTGTGAGAAGCTGGCGCTTTTCAATTGGACAGAAAGCAGACGGATAAGCAGCTGAGCATCACAAGAACCAGCAGTGAAAGGAAGAAGACAGTTGCTGTGTAAGTTAACTCTCATTTCAACTCTCCATTTCATAGCCAGCATATGCGCCATAACTCCAGGAAAGAAGAAGATAGTATCTCGGGGGAACAGGACAGAAGTAAATTACTCCAGGGTAGCATCCCAGATGGCACTATATCGCATAGGGCTGTGGTCAAAAGCAGTGAATTAAGGTACTATTTGGGACGCAACCCAGTTTAAGAGTCAGAAATACACACCCAAACCATCTAAAATAATTACTTTAGAATAATGACTGAATAATACATACAATACAATATTGTGTGCTTAAGTGTCACTTAGAGGACAACCCTGGCTATAAATGACCTCCATTGAGTTTGTCTACCCTCAAGGTTTATCCATTCACATTTCATGATAGGCTACACATATACAAAGTACAACGCACAAGATCATGCAGGGATATCAGTTGGTAGTTATGGACCAGTACCTGGTTAATGTACTTCCTGTGTTGAATGAGGACAGGTGTCCACACAACATCCGTCTGCGTCCTACATAGAGATTCTACAGAGACTCGCCATGTAAATGTAGCTCACACTGCACCGTGGGACCCAAATCCAGATGACCCGTGTGTGTGTGTAGGTTTAACTCCACCAACAAGATTTACATTCCCTGTGACCTAAAATCCAGTTCAGCACAGAACAAACACATTGCGCTTTGCTGATTCCTTCTCCAATCGTGGGTGTTTCTGTGTGTTTAAGTCGTGCCTACCGTGTTGTGCTCATACTCTATGTGTGCATCACTCTGCAGTTGCTAATTGAACTACTACATGACTCAGAGTATGAAAAGACAAGCCTCTGTCCCCAAGGGTATTACAGAGGATGACCTCTGTGTGTGTGTGTGTGTGTGTGTGTGTGTGTGTGTGTGTGTGTGTGTGTGTGTGTGTGTGTGTGTGTGTGTGTGTGTGTGTGTGTGTGTGTGTGTGTTTCAACAGGGGAGAAGTTTGTGTAGTAGTGGTTAGGGAGAGCATGTGTGTGTGTAAGTGTAAAACAGTGTTTGCCAGTTGTTGTGTACACACACACTCACAAGCAATTATGTTGTCAACTCTGTTTTGTCCGAGGTTTAAATCGACATTCAATTGGAGATATAGAGGCCAGATAACATTGCCATAGGAACAGTGCCTGTGCATATGTGTGTTCCTGTGTGTATTCTTTGAAAGGGGATTAACGTCAGTAAATTAATTCAGTAGAGTCAAACAGTATTTTCAGTACACTGTGGATTAATCTGGATTTAAGCACTTAAACATGTATAGGTCTTGTTGAGGGTAGAAAGACGAGAAAAATGCTTTCTCTACAGTCCATTGCCGCCCAGTTGCCCTTGTGGGATAAAAAAAAAAAGACGCTAGCCACACTGTGGGATGTTTGCCAACCAGAGATAAGCTTGGGAGAAATGAGCCCCAAACCATGGCCTAGTCACTGAAGGTATAATGCAGTATTTCTCCTCTAGTGAAGCAAAGCTTATCCAGTCTTTCCCCATGACAGATGTTCCAAGTCAATTGAGAGGTGGTTAAAGTGGAGACGGCAGCAAGTGTAAAATTGGACATTTGAGCATGGGTGTCCCCTAAGTCTCCAAGAATATGCTGCACAGCGTTGCATGAAATGAAGAAATTGCGGGGGAATAAAAAATAAAACGTCCATACGGTGGGTTGAGATGGTTTTAGCAACTCATCCCGTCTTCACATGTATGGTAGTGAACCTCTTTCCTCTCCAGTGCACTTTATTTGTGTCAATACCGTCACCCGGCCTTTGTAGCGCTCTAAACTGTTTCCACATCCTGTGGACAAACTGAAAACACGCTCTTCTTAACAGCCACAGCTTCAGAAGTCAGCTAGTTTGTTGTGGCATAGGAATAATCACTGTGGGTCAGTACTGGTGGCCTGGAATGATGGCTCTGTGTCTAGACGGACTGCCTCTCTGTGACAAATCTCACCAGTTGAAATCACAGTTATGCACGCGTGAGCCAATACCCAGACGATCAGCTCCTCTTCATCAAGATGCTAAAGATGATACCGAGCATTTTTCTTCAGCGGGATGCTAAAGATGATACAGAGATACCGATCAATGTGCTCGTCCACGTATTACTACTTCATTATTCTCACCCTCGCCTCCCCACCAGAACCCTGCCTTATCAGCACCCGACATAGGGAATTAATTCAGAACATTTCAGTCCTCACATGAACGCTTTGCGGCAGGGCCTGACATAATAGTCTCACTTCCACTCGGGTAGCACCGAAGCGGCCCGCAGGAGAAAATACTGCTCCACCTCCCTGCACTGAGCTAAAGCAGAGCCCCGGATGGTCCCGACACGCAATACTCCTCTCCTTCAGCCTAATTGACTAGATGTCCCATGCCATCACAATCAGTGTGAGTGTGAAACAACACAAGGAATGATAGCTTTATCACTTGCACAACTCCCAACAGGAATAGTATAAATACTATATATCCTGTATATAGCCTCATTAATATTATCTTATTGTGTAGTTTTTCTTACATATTTTTACTTTAGTTTATTTTGTAAATATTTTCTTAACTGAATTGTTGGTTAAGGGGATTTCACGGTAAGGTAATACCAGTTGTATTTGGCGAATATGACAAATACAATTTGATTTTATTTGAATACAAGAATGTATTTTTGGACTTTCTTTTGTTATATTTAATTATCCAATTACGTTTTCCTTGTTTCTCCTTTTCGAACCACTTTTTCCCCCTCATGACTGTGAGCTACTGGGACCTCGACTCATTCCTACTGAGTAGTAGAACAGATGATCAGCCACTTAGTCCAACATGGTCATAACGGAAGGTTAAAAATGAACTTCAAGTACCTGTTCCCCTCATGTCCTCACTGTTAGAGGTTTCAACACAAAACCTACTTTATAATTCCAATCATCTATACACTACGTGTCACACACTGAGGGGTTTAAAGGACTTTCCCATAGCTGGAACTGTTCTCCATCCTCCCAGTTGTTTTGGACCGTGTATCTACAGAGAGTGCCCTGGCAATGACAAATGAACAGAACCACCTTAGAGTCTAACAAAGGGGCTTTCCATTTGGAAAGACAACACTGTTATAACCATGGCACAGCTAAATGTTCAGGAGCCACCGGACTTAGCAAGGGACCAGAATCCATGATTAATAATCCACTGGCTGTTCTAAGCAATCGGCACATTTCACAGGAATAACCAGTGACCATAACCAGAAGACCATAACCAGAAGACCGTTAAGAAATTGGATAGAGAATCAGCATCCATAAAGTGATGTGAACTTCTTCTTCTCTCTTTTTTTTTTTGGCACGTCATGCTTCACCAGAGCGCTCCTCTGTTGCTAAGGCCCCCGGATGCATAATTGGGAAAATACAAAAGGGCTCATTTCTCCGAGTGCTCTCAGGACTATTTCTTGATTATAAGTTAACAAGCGCACAACACAATATGTAGACTCAGCCAGTGACGTCTTGGGGAGTCATTATTTCCAAGAGCTTAATAAAGGTTAGCACGCCTGATTCTTCACTGTAATTAAATGCATCCTTGACCCTGTGCTACATTAAAACCTACTGTACTAATATGAACGCAACATGCACCAATTGCAACGATTTGACTGAGTAACGGTTCATATAAGGATATCAGTCAATTGAAATAAATAAATTAGGCCCTACTCTATGGATTTCACATGACTGGGCAGGGTTGCAGCCTATGCCCTCTCAGGCCCACCCATGGCTGCACCCCTGCCCAGTCATGTCAAATTCAGCGATTAGTGCCTTGTTTATTTCAATTGACTGATTTCCTTATATGAACTGTGGGAGTCAGGCCCAGCCAATCAGAATTAGTTGTTCCCCACAAAAGGGCTTTATTACTGACATAAATGCTCCTCAGTTTCATCAGCTGTCCGGGTGGCGATCCCGCAGGTAAAGAAGCTAGATGTTGGGGTCCTGGACTGGCGGGGTTACACATGGTCTCAGGTTGTGAGGCTGGTTGGAGGCACTGCCAAATTCCCTGAAACAACGTTGGAGGCGGCATATGCTAGAGAAATAAACATTACTTTCTCTGGCAAGAGCTCTGGTGGACATTCCTATAGTCAGCATTTCACACTCCCTCAAAACTTGAGACATCTGTGGCCTTGTGTTTTATGACAAAACTGCACATTTTAGTGGCCTTTTATTGTCCCCAGCAGGTGCACCTGTGTAATGATCATGCTGTTTAATCAGCTTCTAGATATGCCACAACTGTCAGGTGGGTGGATGTTCTCGGCAAAGGAGAAATGCTCACTAACATTGATGTAAACAAATTTGTTCACAAAATATGAGAGAAATTAGCTTTTTGTGCATGTGGAACATTCTGGGATATTTTATGTCAGCTCATGAAACATGGGACCAACACTTTACATGTTGTGTTAATATATTTTCTCAGTATATATTGTACATTAAAAACCTACTGTACTATACTATACGATACTTAAGCAATAAGGCCCGAGGAGGTGTGGTATATGGCCAATATACCCCGGCTAAGGACTATGCACTGGACACAGACCTTACCCGTGGTATATTGGCAATATTCCACAAACTGCCGAGGTGCCTTATTGCTTTTATAAACTGGTTTCCAAACAAATTAGAGCCGTAAAAATAAATGTTTTGTCATACCCATGGCATATGGTCTCACCAATCAGCATTCAGGGCTCGATTCACCCAGTTTATAATATACTATATTGTACTACAGAACAGGCTATTACACTTTTACAACATCATACTGCATTCTCTAGTCATTTTAACCTCAGGATAAAGGATAAAGCATATTGAGTTCCAGTAAAACAACCACTCTCAAAGATTGCCATGAAAAGACAATTCACCCCTGGGTAGAGATCTCATGCCTTTATGTTCTTCAAACTGTCCGTGGATCCACCTTGCTTGTCCTAAGAGGAAATTATCCAGATGCATAGCATCAGCACAATCTCAAAGTTTGCCCATCTTCAAAAAAATACAGTAAAATGTGTTTTGATGCTTTCCGCTTGTCATTCAAAATCACAAGAGCAGAGCTCTACAAAGACAAGAACTGTGAGGAAGAAACGCCTCGAGCGCACAGCAGGAGATTGTTGATGGGTTGAATGTGTCTTGTGTACAGCAGATGGTCTGGGGATTTCTGGAGATGACAGAAACTGCAAGACCATTGTACTGTAGCTAACTGGATGGTCATATCTTGGGGAAAGATTTCTCTTTTAACTTACAACCTAAAAAACAAAGTGAGCCACCAAAAGAGTTTGTACAGTTGAAGTCATTATGTACAGTTGAATTCGGAAGTTTACATACACTTAGGTTGGAGTCATTAAAACACGTTTTTCAACCACTACACAACTTTCTTGTTAACAAAAGTTTGTTAGGACATCTACTTTGTGCATATCACAGATAATTTTTCCAACATTTTTTTACAGACTGATAATTTCACGTATAATTCACTGTATCACAATTCCAGTGGGTCAGAAGTTTACATACACTAAGTTGACTGTGCCTATAAAAAAATTGGAAAATTCCAGAAAATGATGTCATGGCTTTAGAAGCTTCAGATAGTCTAATTGACATAATTTGAGACAATTGGAGGTATACCTGTGGATGTGTTTCAAGGCCTACCTTCAAACTCAGTGCCTCTATGCTTGACATCATGGGAAAATCAAAATAAAATAGACAAGACCTCAGAAAACAAATTGTAGACCTTGGGTTCAACACCATGGGACCACGCAGCCATCATACTGCTCAAGAAGGAGACGCGTTCTGTCTCCTAGAGATGAATGTACTTTGGTGCGAAAAGTGCAAATCAGGACCTTGTGAAGATACTGGAGGAAACAGGTACAAAAAAACAAAAAAGCCAGACTGCGATTTGCAACTGCACATGGGGACAAAGATCGTACTTTTTGGAGAAATGTCCTCTGGTCTGATGAAACACATAGAACTGTTTGGCCATAATGACCATCTTTATGTTTGGAGGAAACAGGGGGAGGCACCATCGCAGCCGCGAAGCACGGGGGTGGCAGCATCATGTTGTGGTGGTGCATTGCTGCAGGAGGGACTGGTGCATTTCACAAAATAGATGGCATCATGGGGTAGGAAAATTATGTGTATATATTGAAGCAACATCTCAAGACATCAGTCAGGAAGTTAAAGCTTGGTCACAAATGGTTCTTCCAAATGGACATCTACCCCAAGCATACTTACAAAGTTGTGGCAAAATGGCTTAAGGACAACAGTCAAGCTATTGGAGTGGCCATCACAAGCCCTGACCTCAATCCTATAGAAAATGTGTGGGCAGAACTGAAAAAGCATGTGGCACAAGGTGGCCAACAAACCTGACTCAGTTACACCAGCTCTGTCAGGACGAATGGGCCAAAATTCACCCAACTTATTGTGGGAAGGTTGTGGAAGGCTACCCTTAACATTTGACCCAAGTTAAACAATTTAAAGGCAGTTTTATCAAATACTAATTGAGTGTATGTAAACTTCTGACCCACTGGGGTGTGATGTGATGAAAGAAATAAAAGCTTAAATAACAACCTCATCTTTATAGTAACCGGCACCAGTGCAGAGCACACACTTTACCTATGAACACTACTTTGTCAAGCGTCGTCAGTGCCATTGCTAAGACTGTGAAATGTCACCTTCAAAGGGTTCCTAGTCCAACATACTATTGTTCTCAGGGGCTGAAGCATAGCATTTGCCTGAGGCAGGGAAATGAGGTTCTACTTTGGATTCTCTGTGATTAAGTGTTGTGCAGACAGATCCTCACCCCAGCCTTACCTTCATGCACTCTGGCTGCCCTTCATGAAAAACATCAACATGACGTACTGAACACCTAATTATCGTTTCGCACGAGTGTTTTGTTGTCCAAATAAGTACGTATGGTGTATAACAAAGGCTTCTGTGGATAAACAGGTGTTTCTGGACCGAGTAGTGGTTTGTACAGTATATCATTTTTAAGTGAGGTAATTCCACTTGTGTTGTATGTGCCAACATAAAGTTGTGAAGCTACAAAGATCTGCTAACCTTATGGGTCTATAGGAGTGCAACACTGATGTTACAATACTGAAATCCATCAGGCCCTCAAATAAAACAAGTCTAGTCGTTTCCAGAGATTTATACCCAGATAGTTAAATGTAATGTATTACGCTTTGGATTCATTCTTTAACAGCCAGTCCTAACTTAGATTTGCAATGCTTTGAAATGTGTTGCCATGGCAGTGGGTGGAATATTGAGACAGTAGGGAAAGTGTGACCTCGGGGAAATGACATGCTTTCTACCACTCTACCTTTCTCTTGGCAGTATGTGCGGCAGGTCAGGGGTAGGAGGGCAAAGGGGACATATAGGGAAGTGAACTGTCTTTAACGGCCTGCATTGTTCTCTCTGGGGTTTAAAGATTTCTAGTTTCTCTTCTGACACTACGTAAATGAGGACTGGCTATATTTAACAATGGAACATAAAAGGACTAATAACGAGGGATGTTTCTTTTGCAAATGAATTGAGTTGGGGATATGGTTACGCTTTGGGGTTTTCTTCAATTGGTCTTACTGGTGCTGCTATTTTTGGTAGTTGTCATAGCCATGAATCAATGTATACATTCTTGCATTGTAGAGCACATGAGCTCAGGGCACATCTTTCCTAATGTGGCATGGCCTCCTATTGTAAATAAACAAAGACCCAAGGTGTTCATGGGTGTCTCAGGACCACAGACGGATGTGCAGAGAGAGTACAGTGGGCAGTAATACATATCCTATATGCATATTATACATACCGCCCATGCAAACTCAAAGTAAGACTATGCAATTAGCCCATTAAATTACTAATTTGACTCCATAAGATCAATGGCAATATGCAAGAACACCATAGTTGAGTTACAATAATAGGACATTAAATATTGTCTATTTACATCAGTATTTAATTACTTTTTTAAAATCAATGGATTCAGATACAAGGCATAAAGCCTAAGTTACAAAGCACTAACAAGCATTATTGAGAGAGAGAGAGAGAGAGAGAGAGAGAGAGAGAAAGAGAGATGGCATGGCTCATTAGAAAGAAAGGTGAGGAACATAAGAGAAAGAGCAATCAAGTTGTTTGGATTCAGAATTGGAGATGTTGACCAATATCATGATGGTAAAGTTAACCTCCAATCAGATATCAGACCTAAAGTATGTTAGCACAACATAACTTATGCTTCACTTCGGGGGATGGGTTGCCCTACAGGAGTGTATTAGAGAAATTCTTAATTTGAGCTTGTTAAACGCAGTAGCGAAGTCCTGCATCACATGAAGACATCCTTACTCGACAATGTTTTGGCATATGAGTGCAGGACTTGACATGTCATGATTTTGAGTGCATATAATGTTTTGGCTAGAGTGAATATAATGTGATGGGTGTTCATGTTTCCCTCAATGCAGGTGTACAGTAAAACAGAGTACCATTGAGTTATGAAGGGTTCTGTTAGGTATGATACTGTACATCATACTAAATGGGCTTTTAGGTTTTCATTAGGTTGGTGCACTAAATGACAGAGACAATGTAATGTCTTCCTGTAGTCGGTAAAATAGAGTACCATTGAGTTATGAAAGGTTCTGTTAGGTATGATTCTATACATCATACTAAATGGGCTTTTAGGTTTTCATTAGATTGGTGCACTAAATGACAGAGACAATGTAATGTCTTCCTGTAGTCGGTAAAATAGAGTACCATTGACTTATGAAAGGTTCTGTTAGGTACGATACTGTACATCATACTAAATGGGCTTTTTGGTTTTCATTAGGTTGGTGCACTAAATGACAGAGACAATGTAATGTCTTCCTGTAGTCGATGCTATCAGTCGAAAAGTGTATGACAAAACATGGAGAGTACTGTCCCTATGAATATAAGCTACATCAGGGTTGTAATCCAAATGGCACCCTATTCCCTATATAGTGCCTTACTTTTGTAGTGCACTATATAGGGAGTAACATGCTGACCAGACCTGACACGTCACTTGCGCGAGCGTCACAAAATACATTTAGATATCCATGTTATTAAATTATTGCACCCACACTGCTCGCTCGCGCTAACGAGAGTCTAGGATGCAAAGGTCTAAAATACAACTCCTTTCTATTTCTGACGCAGATCGCACTGCAAGTCCTGCCTCTCCCATCTCCTCATTGGTTTATAGAAGCAGGTACCCACATGCCATCTCCTCATTGGTTAAACCAACGTGGGTGATTGAAAGTCAAAATGTTTTGCCGGTTGTCGTGGTAAAAGTGTAGATGCCAATCACCATATAAGTTCAAAGATGAAAAAGCCTGGAAGGAGGAGTGATGACTAGAAACTATTCGGTTGGCCGTTTTATGTATGGATTAATTGTCGGAGTAGAGGACCTTGTGCATTTCAGGTAAAATAACTACTCAATGTTTATATCACAGGACAAATTAGCAAGTGCAAGCTAACTAGCTAAATTGCCATGCATGTTTAATTATTTTCGACCTGTCCACAAATTAATGTCATTGGTTCAGTTTGTTTTGATATTTTAACCTGCGTGTTGTGATCGCCTTTGGTGTTTGGGTTCCGTGTTAGATGCTATTTGGGATTAAAAAAAACTGTTTCTTGGAATTCAAGGCCCTGACAGTTGAGACATGGATTGTTTATGTGTGTGTTATGCATGCCTATTGGAGGAGGGAACGCAACACCCTGCTTCAACTCAACTCCCCGTGGAGTAAAAAAAGGTATGTGATTGTAGGTGCGGGTAAGGATGAAAGAGGCAGAGAATATTACCATTTACAGGGAATCTATTCTTCCTTCACACGGTAAGGTGGGGAAAAAGGGCTGGATGGAACCAAAGCAAAGAAAGTTAAAGTTCCCCCTCTTCTACCTTACCTGCCTATCCACTTTTACCTATTCTTAGCACCACCTGGCGCGCTAACCAAAATACAAGGGGTGGTCTGCTCAGGTCCTACCTAGTGTGCATAGACAGAGTAAATACTACGGGTATATGTATGCTCGCAGGCCTCTTTCCTGAACACTCCTAAGGTGCCCCCCCCCCCCACCTGGCTTTTTTATGGCGGTTTTGGAGCAGTGGCTTCTTCCTTGCTGAGCGGCTTTTCAGGTTATGTCGATTTAGGACTTGTTTTACTGTGGATATAGATACTTTGTACCTGTTTCCTCCAGCATCTTCACAAGGTCCTTTGCTGTTGTTCTGGGATTGATTTGCACTTTTCGCACCAAAGTACGTTCATATCTAGGAGACCGAACTCGTCTTCCTTGAGCGGTATGATGGCTGTGTGGTCCTATGGTGTTTATACTTGCGTACTATTGTTTGTACATTTGAACGTGGTACCATCCGTCATTTGGAAATTGCTCCCAAGGATGAACCAGATTTTTGGAGGGCTACAATTATTTTCTGAGATCTTGGCTGATTTCTTTTGATTTTCCCATGATGTCAAACAAAGAAGCAGAGAGCAGTTGAATGCAGGCCTTGAAATACATCCACAAGTACACCTCCAATTGATTCAAATGATGTAAATTAGCCTATCAGAAGCTTCTAAAGCTATGACATAATTTTCCAAGCTGTTTAAATGCACATTCAACTTAGTGCATGTAAACTTTTGTGATACAGTGAATTATAAGTGAAATAATCTGTCTGTAAACAATGTCCTAACCGACTTGCCAAAACTATAGTTTGTTAACAAGAAATGTGTGGAGTGCTTGAAAAACGAGTTTTAATGATTCAACTGTACCTCTGCAGGAGCAGCTACAAAATACTTTACAACACTTTTTGACCAACAACCAACACAGCACATACAAAGTAGCTCCCTCTCCTAACAAATGAACACTGGCTTTTCAAGCTACAGAAGGAGTAATTGCAGCGCCAGCTGTTTCCCCTGACCAGAGGGCGGGGTTAGAGGGTGAATGGGCAAGACAAAAGATTTAAGTGCCTTTGAACAGGGTATGGTAGTACAGTAGGTACCAGGCGAACCGGTTTGAGTGTGTCAAGAATTGCAACGCTGCTGGGTTCTTCACACACAACAGTACCATGTGTATCAAGAATAGTCCACCAGCCAAAGGACATCCAGCCAACTTGACATAACTGAGGGAAGCATTCGAGTCATCATGGGCCAGCATCCCTATGGAAAGCTTGACACCTTGTAGAGTCCATGCCCCGATGAATTGAGGCTGTTCTGAGGTCAAAAGCGGGTGCAACTGAAGATTACGAAGGTGTTTCTTAATGCATTGTACACTCAGTGTATGTTCTTCCACCTCAGACCACGTGCTGTATATACAGTATGTCATTCCATCTCAGACTACATACTGTGTATATGTTATTCCACCTCAGACTACATACTGTATATATGTTATTCCACCTCATACTGCATACTGTATATATGTTATTCCACCTCAGACTGCACACTGTGTATATGTTATTTCACCTCAGACTGCATACTTTATAGATGCTATTCTACCTCAGACTACATACTGTAGATATGTTATTCCACTGTAAATGACGAACAGGCAGAATACCCTTATACCACCCTTCACATTTAATGACAGGGAGAGGGAAGTGAGGAATGAGAAGTATAAAGAACAGAAAGCAAAAACAGCTGTCTGGCAGTTACCACATCAGAGCCCAGTGTCATACCATAATTCCAAATGAGGAATTGGTTTGAGGTGGCCTTCTGGAAATCAGGAAGTGTGGGAGAGAAAGAAAAGCTTTTAGATTAACGGTGACATTTTCCCTCTTATACCAAGGTTGGGATGTGTGCAGTGAGGATGGGAGTATTTCAAGCCATGGTGGCATACTTTGGTCGGACACCATTCCTGATAATGCCAATGATATATTGGTTTAAATCTTCTTACATTGCGAGGTGATATGAGCAACTGTGCAGTGTGGATATACCTTCATGTTTCCTTCACTTATTATATCTTCTTTATTTTTTTTACCTGTGCTTTGTGCCATACACATATTCTAGGTGCAAATACTGTATTACAGAACACAGCCAACCATATGTTAAGCACCGATTTACATTTCACTAACACACCCCGGAACACGTCGGTATCTTCTTCACAGTAAAGGACTGTGGTTCCTCCTTTAAAAGTTGTGCCATACTGCGGCACACCTTGCTGGCTGCTGCAGCATTCTGTGGCATGTTGTCTATTTTTCAGACATTTTGTCTGTTAATGCAAGTTATTGCTAGTTTGAACACCTGAGGGCATCTTTGAGAAGCATTTGATAGTCTTCCATATTGGCATTAACAGATCATTTAAAACCTTTTTTTGTGATAACATAGTATATGGGATTGATTTTCAGAAAAATGGCTTAAGTAATTTGATACATTTTTGGGTGTTAAGATTCAGAGAAAAAAATAAACGAGACCCTCAGGGTTTCTGTTGGAATGGAATGGAAAATATGGCACTGTACAACGGGAGGATGACGTGACTCTCTGCAAATGATAACATTTAGAGATTTGGAGGACTCTAAATTAAAATCTGAGGGGCATTTTCTGTTAGGATCTGTGAAAATATCTGAGAATATCTAAGGGGCTTTTATATCATTCTAAATTAATTAATAATAATAATAATAATAATAATCGATTTGTTTAAAAAATATATATATATTGGAGAATTATTTTTAATTTAATCTATAGTGAGTGAGAAAAGGCCATTACTGTATTTACACATTAGTGAGACATTCTCACTAATGTGTAAATAAATCCAGTTTGTTACTTAGAATGATTTATTTCTGGAATCCCCTAACTTGATTATTTAGCAGACATCACTGGCTTATATTCAGTCAACACATATCCTAAGAATATCATGGAATATTTGAACAAGTAATTCGTTATGGAGCCATAACTAAATAAACATCAGCATTTTGAAAGAGTATTTTTATCATCATTTTATTAACGAAAGCATGAAGATTCTGATGAAGAAATACAACACTGTACAGTGTATGGTTTTACATTTGGATAATAAGCATTTTGAAGATAGAAGCCACCTGCATTTGTTTTTTAGGCTACTGTGCAGTCTGACAAGTAAACATAGCATACATTACATAATGTAAACATGGGAAAGTGCCTAATTCCTTACATAAGGGAGACCAGGCCATGTTCAGACTTTCTCGGTGACCTCAAGTACTCCTCAAGTACTCCTTCATTCTGTCTTTAATGCTTTTTTGGGTTGCATCTGTCATGGTCGAAAACTTCTGAGACATGGTATTAATGATGAACACCCGGAGGGTCACTGGTAAGCCACATTTGCCTCGGGATCCATCCCAGTTTGTATTCTGTGCCCACTCGTGGTATCTCTCTTCGGTTACACATCCTTGGAATAGCAGAACAGCATAACGGTCCGGGTGGCCCCTGCTGTGCCTGGTGAGCAGTTGGTCAATTCCTGTTGACAGAAAAGGAATGGAAATGTCAGGGTGAACCGACGACCTGACGAACCCGCCACGTATGTTGACTCTGCCTGTCGGAGGTGGAGTTCCAGAGCTCACAGGTGTGCCTGGCATGGATCGTGACTCCATCTCGTTCCCCTCCCTTTTAAACACGTCATTCTCCACCTGACACATTTTAAGAATCAAGCTAAACTAACTGCTTTCATGGCAACCATGCATTGTTTTTCGGTGCGGCCCATTGTACAGCCCTTTGTCCACTGTTGTAAATAAAAACACATTGTTTACATTCTTTGTTGTGTCACACTTAATTTGGATTTAGCTTTCCAATTACTTTTAACGGTTTGGGATTTACACATGTGTGCTTTAATTAGTAGTTACATTGTTTTAGTTTGAACGTGCAGACCTTTTTCTTTAAATTATTGTTTTAATGTAGGATGCTACATTTTAGCCAGTTGCAATTGTAAGTAGGCCTTTTTGTCCATTGAAATATCATAAAATACAGTGTAGATATGGATAGTGTTGTAAATGACTATTGTAGCTGAACATTTTTAATGGAATATCTACATAGGCGTAGGCCAATTATCAGCAACCACCACTCCTGTGTTCCAATGGCACATTGTGTTAGCTAATCCAAGTTAATCATTTTAAAAGGCCAATTGATCATTAGAAAACCCGTTTGGAATTATGTTAGCACAGCTGAAAACTTTTGTTCTGATTAAAGAGGCAAAAAAACTGTCATTCTTTGGATTAGTTGAGAATCTGGAGCATCAGCATTTGTGGGTTTGATTACAGGCTCAAAATGGCCATAAACAAATAACTTTCTTCAGAAACTCGTCAGTCTACTCTTGTTCTAAAAAATGAAGGCTATTCCATGGTCAGGAACTACAGGAAACGTATGATCTCTGTAATTGCAAACAAAGGTTTCTGTAACCAAATATTAAGTTCTGCTTTTCTGATGTATCAAATACTTATGTCATGCAATAAAATGCTAATTAATAACTTAAAAATCATACAATGTGATTTTCTGTATTTTTGTTTTAGATTCCGTCTCTCACAGCTGAAGTGTACCTATGATAAAAATTACAGTGCCTCTACATGCTTTGTAAGTAGGAAAACCTGCAAAATCGGCAGTGTATCAAATACTTTCTCCCCACTTTCTCCCCACTGTATATATACTGTATATATTATTATAATTTTTTTCTCAGAACATTAACCGTGTGTAGGTAGATGTGGAAAGATAGATGCAAATGATTTGCAAATTGGGAAGGGGGGTACACAACTAGCTCAAGTTGGGGAGGGGGGGATTTCACACCTAGCTCGGCTATTAGACAATTCTTTAGTAAAGGTTGAATAGTCTATTGTTCAGCTAACAGCCCATCCTGCTACACTTGTGAAAAGCTAATAATAATACTTTTTCCCCTTTCCTCATGTTAAAGATTCCAATTAATATTGTTCATAGCCACAATCGGCCCCGACCCCAATTAATACATTTGGGCACAGTCGATAACGTGCTGGACTTCGGGCTAGAATGTTGAGGGTTCGAAACCTGCTCCCTGCTTGTTTCATTAGATTATTATGCCGGTCTCAGAGCAAATAGCTCGCTTGTGGGCGTGCTGGCAGGATGTACTGTTTTTTATTCTGTATACATGAATTACAAATCAGCCTTTACTTAAATCAAGTTTCTAGTCTATTGCATAGATATAATGTGTAATCATTGATGTCCCAGGAGCAGGAGTGGTAAACACTGTTGAAGTGTATCATTGTAATACAAACATGCAGACAAAGCATCATTCAAATAATTGAGTTTGATACACCTGGTATTGGATATGACTGAAAGAAACTTGCTAAATAGCGATTTTCGTAAATTAACTTTACGACAAAAAATATGCACAATCGTTTGCCTCTACATGAACCAACATATTTCCTCTCAATTGTATTTGTTTTGCTTGACTCGTTATAACGTTATAATTACTTGAATTTGCTTCCACCATAATCTTTTGTCAGCCATCTTTGCTGAAGAAAGTCACGAGGGACGGGTGGCTCACGTCAAATTCGTCATTGGAACCACTCAATATGATTGGTCAAATAAAAATCTTGTGACTCAAATGCATAATGAGTGCTCCCCCTTGTGGTGGTCTGGAGCAATGACGCCATGACGCTGGGTACCTCTAAGTCCTGCGGTGTAAGCTCGCAACGTTTAAAGGAGGAACCACGGGAGAATGGAAATTTGATCTAAATAGTGTAAACAAAGGTACTTCTATTTATATGTAGATAACATTACCGGAGAACATTCCTTATGTAAACACTGCATGATCAAATTACTCATGCATCTCAACATGTACGTAATACATGTAACGTACCTGCCTTTTCATATTCAGACTGATAGTACAACGAAAAAAACAAAGTTACAAATGTCTAGCTGTTGTGGGATGCATCAGAATCTTAGGCCCTCTTTTGCCCTCAGAACAGCCTCAAATCGTCGGGGCATGGACTCTACAATGTGTCGAGAGCATTCCACAGGGATGCTGGTTCATGTTGACTCCACTGCTTCCATTATTTGTGTCAAGTTGGTCGGATATCCTTTGGGTGATGGGCTATTCTTGGTACACACGGGAAACTGTTGAGCGTGAAAACCCAGCAGCGTTGCATTCTTGACACGGTCAAACCGGTGCACCTGGCACCTACTACCATATCCACTTCAAAGGCACCTAAATCTTTTGTCTTGCCCATTCACCCTCTGAATGGCACACATACACAATCCATGTCTCAAGGCTAAAACATCTTACTTTAACCTGTCTCGTCCCTTCATCTACACGGATTGCAGTGGATTTAAACAAGTGACATCAATAAGGGATCATAGCTTTCACCTGGATTCACCTGCTCAGTCTATGTGATGGAAAGAGCAGGTGTTCCTAATGTTTTGTACACTCAGCGAATATGACAGATAGCATTGACCACCACCCACAAACTGAGTACATAGTAGTGACATAGACCACGTAGATGACAATATGATGTGGAATTGTGACAAAGTAAATAACATATGACGCGAAGTGGTAGCCCTACTAATTCAAATGATGTATGCTGAGTTAAGCATCACTGTAGGAAAATGGATGCTGTCACAGAAAGTGGAGAAAATACTATTACAATTGAATTTGTTGATTAAGGAAAGAAAGATAATGTGAAAAAAATGGCTTTTGATTGTATACCAAAACATGGGCTGAATAACTACAGTGTTGCAAAGCCAACAACATGACTAAATATGATGGATCAGAGTGTCTGCCAATCGTATAATCACAGAGCTCTCCCTGCTTGACCCGTTACATATTCACATCGTTCTGATTACCCTTTGCTGCGGTTACACGCTGTCTTTCCCATATTGTGTCCAGTCATGCCTGATGAGAGAACAAATTAAGCCCCAGAGGCTATTTACTCCACTCGAAACTAGCTACCACTCTTTCTCACTCTGTCCATGAGTTTTAATATGGCCTTGACAACACATTCTGCTATTCTTGTCGTGCTTATCCCTAAGGTTAATTTATGGTCTTGCTGTCAGTTTAAATACATATTTTCTTCATTTGCAATATCTGATGAATTATTTGATAAATGGCTAGATTGAGTTTGCTTCCACCCATAGTAGACATGTGAGTAATCCATTTTGAATTAACAAAACATGTAATTGAACTAGGTGGTATCGCTCTCACAGCTGTTGAATTTTGGCTTTAAAACTGTAATAAAACTATGGCCTCATTTTCCTAAACCTTATAATTATAACTCACGCAAGCTGCATATAGCTAGCAACAGAGTTGCCTCTGAAAATAGAATGTATTGTTGCACTAAAACGGAATAATAAAATATAGAAACATTTCCCTCTGTTACGATTTAACATGAGAAAAAATGTACGGATATTTTCACAAGCTAGTGAGACACGGGTGTTATGCAAAACGTGCATTAAGTATTAACATGGTTTAACATGGATTCATCACATTCAGTGTTGGAAAAGAGGTCATTGGCAATTAAAACATTCATATTATGATCCAATGTCAAGCCTTTCATTTTTGGGGGGGGTGCAAATACATGTCTAAAGGTAATATACCAATTGCATTCATGATGTAAACAATGTTGTTCACCAACTGGATAATGGCCTCTCATTTTGCTGTATATTTCAAGGACTCCGGCAAATAAGCCAAACTTTACTGTCTGGGTACATAATGGGAATGCATTGCAGTTTGAAAGCCTTCTGAGAAGAGTAGGCTTGAAAACATGAAAACATGAAGTCGTTGTTGCTCACGTTTGGTTATCTTCTTTTACAGGCAATTCCAACGTGTCAATTCCACATCATTAAAATGGGAAGATTCTAAAAGTTCACTAGGAACTCCGTTATTATTCATGTTTCACTTCGAGAGAAAAAAAAGACTGAAAATGCCAATGAAAAGGTTCAATTAAATGATTTATGTATGACTCATTATCTTTGTTATGCTAGGAGATGCCCCGCTTTGCCAATGCCAATGCTTTGAGGGAGATGTTGCCGGAACTCAGCTGTGTGGGTTGAGTGAGTGTTGGTCCCATTGTACCAGGCTAAAAAGCCCAGGTTAACGCTTACTATGCATAATCTTCAAGTAGGCCGGTGGGGCACATCTTCTCTCATTTAAATCTCGCCAGCTGCTAGCGTAACATCCTTTGTTCCCTAAGTGGCAAATTGATTAAAGGAGTTGTCGCTTTGCGCTATGAGTTGTAGTCACAGAAGGCAAATGCTGCATCATACCTGTGTTGCAATATTTATCAGAGGATCACAAATGTATGTGTGTAGAAGCCTGGCAATACTCACCCAACAATTACTTATCAAGACGAAGTCTGCCTTGCAGCTGTGACAAGGAATCTGTGTGCATTACCACCCGGGCAACCTTGAACATTGCCATTCCTGACAAGACTCACCCAAGGATGTTTATTTTCGCAGCAATCCCTCAAGTGCCACCACAAGGAACCTCTTACCATAACATGGTACACAAACCACACAAAACACCTTCCCTCAAGTCTGAAAAAGAAACCGTCTCCGAAAGACACCAAAGCCTCGCTGTTCAACTCTTCACCTGATACTGCATACATATACACGTGCTGAATGTTTGTTTGACAGTTTGCTTTTTTAAATACGTTTGATTTGTTTGAGCGTTTTTGATACGTGCACAGGTTAATACATGTGTGGTGTGACTGTCATTTCACAGAACTTTAAACATCAACAATCATCCATGTACAATATGGGGATTCATTTTGAGACCATTTTCTTTAACAGCATTTATGCAGTGTATTGTGTTCCCACTCAACTATTCACTTGTTATCTACAAGGCACCACTAAGCTAATGCAATATATGCGGGGGCCGTACTGATGATATGTTCATGTACGAGGCAGGTAGTTAACCATTAGATTATCACCCATTAGTAGAGGCCCTGTCAGCGACTATGACTCTGTGTGTCCCTGTCCCTCAACCCATCCACCGAGTCAAACAGGGCTGGGCCATGACCCAAGTGTCAGTGAGTGACATTCACACAAATGTTGTTAGTCACTGATGAGCCTGCCACCTTTTCATATCCAGTTAGTTGATGAGCCTGCCACCTTTTCATATCCAGTTAGTTGATGAGCCTGCTGCCTTTTCATATCAAGTTAGTGTTCTCCTGTTCTTAGGAATTCCACCTAAGGACTGTCCGGAGACAGGAATCACACTTATTTTAGCCCTTTACTTTAGAAGTAGTATCCCTCATTTTCTCAAGCAAATGCATAACAGCCTTGAGATTACTTATTTGTTCTCACATTTCGGAGGGTATAGTTGGCTGTTGTCATGTAGAATAGAAGTCATGCAGGTGGCAACAGTACTACTCTCTGGAAAGAACACCATTTCACAGTTATTTTGAACACCAACACTGACCAGAGGAACATACCATTGTCAGAATCCATGTTTGTTGATGGGACTGAAATGTATTGTTCAGTGGTGCCCCGAGCCCTTGGAATCGCCTTTTAGGCGACACTGTGCCCTTTTATGAATGTTATTATTGGACTCAAACACTGAGAACAGACATGCAAGTGACTTTACTGCCTGCAACGTGCCTCTTCTAGGAGCTCAAGGCCATCTTTGTCACGGGTGGGTGTCACAAGCCGCACATACTGAAGACACGGCCGGCAGGCAGCCTTCTATACACATCGCATTCAGTATTGCTAGTTTAATGTGTATATGTTGTGAAGTCAAGTCACAAGGCGTGGTGTTTTTTTTAATGTTCCATCAAAACACATTGGGTGACCTGGGTGCATTCACAGTGTCATTCACAGTCAGTGTGTGTTGACGGGTGTCTTAAAAGCCCTTTGGTAGACGGCAGAAGTGCTGATTCGGACAAGAATGTTTTTCCAAAAGCCTTGCCTCTGAATACAGCAGGTCAAGGACCAATCAATTCAAATGCAGTGGAATGCTTCTCCTCTGTTGCGCTGGGTTACAGAAAGTAGATGTTTGAAATGAACCAAGTCGAATGTTGTCTATCTCATGTAGGCATCTTTCTTGGCAGTTAAAGCTTATGCTGTTTGGAATGTTTAATCGCGAGTTGGTGCTTCCTGTGCTGATCTGATGAGGCTTAATGTAAATATATGAACTAATTGTAGATAATCTTTGGGTGATGACAACAGTCACATAATTGGAACAATTACTCAATTTGAGATCATCATCTGAGTGGCATTTTTATGTTCTTCAATTTTAGTTCATAGTGCTCTTGATTGTGTGTCATGTTTGTCTTGTCTGTTGTTGTAATGCTTACGGAAGGTTTTTCTAAGATTGCTGCCAAATTTGTCACTGCAGGTATGACCCGTGTGCATCAGTCTAAATCCTATCCAGGCCTAAATCTAATCATGTACTAAGTTTACACTTAAAAACATAAATTGAATTCACATTATGATCTGATCTGATAAAAATGTAGATGGTAGTGAACGTTGTATAGTTCTCGACATAATACTGCATCACTCTGTAGAGTCAGGGATGAGAGACTGATGTGCATTAAGAGCTGTAGAAATCAAATGTCACCCAGTCCAAGTTGCTCACAGCAACAAGTGACTACGCTTCACTTCATCCCTCATTTCTTTCCATCCCGTCAAGTGTTCTTTCCGGAGAAAATGACTGTAGTTTAACTTCCTAAAGCAACATTAATTAAATTAATTGCAATAACCTTTGCATGAGTGAACAACATTTTGGATTAATGTGTCATGTCTTCAAGAAATTAAACTTAACCAATTCATGTCCATAACGGAAAAGTATAAGTTCATTTAGCACACTTGTTCTCTATAATTACAACAACAACAACAACAACAACAACAAAAATCAGCCAAAGCATTTGTCTATAATGTGAGTTTTAGACGCATGGTATTCATGTTTTTCTTTACACATTTCTTGAATTTAGTACTGTGACTAAATGTTCAAATGATCACATCTTATAATTATTAGTGTATAGACTGTCCAGACCTATGAACACTAAGAGAAAATATAAACACAAGAGAAGTCTTGGTCCCATGTTTCATGAGCTGAATTAAAATATTTTTAAAATCCCCCATATGCACAAAAATGTTATTTGTGTACAAATGTGCTTACATCCCTGTTAGTGAGCATTTCTCCTTTGACAAGATAATCTATCCACCTGACAGGTGTGGCATGTCATGAAGCTGATTAAACAACATGATCATTACACAGGTGCACCTTGTGCTGGGGACAATGAAAGGCCACTTTAAAATGTGCAGTATTATCACACAACACAATGCCACAGATGTCTCATGTTTTGAGGGAGCGTGCATTGGCATGCTGATGGCAGGAATGTCCTCCAGAGCTGGTGCCAGAGAATTTAATGTTTATTCCTCTACCATAAGCTGCTTCCAACATCGTTTTGAAAATAACTGCAGACCACATGTATCCACGCAAACCCAGGACCTCAACATCCGGGCTCCTTCATCTGCGGAATAGTTCTTCAACTGAGGATTATTTCTGTCTGTAATAAAAGCATTCTGATTGGCTGTGCCGGGCTCCCCGGTGGGTGGACTTGGCTGCCAAGTAGGTGGGCCTGTGCCCTCCCAGATCCACCCATGGCTACACACCCAGTCATGTGAAATCCTGTCATGCCCTGACCTTAGAGAACCTGTTTATTTCTTTATTTGGTTAGGTCAGGGTGGGATTTGGGTGGGCATTCTAGTTTTCTATTTATTTGCTGGCCGGGTATGGTTCCCAATCAGAGGCAGCTGTCTATCGTTGTCTCTGATTGGGAATCAGCAGCCTGTTTTACACCTGAGTTTGTGGGATCTTGTTTTTGTATTATTGCTGTTTAGCGCTACAGAGCTTTACATTCGTTTGTATATGTTGTTTTTTCTTGGTGTTCATTAATAAAGGAATGATGTCCACCTACCACGCTGCACATTGGTCTAATTCCAACAATTGACGTAACAAAAGATCCCACCACCAAAGGACCAAGCAGCATGGCCAGGAGGAGCAGGGATCCTGGGCACGGGAGAAAAGTGAGTGGAGGATATATTAGACAGTAAAGGATCCTGGACGTGGGAGGAGATCTAGGCTGGAATGGATCGCCTTCCGTAGGAGCAGACGGAGGCAGCGAAGTAGGAACAACGACGAGCCCAGGAATCTAGGACAAGACGCAAGCACGAGAGGCACCCCCAAAAAATATTTTGGGGGAGGCACACGGAGTGGTCGGCAGAGCCGAGGGTTGAAACAGAGACAGTCAGGGAGCCGAGTGAGGAGCTCGACGCAAGATTCCAGAGAGAGGTGCTGGCGTTGACAGCGCTGCAGAGCTGGCGTGCTGAGGAGCGTGAAACCAGTCCGGTGTCATGTGCACCGGTTTCACGCATCTGGCCTCCGGTGCGCCTCACCAGTCCGGTGCGTTCTGTGTCTCCTCCGCACACTCACCCTGGGGTGTTTGTCGCCGTTCAGGCAACATGTTATGCGGTTCTACGCACCGTGTCTCCAGTGCGCCTTCACAGCCCAGTGTGTCCTGTGCCAGCGCCCCGCACTTGCCGGGCTAAAGTGAGCATACAGCCAGGATGGGTTGTGTCAGCTCTACGCTCCAGACCTCCAGTGCGCCTCCATAGTCCAGTCCGTCCTATGCCTCCTCCCCGCACTTGCCCTGAGGTGCATGTCATCAGCCCGGTGCCACCTGTACGGGTTCCACGCATCAGGCCTCCAGTGCGCCTCCACAGTCCAGTACATCCTGTGCCTCCTCCCCACACTCGCCCTGAGGTGCGTGTCATCAGCCCGGTGCCACCTGTACTGGTCCCACGCATCAGGCCTCCAGTGCGCCTCCACAGTCCAGAGCTTCCGGTGACAGAACCCAGTCCAGAGCTTCCGGCGACAGTTCCCAGGCCAGAGCTTCCGGCGATAGTTCCCAGTCCAGATCTTCCGGAGACAGTACCCAGTCCAGAGCTTCCGGCGACGTTTCACAGTCCGGAACCTCCAACGACGGTCCTCAGTCCAGAACCTCCTGAGACGGTCCAGAGTCCGGAACCTGCTGAGACGGTCCACAGTCCGGAACCTCCTGAGACGGTCCACAGTCCGGAACCTCCTGAGACGGTCCACAGTCTGGAACCTCCTGAGGCAGTCCACAGTCCAGAACCTCCTGAGACGGTCCACAGTCCGGAAACTCCTGAGATATGGTCCACAGTCCTGAACCTCCTGAGATGGTCCACAGTCCGGAACCTCGTGACACGGTCCACGGCCCGAAGCCTCCCGTGATGATCCACGGCACGAAGTCTCCAGCAATGGTCTGCAGTCCAGAGTTTCCAGCGATGGTCTGCAGTCCAGAGCCTCCAGCGATGGTTGGCAGTCCAGAACCTCCAGCGACGGTCGGCAGTCCAAAGCCTCCAGCGACGGTCGACTGTCACACCCTGACCTTAGAGAGCCTGCTTATTTCTCTATTTGGTTAGGTCAGGGTGTGATTTGTGTGGGCATTTTCTATTTCTTTGTTGGCCGGGTATGGTTCCCAATCAGAGGCAGCTGTCTATCGTTGTCTCTGATTGGGAACCATACTTAGGCAGCCTGTTTTCCACCTGAGTTTATGGGATATTGTTTTTGTATTGTTGCTGTTTAGCACTACAGAGCTTTACGTTCGTTTGTATTTGTTGTTTTTTCTTAGTGTTCATTAATAAAGGAATGATGTACACCTACCCCGCTGCACCTTGGTCTAATTCCAACAACGGACGTAATAAATCCATAGATTAGGGTTTAATGAATTTATGTAAGTCACACATTTCCTTCTATGAACTGTAACTCAGTAAAATCTTTGAAATTGTTGCATTTATATTTTTGCTCAGGATAGTTTCAGGTGTTTCTTTTACACCTGCTACGTTTACACCTGCTACAAAAAGTTTTTTTTACAATATAGCCAACGTTGAGTTTGTATCTGCGGTAACTATTGGAAACCCTAATTCTATGTTTTACAGACTGTAGCTGAATGTAGCTCCAGATTAGATTACATTCAGGCCAGTGACGCCGTTATGGTTTGTTGCTCCTAGTTTACTGTATTAGTCAGACACAGACATGAGTTAGCTAACACCATAGCTGCATTCATTATTTAGTTTTGCCAATACAGATAACACTTGTATTAACTACGAACTACCTTGAAAATCTGACTTAAACCCTAATCTAACGTTAGCCTGTAGCTAGTTAGCTAGCCTGCCTCGCTAGTATTATTAAATTCTAATGTTACATAACCAGCAGTATCTAGGCAATACACAATAAATGTGAATGAGCTACGACCTAAGATTTAATGAGGCATCTAGCTAGCTATCTAGCTAACAATCAACGCTAACATTAGCAAAAACTTTCGATAGCCTGCCTCGCTAGCTAACATTAGCTAGCCTACCTCGCTTTGTCAAAAGATAGCTAACAACGTCGGTTATGTAGGCAACTAAGTTAAACCAGAGAGGTCATCATATTGCAGTATCTCTGGTTATGCTTACCACCACTGGTTGTTGCACACCAAGCTTGCATAACTGGTGCAGACTTGGGGACCGACAAACTCCAACCATCTACTCTGCATTCTAGGGTCTTTCCGCAGGGCATGCAAATCATACAACTTTGACTGTGGATGCATGGTCAATCCATATAGGACTTGAAACAATGGAGCCCCATTCAATGAAGGGAAGTGAAATGGGCAGAGGGGTGATTTGCACGTGGAGCTTGGCAAAAGGGAGTAAGCATTTTAGTCAGGTAGCCTAGGACAACAAATACTAAAAGCATGTACTGTATATATGAGTCATAGACCGTTTAGGCAACATGAAAGAGAAGAGGATTGCATTGGCAAGTAGTAGGGTGAGTCAACATTTTTTTACTTGGAATCACGCACGCACACACACACAGCAATCAATACCATGGACAGCCACATCATAGTTAGCTTCTGTTGATTGGACTAAATTGCTTTTGGTATATTTTAGTTGTCACTGTATTAGACTAAGAATATGTGATTTGATTCTGTTGAAATGGTGCTGGAATAGTGGAGGCAGCTTCTGTTTTCTATGCAACTTGTGGTAACTCAAAGTGGTTCTAAATCAATAGTTGTTTAGTGGTCTGAAAATGTCATAAACATTGACTTGCTTGTAACTGTTTGTAACATGAAATATGCTTTGTGTGTCACGTTCTGACCTTAGTTCTTTTGTTATGTCTTTGTTTTAATATGGTCAGGGCGTGAGTTGGGTGGGTTGTCTATGTTAGTTTTTCTATGATTTGGGATTTCTGTGTTTGGCCTGGTATGGTTCCCAATCAGAGGCAGCTGTCAATCGTTGTCCCTGATTGAGAACCATACTTAGGTAGCCAGGTTTCACTTTTGAGTTGTGGCGCTTATTTTCTGTTCTGTGTTTTATTTCACCGTTCAGGACTGTTTCGTTTATCGTGTTTTGTTGTTTTGTTCGAGTATTCGTTTTCATTAAAAGGCATAATGAATACTTACCACGCTGCACCTTGGTCCTCCACTCTTTCTCCCAACGACGAACGTGGACATTGTGGACTTCACCAGACAGATGTTGCTCTCCAGTTTTGTGATGAAACACAGGTGTGGTTGAATTCATTCTGCCACTGTGTCTTTTTATTGTCTCAGCCTTAGGCCTATATATCACGGTGCAAAGGCATGTCAACTAACAGGTTATAGAGCAAACAACACAATTATCACAACACATAGGTTGTAATTTGGCAATCTTTTTCCTGGCTTGGCTTCCCCAGTGATTTTACACACGCACCGCTACTGTCCTTAACACAAACCCAGCCTTCACTTACTCGTTGTGACACACTGAGATTCCAAACTCCGTTTTTTATTTTATTACCAAAATTCTCCTATTTACACTCAGGGATTAGTTGCTTTTTAGGTGTAGTCACTCTTTAAGGCATCCCATATGGCTTCATGCACATGCGTCTGATTCAGTGGTTACATGATTGACGTAAGGATTAGATCCATGCTCGTGGACAGATGTGTTACTGAAAATGATCAGCAATTTGATTTGAGTTATTATTACACTCTATGGTTAACACTTTACATTAAGGTGATAGAAGGCATTATGCATTCATACTTTGCATCTCAATATCATGTATTGGTGGACCAAGTAGTGTAGGTGAGAAATCTGTCTGTACACTTGAGCAAGGCACTTAATCCTAATTGCTCCTGTAAATCCCTCTGTATAAGAGCGTCTGCTAAATGCCTAAAATGTAAATGTCAAATGTCATCATCACCTGTTGAACTTCAAGTGAATCGATTATTATATTCGTAATATAATGTGAGGCACTTCATGCGTTTAGATTGTATAGAGCTTGTTTCTCAGTGGATTTAATGCTCCATCAATACTATTATTTTTTAAATTAGATTAATCCTTGTCATTTAACGCTTGGCTGCTGTCCAGGGAAGTCATTAAACAAATACTGACATATTTTTTTAATGAATTACCAAAAAGGTTCACTACCTCTGCCTTGACCTAATGTAGGAGGTTGAATTTGTTATTTAATGGTGACAAAGTTTGTTCAACTTGCCTCTCAATTAAGTTTCCAATGAGCAAAAACAATCACAGATCAATGAATCTACTGTCTCATTCTAAATCATTTAGTCTAAAACAATAGCTAAGTTGATACACTTCTTGAATCATAATTTTGCATGAATAACTGTTATGTCTCCTCAAAAATAACACGTTAGCTAACTAGGAACAGCTACAGTAACAAACTGCAATGAGCTACCATGCTTTCTGTTCACTATGTTAGATAAATAGTGAAAACTACAGTAATAAACTACAGCTATCTATCATGCTTTCTGTCCAACATATACTGAAAACTATTGTAACAAACTGCAGTGGGCGACCATGCTTTCTGTTCAACATGTTAGCTAAATAGCTAAAACTAGCCTACAGTAATAAACTACAGCTAGCTACTGTGCTTCTTGTTCAACCATGAAATGGACCAATGAGCATCCCTTTTTGCAATGGCATCATACAACCAGACTGGGGGCATTGTTTCACATGATTAACCATTATGTGTAAGTCATTGCAATCAAAGAAAACAAGTTGTGAAAAAACTGCAGTGGTTGATCTAGTCTGCCACTGTATTCCTATGAACTCATCGAGTGACTCACAACACCTCACACCCTCTTGCCTTAGGGCATCCATCTATAATAACATATTAAAATGGCATAATGCATCTACTATAACAGTCTAAATTACATGGGAATACATCTTTGTACGTTCATACTAATCCAAGTGCATTACATAAACAATTATACAAATATTAAAGAAAATAATCCAGTCACATCTCAAAGAAAGTGGCCTTGTCCAAAACCAACCCTTCAATCCAGACTGGTCTCACTCATAGAATTGTACTAGAGAGCTCATCTTAATGGCTGCTTCTGTGACAGCATTGGCAGTGCCATTGAGGGCTATCTCCATTACCTATCCTGTCATTAAAGAGGCCATTGAGATGAGCTCTCTAGTACATCTCTATGGTTAAAATATCTCACTGGGCAAAAACTGGTTGAGTCAGTGTTGTTTCCAAGTCCTTTCAACCCCAAAGCTGATTGGATTTGCAAAAAGTCATCAACGTCTTTTTTTCACCCAACTTTGAACCTAAATCCAATGACATGGTGACATTTGATTTATTTCATGTTGAATTCACGTTAGTTTACAACTCAACCAAATATAAATAAAAACTGACGTCTGTGCCCAGTGGAATGTTATAAGCAGTATGGAGGAACAACTCAGCTCACAAATGTGGCTGGCCGATCCTGAAAAAAATAATACATCCAAAGAAAACTAAGCTGACTATCTCACTATAACTTCCTGTACTCTCTGACATTTCACAAAAGTCAGCAGCAGGCTGTCATACCCATGTGTCTTCTTAAAGGAAGTGTGTGCCACCTGAAAGTAATCAGCCCATATGCCACCTGAGAGCCATCAAGCTTCCGTTGCTCTATTTATGGGGAATACCCAGCTCTTGTAAAGCTGCTTACTTTTCCAAAATTTAAACAAGCACCACGCACATATGTACTTATTATTTTAACCAATTGCTTACCTCCAGGTATTACATTATGTTCTATAAATGCTTGATGAAAATTTATTAAATGGGAAAATATATGCCCATGGGGCATTTCTGTTTTGCTTACTTGTTTTTCACTCAGTACTGTATGTTAACAATAATGAGAGCATATTGAAAAAGTCTTAGTACTTGCCAAAGTGTGGACTGACTCATAACTTGGCAATAATGTGTGTTTTTAGTGCTCCAAACATGATGAAAGCTACCTAGTACCAGATATAGCTACTTATTTGCATTTCACAATGGGTTTACTGCAGCCTGATAGACATTCAGTCTTTTGTTGTTATTTTTAGATGAATTAATTTGCGGTCTGGGAATAAGAAACAGATGAAGCTGATTTCTCTCCATAGACATTAAAACATGTGGGATTGATAGCTTCGCAATCCCCGCTGAGGCTAAATCGAGATTGTTTCAAGTCCTCAAACTCTCAGGCTGATGGCCAAGCCACAGTTTAATTTCTCACTCTTTGAAATATTTCTGACCTAGATTCCAAATACCCAGAATGTGTGCTGTCATGGAAGTACTTAACATCATGGGGTGTGCGTTCTATATTGCTGCATATTTCTTCTAAATAATTAGATACAAAAGAAGATTTTAAATCTTACAGGTAATGATAGGATTCAGTACACATATGATGTGGAAGAAAAGGATGAACAAGTATTGATAGTTATGTTACAAAGCTTAACAATCTCATGATGCTGGGTTGGGTAGGTTTCTCTCTAAATGTAATCTGTTACAGTTACTAGTTACCTGTCCAAAATTGTGGATTACCCAAACTCTGTAATCTGATTACTTTTAGTTATTTTTAAATAACTTACCCCTTAAGAGGCAGTAGAAGAAGACAAAAATGAACAATACTAATTGAATGGCATCCATTGCAGGATAAATCAATGTAAGGGTTTATATAGCTTGTCATAAATAGATGTTGCATTGTACTTTATGGGTTGGTTATGTAGGCTTCTTCTAACCCATTGATTTCTACTACAGACAATTTTACAATTAGGCTATACAGTGTATTTACATTAAAAACCAAGGTCTGTCAGATTTCCAGTCATTCCAAATAAATTAACACCCCCTTGATCTTCAATAATAGGACTTGAAATTATGGAAGTATAGATTAGCCAAATTGTTTTACCTGAGCATAACCCAAAAACAAAGGACCTATTATCCTACTCAGTTGTTTATGATTTTGTTGTCATGGAGGACTGATTGGGCTCATTGCTTCACGTTGAAAAATAAATGTTACTCTCATGGAATGGCATGCTTTGAGCACTACCGAAAATGTGAAAAATGGATGCCATATTCTGCATTTGCAATAGGCCTATTGTTTACATTTTTGTTGGTGACACTTTGATATCAAAAAATTTTGCAGCTTTTTAACTCCAGCAAAGCGCATGAGTGTGAGCACGTGTCCATTAGGCCTATGGATGTTTATTGTTTAATCAGCACCAATTAGATAGGCTGGGATACGCACAATGCAGCTGTTGCAAGACCACATTTTTCACTGGCTGTCCACTAGCTTAAACTACTTAAATTCAACCATTATTGGGTTAAAATACACATGTACATTTGTGAACAGCCATCCACAACAACCACAATCCATAAAGTTCAAATAGCTAAATGAGAGAGCAGCATTGTGATTCACATCAATACGCTATGTAGGCATCAATAATAAGTGATATCCATATCGCGGTTAGACTACACCATTGCTGTCGCTCTTACCTCCAAGATTTTATTCCAGTCTGATAATCTTTGGATGTTGACAGCAGTCGCACCATTGGAAGACATAGGTTGGACTGTAGCCTACAAAAGCCTATTCCTGCTCTTTTCCCATGACACATCAAACTCATTTGGTGTGTTATCAAAGTGGTCTCTGACTTGTGGTCAGACTCACGTAGGCAGATGTTTTTATTTTATTTTTTTATTGCTGATTTGAATGTCATTGAGAAACAGAAAGATGTCAAATGTTTTTCTCTAGCAAGCGTCCTTTCTGAATTTAAAAATAATCCTAGAAGTAATATCTCGTTTTTCAAAACTCTTTGTAATCCAATTACAATATTTTTGCTGGTAAGGTAACAGATTACACTTATTTGCTAATCAGTTACATGTAGTTGATTACATGTAATCTGTTACTCCACAACCCTGGTCATGAATCCACACATATTGATCAATCTTCCAATCAATGTGTAATTACACTAACTTAAACTGCAAAATGTAAAGACAAAAAATAGAAGGCGTCTTTGGTTTCATAAGATTTGGAGACATGTGATCTGGTGGACTCATTGGTGAAGTTGTGACTGTTCACTTCCCTTATAGTTTATCTCTCATCTGAAGTAATATTGAACCCCCTAGTCCTCCCCCTCGGTAGCAATATTAGCTGGATTGCAGCTTTAACTGTTCACTGTCACTGTAACTTCCTATTAGTTCTAAAGTAGCCTTCTTCACATTGTGAAGCTACTCTCCAATTACGGCCTCAAATGAAACGACTGCGGTGTCTTGTCACTAGCCCAATTATCCTTTATAACGTGATTGGTAATGGTGGCAAGGCCTTCATTCTGTGTTCTTCATACGTTGGCTATAACAGCTCACCACCAGACATCATACTTAGCCACGTACTGACAACCACCAGGCTTAATTTTCATTTCATCGTGGACACTATATCCAATCTCTTCTCCCAGCAATTAGAAAATCATTACATTAGCGGGTCTTTAAAATGTGTCTATAGCATAATAATTGGCTTTGGAACCAGCAAAATTATATGGGAGGTGAAGCTTTGTATTTACAGTATTTGGATAGGTTTCACTGGTGTACTCTGTGAATCTTGCATTAACTCAATGCTTGGAGTTGTTCTTCCAGAAAACAAGGTTTCCCTGATGTTTGGAGAAGTCACTAATGAGCTGGTTGAATAGAAAAAAGGCTGAATACGATGACTACTTACAAATAGTGCACATTAGAAGCTACCCCCACCCCAAAAAATTCAACTAACAAAGTGATAGGATAATAATTGTGGGAATCATTCCACTTTTAAATAGGTGGCACCAATATGACATGCTGGCAAGACAGATTGATTGACAATTTGTATGTCCACATTAGGCTGTGTTCACACAGGCAGCCCAACTCTGATATTTTTTCCACTAATTGGTATTTTGACCAATCACATCCAATCTTTGCAAATAGAGATGAGCTGATTGGTCAAAGTACAAATGAGTGAAACAATTATCAGAATTGGGCTGCTTGTGTAAATGCAGCAGTCACATTTTCAAACCCGTTTCTTATGTGTTAACCACATGTCAATACTGTCACGCAGATGTTGTTTACTTGAGGTTAACTAAAACAAACATTGATTGACGATGATTGCAGTATGTGATTAATGCATATTGAAAATGTACACATCAATCGGCATCTGAAAGCAATCATAACACCATCAACAGCACCCGTCTGGGTAACATAGAGTACATGTGACATCCAGTAATCATAAAACATGTGGAATGACACTGCTATGCCTTTGAAAAGCTGTAACGTGGTTCCTATGTTCCAGCACACACTACCCACATCACTTACAGTAGATGGGCTTAGACAGGTTATGAACCCTCAGTAAATTCCATATGTGCGCACAGATGCATGACCGCTAGCCTTTAAACCAATGTTCCTGACTGTGTAGAAATGTTTACTGTAAGCATCTACTGTAATTCGATTTGTTTGGAATTACACAGCACGACAAGGGGATGAGTATCGAGGGACGACATTTATCTCATAGATTTAGAAAGGACTTATGCCCAAACCCTCTGCACACACGCCATCAAGACATCTGCTTTCAGAAGGGTGGGTCAAGTGGATTTCTTTGAGCAAACTGAAAGGAGGAAATATAAAATTGTCCCAATTTCAAAATGTATCCAAACTGCCAAGTTAAATAGATCTTTTCACCCCAAAACTGCAGAGAACTCTCTGGAATCATGTCCCAAACGCAGTGTAATACATACTAATGCCCATTGATGTAATATTCATTTATTTTCTATCTAGTTCACCCAATAGGAGATGCAGTTCAAACATTTTTGAGAAATCTGGACAGCCAAAGTGTCTCTCTGTGTTTACCAGAGACTCTGCACTTGACTTCAGGGTTATTCTTTACTCAGTGCTCATCAATTTCCAAGAAGAATCGCTTCACAGAGATTGGAAAGTCCTTGCTTTTTTCCCCGCTCAGGAGATCCCTGTCCCTTTTATGAAATAGCACTGTGTTTTCTTCCCGTCTTGAAACTCTTCAGATCATACAAACGGAATGTATTTTTTCTGTGCTGAAGTAGCCTACAAGCAGAGTGATATCATTTCATCTGTCGTTTCAATCATAGTCTTTCTCTTCCCTAAGAATATTAAGCATTGTCTTCCTTTATTCTAAGAGAACTTTCTGTCGCATGTTCATTGGGGCGTTGGTAACCAGATGAGTCTGTGTGCTTACTGGTTCTGCAGTCAAAATGGAGAATGTGATCTGACAGCGAACACGCTGCTAGCAGGGCAGACAGGCAGGTAAACACATCAATGATACCCAGTTGTTTTGAAAGCTTCTTGCATGCTCATTTTCACCTCAAGAGAGTTCTCAGTTTAGCATCTCTCCGAAGCTACAAAGTTTAGAATCATTAATTATCTGAGATATAATTGACATATGAATCATTGATGGAACATCTACATCTGTTCTTTGGTCTCATGGTGACATATCGCTATACTTTGGTATTCTCTCGCTTTCATTTATTTTAGAAAATGAAGACAGATTTGACAGGGTGGAATCCATTTCAGACTCAAGAGCTCTCCCTCTCCCCCTCGGTAGCATATTATATTGGGGTATGTCTCCCAGAATTAATTTGCATAAGATGGTGCTCGGATGACGATCACAGCTTTGATCCAACTGAATGCGAGAGAATGCAAAGTGAGTTTGATCTGCCAATTCATCTGTGATCAAGAAACATGGGAGGATTTCTGATGAGCAAGGATATGCTAGGGATACAAAAAAAAAGACAAGACTTAACAATATGTGTCAAATGGTAGATTGTAAAGCGGTCGGAGTGGCGGCTGTGAGTGAATTCAAACCAAATATTTTACTGGTGATTAGGAAGAGGGAGACAGCAGAGACAGCGACCTTTAGCTTCCTTGGAACATACTAAGTATGCATAGAGCATATACAGGTCATCTGTGTTATGGGGACACAAGGAAATGAAGGAAATTAGACGTAGTTCATAATGTCACGACTTCCGCTGAAGTCGGTTCCTCTCCTTGTTCGGGCGGCGCTCGGCGCTCGGTGTCGCCGGTCTTCTAGCGATCCACCATCGATCCACTTTTAATTTTCCATTTGTTTTGTCTTGTCTTCTCACACACCTGGTCTCAATTTCCCTCATTACATGTTGTGTAATTAACCCTCTGTTCCCCCCCATGTCTTTGTGCGGAATAGTTCATTGTAAGTGCATGTGCAAGTTTTATCTGGTGCGTGACGGGTTTTGTACCCATTTGTTTGTTGTTCTGGTTACCGGTAGTTTTATGAATAAAGCTACTCCGTTGATTACCCAGTTTTGCTCTCCTGCGCCTGACTTCACTGCCGCCAGTTACTCACTCCCTTACACATAAACAGTATTTCTACTGTAAATACTGTACAGGTTGATTATTCAGCATTTCTTTAGGACTGTATAAGTCATTCAATATCATCAGCAAAACCACACTGTGTTATGTTCCCATTCATCAAATAGGAAAGCATTTACAACAATATTCTGTAAACGACAGCTGTGTCTATGAAAACAATAGTGCCATGGGCCTTCAATTGCATTATTGCAGCTTTCTTGATTGATTTACTGCTGATTATTTGTTAATACTGCATATTTGTAGAGTTTGTAATAACAGTAGTGTGATTGTTTTGCACAAAGCATGTATACGCAGTACATTCGGGAAGTATTCAGAACCAATGACATCTCCCTCATCAATCTACACACAATACCCCATAATGACAAAGCAAAAACAGGTATTTGCAATTGTATTACAAATACAACACTGAAATATAACAGTTACATAAGTATTCAGACCCTTTACTCAGTACTTTGTATTCTTGGGTATGATGCTACAAGCTTGGAACACCTCTATTTGGGGAGTTTCTCCCATTCATCTCTGCAGATCCTCTCAAGCTCTGTCAGGTTGGATGGGGAGAATCAATGTACAGCTATTTTCAGGTCTCTCCAGATATGTTCGATCGTGTTCAAGTCTGGGCTCTGGCTGGGCCACTCAAGGACATTCAGAGACTTGTCCCAATGCCACTCCTGCATTGTCTTGGCTGTGTGCTTAGCGTCCTGAGGTCCTGAGCGCTCTGGAGCAGGTTTTCATCAAGGATCTCTCTGTACTTTGCTCCGTTCATATTTGCCTCGATCCTGACTAGTCTCCCAGTCCCTTCCACTGAAAAACATCCCTACAGCATGATGCTGCCACCACCATGCTTCACAGTAGGGATGGTGCCAGGTTTCCTCCAGACGTGGCTCTTGGCATTCAGGCCAAAAAGTTTGATCTTGGTTTTATCAGACCAGAGAATTTTGTTTCTGAGGGTCTGAGAGTCTTTTGTTGCCTTTTGGCAAACTCCAAGCGGGCTGTCATGTGCCTTTTACAAAGGAGTGGCTTCCGTCTGGCCACTCTACCATAAAGGCCTGATTGGTGGAGTGCTGCAGAGATGATTGTTATTCTGGAAGGTTCTCCCATCTCCACAGAGGAACTCTGGAGCTCTGTCAAAGTGACCATCAGGCTCTTGTTCACATCCCTGACACAGCCCTTCTCCCCCGATTGCTCAGTTTTGCCGGACGGGCAGCTCTAAGAAGAGTTTGTGTTTCCAAACTTCTTCCATTTAAGAATGTTGGAAGCCACTGTGTTTGCTTTGTAATTATGGGGTATTTTGTGTAGATTGATGAGGGCAAAAAACCCTAATCTTTTTCAGAATAGGCTGTAACGATACAAAATGTGGAAAAAGGGAAGGGGTCTGAATACTTTCCGAATGCACTGTACATCACATAATGTCATCCAATGATGGCCATACAGATGTAGGAGCTTAATTTGATCACTCTTTTGTTGCTGAAAATTATTCTACGCCACAGGAAATGCAGATAAATTAAATGTTATTTGTTGCATACACATATCTAGCAGATACTATTGCAGGTGTAGCGAAATGCTTGTGTTCCTAGGTTCCGGCAGTGCAGTAGTATCTAACAATTCACAACAATACACAAAGAAAGGAATTAAGAAATATATAAATATTAGGACGAGCAATATCGTAGTCAGGAGTATAAATATACTGTATATATGTGATGGGATGTATAGACATAGATGTTATGGACACTGCGTGGATAGAATATTTTGTATATCTGTAGAATACCTAGGATTCAATAGTATATATACAGCAATAGGATGGCATTGACTTGAATACAGTGTACACAGTACCAGTCGAAACTTTTGGACATACCTATTCATTCAAGGGTTTTTCTTTATGTTGACTATTTTCTACATTGTAGAATAATAGTGAAGACATCAAAACTATGAAATAACACATGTGGAATTAAGTAGTAACCAAAAACGTGTTAAAAAAAATTAAAATATATTTTATATTTGAGATTCTTCAAATAGCCACCCTTTGCCTTGATGTCAGCTTTGCACTCTTGGCATTCTCTCATCCAGCTTCATGAATGCTTTTCCATCAGTCTTGAAGGAGTTCACACATATGAGTACTTGTTGACTGCTTTTCCTTCACCCTGAGGCTCCAACTCATCCCAAACCATCTCAATTGGGTTGATGTCGCACTCCATCTCTCTCCTTCTTGGTCAAATAGCCCTTACACAGCTTGGAGGTGTGTTTTGGGTCATTGTGCTGTTGAAAAACAAATGATAGTCCCACTAAGTGCAAACCAGATGGCGTATCGCTGCAGAATGCTGTGGTAGCCATGCTGGTTAAGTGTGCCTTGAATTCTAAATAAATCACCGACCGTGTCAACAGCAAAGATAATACGCTCGCTCACCTACAGTACTTGTCTCACGAAGACACTGTTGTTGGAACCAGAAATCTCAAATTAGGACTCATCAGACCAAAGTTATCGGACAAAGCTAGTCTCTTCTTCTTATTGGTGTCATTTAGAAGTGGCTTCTTTGCATAAATTTGACCATGAAGGCCTGATTCACTCAGTCTCCTCTGAGCAGTTGATGTTGAGATGCCTCTGTTACTTGAACTCTGTGAAGAATTTATTTGGGCTGCAGTCTGAAGTGTTGTTAATTGTTAGTCTTCCTTTCCTGTGGCGTTCCTAATAATAGCCAGTTTCATAATAGCCCTTGATGGTTTTTGCGACTGCACTTGAAGAAACTCTTGACGTTTTCTAAATTGACTGACCTTCATGTCTTAAAGTAATGATGGACTGTTGTTTCTCTTTGCTTTTTTGAGCTGTTCTTGCCATAATATGGACTTGGTCTTTTATCAAATAGGGCCATCTTCTGTATACCACACCTACCTTGTCACAACACAACTGATTGGCTCAAACGCATTAAGAAGGAAAGTAATTCCACAAATGAACTTTTAACAAGGCACATCTGTTAATTGAAATGCATTCCAGGTGACTACCTCATGCAGCTGGTTGACAGAATGCCAAGAGTGTGCAAGACTGTCATCAAGGCAAAGTGTGGCTACTTTGAAGATTTTTGTTATTTATTTAAGCTTTATTTAACTAGGCAAATCAGTTATGAACAAATGATTAAGTACATTGATGGCCTACGCTGGCCCTAACCCTAACCTGGACGACGCTGGGCCAATTGTTCACCGCCCTATGGACTCCCAATCATGACCAGTTTTGATACAGCCTGGAATCGAATCAGGGTCTGTAGTTACGCCTCTAGCACTGAGATGCAGTGCCTTAGACCGCAACGCCACTCAGGAGCCCTCAAATATAAAATATATTTGTTCATCACTTTTTTTGGTTGCTACATTCCATATGTGTTATTTCATACTTTTGATATCTTCACTATTATTCTACAATGTAGAAAATAGTAAAAATAAAGAAAAGCACTTGAATGAGTACGTATTTCCAAACTTTTGACTGGTACTGTACATATGAAATTAGTAAAACAGTATGTAATCATTATTAAAGTGACCAGTGTTCCATTATTAAAGTGACCAGTTATTCCATGTCTTTATACATAGGGCAGCAGTCTCTAAGGTGCAGGGTTGATTAATCGGGTGGTAGCTGGCTAGTGACAGTGACTAAGTTCAGGTCAGGGTACTGGGTGGAGGTCGGCTAGTGATGGCTATTTAGCAGTCTGATGTCCTCGAGATAGAAGCTGTTTTTCAATCTCTTGGTCCCAGCTTTGATGCACCTGTACTGACCATCATTATGATAGCGGGGTGAACAGGCCGTGGCTCAGGTGATCTTTTTGGCCTTCCTGTGACATCGGGTGCTGTAGGTGTGCTGGAGGGCAGGCAGTTTGCCTCTGTTGATGAGTTGGGCAGACCGCACCACCCTCTGAAGAGCCCTGAAGTTGTAGGCGGTGCAGTTGCCGTACCAGACAGTGATGCAGCCCGGCAGGATACTCTCAATGGTGCACCAGTGAAAGTCTTAGGGGTCAACCCAAATTTCTTCATTCTCCTTCACCACGCTGTCTGTGTGGTAGGACCATTTCAGATTGTCAGTGATGTGTACGCCAAGGAACTTGAAGCTTTTCGCCTTCTCCACTGCGGCCCCGTCGATGTGGATGGGGGCTTGCTCCCTTTGCTGTCTCCTGAAGTCCACGTCCAGCTCTTTGGTTTTGTTGACATTGAGCTTTGTGATATACATAACTCCATTGAAAACCCACGCTAGCACATGTTTATATTAACAGTATTGCACTTTTTATCAAGCCTACTTTTGGTCAGCTAATAGCCTTACCAACGACAGCGCAACGTTCAAATCCTGTTGCTGCAGGAATATTTTGCTGTAACAATGTAGGTCAAATTAAGAGCCTACATCTGTAGTAGGTCACTCGATATCGATGCGTTGAAAATGGAAAAGTTCCTTAATCCATACCACAAGTTTTCATATCTTCCTTTCAAAGGCACCACAGCCATTCCCCGTAAGTATCATAATCACCATTCAGCAGCCATGATGAGTGCATGTGAAGGCATAGAAAAAAAGACAGTATCTCTCAGTGTAGAGAAACTACTTCTAGTTAAGTCACAGCTGGGGGGAGGGGGTGGAAGAGGAGGAAGTAATCTCATTCTACAGTAGTTCACAGTTAAAGTTCTTGGGGATATGCCATGTCTACTTTGCTTTAATCCACTACCCAACTACTAAACCTTCCTTCCTCAGCATCCCAGTAGATACAGATGGCATGTTAAAACAAAGTAAGAGACATTTGAAGTGGCTCAGATGACGGAACAAGTCATAGGGGGAAGATGGTGATGTAGAGATGGGTCAAGGGCTCTCCATTTCAATATACTCTCGTCTCCCTGCTTGCAGCACTGCTGTTGTTCCTTGCCCATCTTGCCTGCTGTCTCTGATACGTGGAAACATCTGCATTGTCCAGAAGACCGGATCACCATCCTCGGCTAGCGGATGGATGCACATAGCCTCAAGGGCCTAGACAATTGTCCTAGGCTGCGACACAGAGCACTATACGTTTTTTTTTATTGTTTCCCAGCCCACAAAAGCCAAAATACATCTTAATCATTAGATATGAATTGTTTACATAAGGAAGCATTTCTTTCTTCAAAAAAATAAATCACTAAGCACAACACAACATACTGTATCTCGAGAGGATGGCCTTCCCACGCCAAATAACCTTGAGCATCCTATTTGTAAATATCAAAGCTTACATTTAGAAAGTAACCTACCCAACCCTGGGCACAGACAAATTCTTGATGACGGAAGAGGGAATTACCTAATTGTTACTTCATGGTCCTTGTAAATTTGCATATTATCACCAGTAGCGTTGCCCCACCCCCAACTGCCTTGCAACCATAGGCCGAAAGGACGAGACACCTACAGGCCACACCTTAGTTTCATCCCAAAACAGGAGAGCAACATATTTTACACAAAACATACTGCATGTAACAGACAGTTACTGTACATGACCTACAGGATGGTTAAGCAAGTTCATTTTACTGACATTTTCGATCCACGAAACAACTATTGATTTAGAACCACAGAGAGCTACCGCAAGTCGCAAAGAAAGCAGGAGCTGCCTCCACTCTTCCAGCACCATTTAACTTCAACATTTCAACATCATCAAATCACTTCTGCTTAGTCTAATACAGTGACAACTAATACATCCCGCAAACAATTTAGTCCAATCAAGGTAAATATGATGTGGCTGTTCATGGTTCTGAATTCTGTTTGTGCACGTGTGTGTGTGTGTGTGTGTGTGTGTGTGTGTGTGTGTGTGCGCGTTTTCAAGTAAGTAGAAAAATATGTTGACTCTCCTTAATTGTAGAGAAACGCCAATGCCGTCCTCCTCTCCTTCATGTTGACAAAACGGTCTATCTATCATTCAGTACACGCTTTTATTTTTTGTTGTCCTAGGCTACCTAGCTAAAATGCTTTCTCACTAGCCTAACTTCCATTCATGGGCAACGTTAGCTAGTTAACATTAGCCTTCAACATCCAGCTACTGTACATATTGAATTTCCATCCCCTCAGGCCAGGGGCACAACAATGTATGAATTAATGGTTGGATCAGAATCGCCGTTATAGTCATTGGGCAGTAAGATAATTAAGTAAAACCACAAGTCCAAATCCCTATCCCCCCCCCCCCACCAGGACCATTCACAGTTGAGCTCGCTCAGTTTAGCTCAACGCTGATTGGCCCCCAAAAATTGTCAAGGGGGTCCAAATGCACGCTGGCTTCCCTTGCATTCAATGCTATGGACGGCAACAACGCCATTGATTATCTCCAATGTCAATAGAGGATTAGGCTGTTTCGGGAAGTCATAGTTAAGATAATTTTACAGAAGAGATGAGAAGGCAAACCCTGGCTATACTAAATCACATCCATAAGTGGAGAGGTACACTGCATGTGTGATGCTCATTTCCAAATAACGACTGAATTACTGAAAGAAGATATACTTTATTTGAAAATGTGAGCTAAATGTTTGACCAGTTTCTATACATCATTGTCCGCTAACAGGTCATGTGATCTTTCTGCGTCCCAGTGTGGCACCTGTAGTACATCCGATCCCTTTTGTTCATCTGTATACGAGAGCCAGGGAAGGAGGACAAAACGGAGAAAGTCGAGTATGTATTACATTGCAAGAGGCTAATGGAACACAGAGTTAGTATTAAAGTCAGTCTAGAAAGTGGACCGTGGAATCTAAAGGGGTCACATGAGGTCAAATCCATGGCACTTATGAACAATCAAGGGTCCCATATCTGTCTCGAAAGTGTATAGACGGGAGCCGTTTTATGAGTATGTCATATGTGTCACCCTCTATGCATTCCTTCTCTCGTTGCCGATCTCTTTCAGGCATGATGCCATAGACAACACATGGACTTCAATACAAGTGGCACGTCTCCCTCTCTCTTTGATCAGATGGGGCTATTGTCTGTCTCTGAGACTCGGTCTGGAATCAGCTCCTGATAGGACCCCACTCTGGTAAAGTGAACTGTTAGCCCCCTCTATGCTCTGTCAAACACTGGGCCTTTTGTTTGGAGAGGCACACACATTGAAATGACTGCAAGACTACACTCTGGGGTAGACCAATGCTGATCTGCCTAATAGCGAGAGTAGGATAGTTAGGGGTTCTCCCGCAGATTTCAACAGCCGAATTCTATATAGAAGCCGAACCTAGAATGTGATTAGGATTACGTCTCTCTGTTTGATGGGCAAAGAATCACTGTATCCTATTTCCCATACTGCACAAGTATCGCTATTAACAAAGTCATACAACACTCCCCAGAATCTCTTCGCAGCCAATTAAATTAATGAATGGACGTTTTTGATCCACCGATTCCAGCATTTATACTCTAGACAACAATAGGCTAATTATTTTTTCTTCACTGTGCATTGTCACAGGCAATGGAATGGACACTTCTGTTGAAAAATTTACTTTTCTATCCTCATTATGTGTTCTTTCCCAAACACAGAGCGGCAGGATTTCTTCTTCAGAGTGAAAAGAAGTCCACAGAGAGTGAAACATAAAGTATTCCTATAACTGTTTGAAAATGTGCCTTGAATGTAAATTGTTTAGAAATAAAGACAAATAAAGAGACCCACATTACCAGAGCACAAATACTAAAGACAAGCTGAGAAACCCAGAACCGTTTAATTTCCAAACAGTGGAATCTTGGGTGGTCGATTTACAAATGAATCTCATTTTACACTACTGAGTAAATTGGCGCACAGAAAACACAAAGGATAGAAAATAATATTTAGAGATGCTGATAAACATTGTTAGAAAAGGGAAGTTGTAAACAGGCCTACATTATTATTGTGGGGAAAACAGATTTATAAACATGGATATTGAATCAATAAATTATATTCAGATTTATTCAGCAGACAGTCATTGGTGTTTTTTTTAAATAATTATAGTTCACCCCAAGCCGTTGAAAGTAAAAGTCCATGTGGTCTCTCTCATAGTGGTTGTTGAACACATCAAAGAGGTTTTGATCTTTCACCTGGAACACCGGCTGTTAGACTTGCTGACCAACCAGGTGTAAACAGGTCCCTCATGACCTTATAAGGTCATATGTTGCCCCAGAGGCTACAATCTGGCTGTAGCAAGGTAACAATATGCATAGAGCTCAGTGATGCCAGTGGGAAAGCGAGCCTGTTAGCAAAGCTGCTCTGTTGGTTTCATGACCCAGGTTTCCATAGCATGTTTACTTAGAGAAACAGCCTTAGGGCATCCGCCACCTAGCTGCATTGCCTTTGGCTTAGATTCCATACAGTGCAGTCATTACTTCCTGAGGTCTGCCCATCTAACCACTTAAACTGCACCGACAAGATATATTAGGGAGCACAGTGGCGTCCCTTTGTGTAGTTCGTTGTTGAGGTGTGTACAAGATGTGATTGGTTGTAGGACACACAAACAAGTATGAACACCTAAAGAATGTTGTTTTGCATATTCGACATTGGTTATAATGATGGTCTGCTACCGAGACTGGAACTATACACTGAGTAGAAAAAACATTAAGAACTCTTTCCATAATATAGACTGACCAGGTGAATGCTATAGTCCCTTATTGATGTCACTTGTAAAGTCCACTTCAATCAGTGTAGATGAAGGGGAAGAGACAGGTTAAAGAAGGGGAAAAGGGGGTGTTGCAACTCAATACTGTTCGGTAACACTTTACTTGACACCTAGCTTCAAATCAAATCAAACTTTATTTGTCACATGCGCCGAATACAACAACTGTAGACTTTACTGTGAAATACTTAAGAAAATATTAAGAAAATATTTACCAAATAAACTCAAGTAAAAAATAATAAAAAAGTACCAATAACAAGGCTGTACTCGGTACCGGTACCGAGTCATTGTGCGGGGTACTGGTTAGAGGTAAATTGTACATGAAGGTAGGGGTGAAGTGACTATACATAGATAATAACAGCAAGTAGCAGCAGTGCACAAAACAAACAGCTGTACAAAAAGGGAGGGGGGGAGGGGGGGGTCAATGTAATTGTCCGGTGGCCATTTGATTAATTGTTCAGTAGTCTTATGGCTTGAGGGTAGGAGCTGTTAAGGAGCCTTTTGGTCCTAAACTTGGTGCTCCGGTACCGCTTGCCATGCAGTAGCAGAGAAAACAGTCGATAACTTGGGTGACTGGAGTCTCTGACAATTGTATGGGCATTTTTTATTTTCATTTTTTTTAAATGTATTTCACCTTTATTTAACCAGGTAGGCTAGTTGAGAACAAGTTCTCATTTGCAACTGCGACCTGGCCAAGATAAAGCAAAGCAGTGTGAACAGACAACACAGAGTTACACATGGAGTAAACAATTAACAAGTGAATAATACAGCAGAAAAAAAGGAGAGTCTATATACATTGTGTGCAAAAGGCGAATAATTACAATTTTGCAGATTAACACTGGAGTGATAAATGATCCGATGGTCATGTACAGGTAGAGATACTGGTGTGCAAAAGAGCATAAAATAAAATAAATAAAAAGAGTATGGGGATGAGGTAGGTAAAAATGGGTGGGCTATTTACCGATAGACTATGTACAGCTGCAGCGATCACTTAGCTGCTAAGATAGCAGATGTTTGAAGTTGGTGAGGGAGATAAAAGTCTCCAACTTCAGCGATTTTTTCATTACTCTGACACCGCCTGTTATATAGGTCCTGGATTGCAGGAAGCTTGGCCCCAGTGATGAACTGGCCCGTATGCACTACCCTCTGTAGTTCCTGACGGTCAGATGGCGAGCATTTGCCATACCAGGTGGTGATGCAAATAGTCAGTATGCTCTCGATGATGCAGCTGTATAACTTTTTGAGGTTCTGGGGACCAATGCCAAATCTTTTCAATCTCCTGAGGGGGAAAAGGTTTTGTCGTGCCCTCTTCAAGATTGTATTGGTGTGTTTGGACCATGATCGTTTGTTGTTAATGTGGACACCAGGGAATTTGAAACTCTCGACTCACTCCACTACAGCCCCGTAGATGTTAATGGGGCCTGTTCGGCCCGCCATTTCCTGTAGTCCACTATCAGCTCCTTTGTTTTGCTCACATTGTTGTCCTGGCACCACACTGCCAGTTCTCTGACCTCTTCCCTATAGGCTGTCTAATCGTTGTCAGTGATCAGGCCTACCACTATTGTGTCATCAGCAAACTTAATGATAGTGTTTGAGTCGTGTTTGGCCACGCAGTCGTGGGTGAACAGGGAGTATAGGAGGGGACTAAGTACACACCCCTGAGGGGCCCCAGTGTTGAGGATCAGCGTGGCAGGTCTGTTGTTACCTACCCTTACCGCCTGGGGGCGGCCCCCCAGGAAGTCCAGGATCCAGTTGCAGAGGGAGGTGTTTAGTCCCAGGGTCCTTATTTAAGTGATGAGCTTCGTGGACACTATGGTGCTGAATGCTGAGCTTTAGTCAATGAACAGCATTCTCAGATAGGTGTTCCTTTTGTCCAGGTGGGAATGGGCAGTGTGGCGTGCGATTGCATCATCTGCGGAACTGTTGGGGAGGTATGCGAATTGGAGTGGGTCTAGGTTATCCTGGAGGATGCTGTTAATGTGAACCATGACCAGCCTTTCAAAGTACTTCATGGCTACCGATGTGAGCGCTATGGGGCGGTAATCATTTAGGAAGGTTACCTTTGCTTCCTTGGGCACAGGGACTATGGTGGTCTGCTTGAAACATGTAACTATTACAGACTCAGTTGAAAATGTAATTGAAGACATTTGCCAGTTGATCCGTGTATGTTTTGAGTACACGTCCTGATAATCCATCTGGCCCTGCGGCTTTGTGAATGTTGACCTGTTTAAAAGACTTGCTCACATCGGCTACCGAGAGCGTTATCACACAGTTAACAGCTGGTTCTCTCATGCATGCTTCATTGTTGCTTGCCTCGAAGCGAGCATAAAAGGCATTTAGCTCGTCTGGAAGGCTCGAGTCACTGGGCAGCTCGTGTCTAGGTTTCCCTTTGTAGTTTGCAATAATTTTCAAGCCCTGCCGCATCTGACGAGCATCAGAGCCGGTGCAGTAAGATACAATCTTATTCATGTATTGTCGCTTTGCTTGTTTGATGGTTCGTCTGAGGGCATAGCAGGATTTCTTATGAGCATCCGGATTTGTGCCCCACTCCTAGAAACTGGCAGCTCTAGCCTTTAGCTCGATGCAGATGTTGCCTGTAATCCATGGCTTCTTGTTGGGATATGTACGTGCGGTCACTGTGGAGATGGCGTCGTCAAATCACTTATGAAGCCAATGACTGAGGTGGTGTACTCCTCAATGCCATTGGATGACTCCTGGAACATATTCCAATCTGTGCTAGCAAAACAGTCCTGTAGCGTAGCATCTGCATCATCTGACCACTTCCGTATTGGACCAGTCACTGGTACTTCCTGCTTTAGCTTTTGCTTGTAAGCAGGAATCAGGAGGATAGACTTATGGTCAGATTTGCAAATGGAGGGCGGGGGAGAGCTTTTTATGCATCTCTGTGTGTTGAGTAAAGCTTGTCTAGAGTTTTTTTTCCTCCTCTGTTTGCACATGCTGGTTGAAGTTTGCCTGCATTAAAGTCCCCAGCCACTAGGAGCGCCGCTCTGGGTGAGCATTTTCTTGTTTGCTTATGGCCTTATAGAGTTGGTTGAGTGTAATCTTATTGCCAGCATTGGTCTTTTGTGGTAAATAGACGGCTACAAATAATATAGATGAGAACTCTCTTGGTAGATAGTGTGGTCTACAGATTATCATAAGGTACAATATCTCAGGTGAGCAATACCTCGAACCTTCTTTAATATTAGACAATGCGCACCAGCTGTTATTGACAAAAAGACACACACCCCCACCTCTCGTCTAACCAGACGTAGCTTCTCTGTTCTGCCAGTGCATTGAAAATCGCTCCAGCTCTATATTATACGTGTCGTCGTTCAGCCATGACTTGGTGAAGCATAAGATATTACAGTTCTTAATGACCTGTTGGTAGGATAATTGTAATCATAGATAATACATTTTATTTTCCAATGATTGCATGTTAGCAAATAGAATTGATGGCAGTGGTAGTTTCCTTGCTCACCTACGAATTCTCAAAAAGCAGCCTGATCTGCGCACTCAATTCCTCCATCTTTTCTTCACGCAAATAACGGGGATCTGGGCCTGTTCCTGGGAGAGCAGTATATCTTTCTCGTTAGACTCGTTAAAGGAAAAATCTTCTTCCAGTTCGTGGTGAGTAATCCCAGTTCTGATGTCCAGAAGTTGTTTTCGGTCATAAGAGACAGTAGCAACAACATTATCTACAAAATAAGTTAAAAAAATAACTTACAAACAATGCAAAAAATGAACAAGATAGCACAATTGGTTACAGGCATGTAAAATGTCAGCCATCTTCTTCGGCGCCATCTTAACATGTTATGACACGGTCATAACTAATGTTCCCTCTAAGCTGCGCACAGGCGCAGAGTAGCCCCAAGACTACCACGCAGAAGAAATATCCAATATTTTGTTGTAGGCAGAACGCAGGACTCAGCCATATTGCATTGACACCGCATCAGTCAGCATCACTCAGCCCGTACCGGTGTGGCATGCCAATCAGAGCTGCAGCAGGCCTATATGCAAATCGACCATTGCCATATATGGTTCTGTGCCGTTTACCTTGATCTGAACGGTGTTTACAGCATGAGCGGTCATGAGTAGATGCGCTTGTTTTGAGATCAAAGTGAGAGCTGCATGTAGCCACATGTTCACATTTTGTTAATTAGCCCAGTTATATATAATTTGTAGTCAGCAGTAGGGGAGTGATTGCTTCCTACAAGAGCAGAAAACATCTATATTTCTAGACATGTTTCAAAAGCAAGGCAGGTAAAAAGCTTTTTTATGTCTTAAAGGGGCAGTGTTGTATTTTGAGACAGGCTTGAATAAGCAGAGTAGCCAATGGGCAGAGGGTAGCATCATTTGTCTGATTCTCTGTTATCTTATGGCTGGTTATGAAACCTACATAAGAGCGTAGTATTTTCTTCAAGTTACTTAAAATATAATGAAAAAAACATGACTGTTAATAATTTATTACAACAACTACAAAGGACTTAAAAAAACAGACTTTCAACCGAAAATAAAGTTCTTGGGGGTGGGAAACAAATTTGAATACATGTGGATTTTGACACTATTGTGTAGGTGTCATAACCAGCCCTAAAGTTATGAAATATATGTCACAACAGGTGTAGATATATGAGTCATGACAGTGTTATGACATATTATTATATGGATATGACCACTGGGTGTCAAGTAAAGTGTTACCAGGTGTTTCTAATGTTTGGTATACTCAGTGTATCATTGGTTAATTATTGGGCTAATCAATCATTCAATGGGGAGGCAGGTATTCTAGCGGTTAAAAGTGTTGGGCCAGTAACCAAAAGGTTGCTGGTTCGAGTCCCCGAGCCGACTAGGTGAAAATATGTCGATGAGCCCTTGAGCAAGGCACTTACCCTAATTGCTCCTGTAAGTCACTCTGGATAAGAGTGTCTGCTAAATTAATAAAATCAAACTGTACATTTTAAAACCCCAAAGTGTAAGCAATGCATTTACAGAAGCAAAGTGGCTAGGAAAAACTCCCTAGAAAGGCAATAACCTAAGCAGTAACCTAGAGAGGAACCAGTCTCTGAGGGGTTGCCACCCTCTTCAGGCTGAGCCGGATGGCGATTTATGAGAGTATATGGCCATATAGTTCTTCGAGACATTCAAACGTTCATAGATGACCAGCAGGGTCAATTGATCACCACAGTGGTTAAAGAAAATGCAGCAGTTCAACACCTCAGGAGTAAATGCCAGTTGGCTTTTTCCCAGTTTCTCTGAATAGCATATTGTTATTAAATTAGGATGAAGCAGCTCCACACATTGTATTTTTCATGTACTGATTGGTCCTGCAATGCTTCTTCCTCTAACGCACAAGGGTTTATTCAAAATGCCAGCAATAATGCTGTGCGGAGAACTAGCTACTTTTAAGTTTGAAAAATGTATTTCCATTGAAATGCATGTAATGACTCTTACTGGGCCTTGTAACTCCCCACCATGTAACTTTTTCACACCACCCAGTATATTGCATGGGTTTGAGTATAGGAAATGGTTGGCATATCCTATTAGCTATGCCAGCTGCCTTAGCTTTGTAATCTCTCACCAAATGCTGCCCATCTGCCACTGTTTCCATGAGCCCAAAGATCAGCTCTCTCTCACCAAGCAGAGACCAAGCACCAGAGAAGGGGGGGGGGGGGGGGGGGGGTAGAGGAATGCAATAGAATAACATCCTGATTTGTGAGGCCGAGAGATTAACCCAGATTGAATTGCAACACAGAAACTTAATCTGATTTTATTCCTTCTCAAATTATTAGGTATATTCAATGGACTAGACACACACTGGGGCACTCAAATGAACAGGCAGGCAGATGGGCGGACGGACGGGCAGACAAGGTGCATGGTGCCACTTGAATTGTTTATTTACTATGTAACTCATTTAAAGAACATGAGAATGCCATCACTTGGGTCAGCAGGTGTTTCAGAGTCCACTGGTCACAAAGTGTTTTGTGTACCCACACCACGATCATTCAGAGGGCTATACACCCCACAGGGAAACATACAGCCCAACTCATATCAAAGGAATAACATTGTGTTGATGGCTCGGAGGCTGATAGAGGCTTCATCCCCTTGAAGTTGCCATTTCCACTGAATTAAACAAAAGAAAACACACCCACAAATCAATGAATGTTGTGTTATTTTGCAACATATTTACAACTTGCAGCTGTGTTTGTTTGTGAAGGATGTGGGGGCGTATGTTTAAATCACAAAGGAAGCCTTTTCCCACACAACCTTTCGTCCTCAACAACAAAGCCTTGTGGGTCAGAATTTCATTTCAACTGCTCTACTTTCGAATCTGAGCTGCACTTTAGGCAACAGTGGCCAGGCTTAGCAAGGCTATACACACAAGCTTAATGATCTGCAAACTCTGACCTGTTTGCATTACTAAGTGTGTATGTCAGAGTGTGTGTGCGTGTGTGCATTTATGTGTGTTGTAGTGTGTGATTATGTGGCAAATCTGTGTCTGTGGGCACAAGGTGAGCGCTCTGGTTTCTACTTGTCCTGGAACAGCTGTTTGTGTACAGAGTAAAGTAGGATTGCACAACAACAGCAAAAAAGTCAATATCAACCCAGTTCTCTCTCTGTGTGTGTGAATGTGTGTGCGCGCGTGCGTGTGTGTGCATTTATGCAAGTGTGTGTTGTAGTTTGTGATGTTGCGGCACACCCATGTCTGCGGACACCCTTTTCAAAAAGCTAGGAGTCTTAGGCCATAAATTGTCTTGTCCTGTGTAAACATGAATTGTTAAGCGCCAGAAGGTGCCTAGCAGTCTCAGCTCTGTTATGAGACCAAGAAAGAAGTTGTGTCGTTTTCACAATCACAGCGTGCACCTGGCACAGGCCCCACAAGTTCCCATACACACTCAGGCAGGCACGTGTGCAGAAATATTGCATTTACATGTACATTTTAGTCATTTAGCAGACTCTGTCATTCAGAGCAACTTACAGTAGTGAGTGCATACAAGTTTGTACTGGTCCCCCTTGGGAATCGAACCCACAACCCTCACGTTGCAAGCGCCATGCTCTACCAACACACACACGCACACACACACACACACACACACACACACACACACACACACACACACACACACACACACACACACACACACACACACACACACACACACACACACACACACACACACACACACACACACACACACACACACACACATACTTAGTTTGACATTTATGGTAAGGACTGCTCTGCTGTAGATGTTAGCAGAGATAGTGAAGTTGAAAGTAATATGCAAAGCAGTGTTGTTTCATGTTCCAGTTAATTGAATTGATAGTATCTGCATGCTGTCCAATGATGCATGAATACATCACTAAATGTTCAGAAGTTCAGTAATGTATTCATAGAAAGTCAGAATATAACACAACATTTCGAATGATCAGTTCAAAACATCCATTACACCCTTGAACTCCATAATGTCCAAAATATTAATCACAAACTGCCACAGAAAGCACATTCTAGAGTATAGACAGACATATCTGAATGTCTGGTAGTTTCCATGCTCCGTAAGTGTGGTGTCTTTCTCAATGCTGCTTCATATGGGTTGCAGAGGGTGGCAGGGTATGAATCAGTCTGTATTGTGGGAGGGGTTTACTGTGCCTAAAAGGGAAGAAATGTGAGTCAAAAAGATACTGAACAGCCCAATCTTCCTCAGCTTAATTTCTTCAGTGCTGGAAAATCAGCTTATGTGCTGAGTGTGAGGAACGGTGAAGCCAACAGAAAGCAGTGCAGAGACAATGGAGGGCTAACATTTGCAGCATACAATCGTCATAGGGCTATTGTAATTAGAGCAAAGACACACACACACACACACACACACACACACACACACACACACACACACACCAAAGACAACAGAATCTATTTCTTCAAATAAAACTGAAAATGACATCGAAAACAAGACCTTTTCTTGCTACATGCACCATAACTGCCTACACTCAGGACCATCTGCAAGCCTTATGTTTACTAGACATAGTGGTTCAGAGCCAAGACATGTTTTCACCCAGATTCCAAAAATCTAAATCTTCCTAATGTTGGTTTTACTTTTGAGTGCGGGAATGCAGACATATAAAAAAGCGAAGTCATAAAAAATCCCAAAATTGAGAACGTATAGCCAACCATGAACGCTAGCAGATGAAAGGTAAGGCTTGCTCTGGAAATAGCAAACCACCGTTTCTAATATGGAAATGTATTTGAATAATAAACAAAGTCAAACGTACACGAGTCAAATCCACCAATTCATTATGCCAGGACACCGTCCATAGGAAATTGAAACTTGCTGTCCTGATGTACATTTGGTGTTCACCTTCTTCCAGAATTTTATATGTCTGACGTTAGCTTGAATTATTCAACAAACCAAAGTCTATTCTCTGCTTTTACAACATTTGTTATCCTTTTTTGGGCACAGCTTTAAAGTTTAATTATACAAAATAAATGATACGTGTTGGAATTAAACATGCTTACGACTTAACTAAAAATTATATTCACCAATAAGGTGTGCCGGATTTTATTTCAGCCCAATACCGACACATCTTATCAAACTGAATAGTTGGTGGTATATTCGTACTGGGCTGGAACAAAGGCCTGCACTCTCAAGAGTGCTTGATAATCTATTCTACATATCTTTTGGGGAACAAAATTGACATCAACATACACCTTAATAAACATGTATGCACTCCATAATAAAGATATGACAGATGACGCAAGCAGTCCATCAGCTTGGTCAAACACATGGAGCCTGTTTCTCTGGCACTGTTCTTCAAAGGTCTCTTAGATAGTATCATAGAAGGTACCAGCCAGAACCATCTACTGTCAGTATAGATCTACTTTAGACATTCTGCTGGCCAGAGCGTCCCTCTGCAACTATCGTTCTGCACCACAGGGTGTCTTCTTTGCAACATTTCCAAACCACAGATATCCAACTATAAATACAGGTCTTTAATCTGTCAGGTCCCCAAACACACTGGAAAAGAGAGCACACACTTCACTGAGAAATTACAACCCCTCTCCAGCTCGCTCGACTTTCAGTTCCTCCCAAGTTTCGCCACCCTGGGACGGAGTATTTCTGACACAGTTCTGACTGACTTTTGATAAGAAATTGGACTATGTTTTCAAGCTGATTTTGAAAAAGGCTAAAGCATTTATTTAAAAAAATAAAGTGAATTCAAATGTTCTAATTGGCAAAGGAACTTTTGTTCTTTGAAATAGTGATTGGGCTCCTTCCCAAGTGTCCACACCCGTCGATTTGAATAACCCGCCTTTATTAGAATAATGAGACAAGTTATATTAGGTGTCATAGGGAGGATAGTTAGGATGCATCATGGACAGATGAGGCAGCAATATAAACTCATATGCTCAAAGAGTGGAACACTAGTCACTTTCATAATGCCACTTCATGAATGTTAGCATATCTCTACTTATCTCATGTGTATATAATGTATACTGTATACTCCACTATCTATTCTATACTACAGTATCTATTGCGTCTTAGCCACTGTCACTGCTCATCCAAATAATTTATATGTATATATTCTTATCCCATTCTTTTACTAGATTGTGTGTATTAGGTTTTGTTGTGGAATTGTTAGATATTACCTGTTAGATACTGCTGCACTGTCGGATCTAGAAGCACTTGGCTACACTCACAACAACATCTGCTGACCATGTGAATGTGACCAATAAAATTAGATTTGATTTGATTAGAAGAGTCGAGATAAGAGAATACCCTTATACGTCAACTCCACCACTTTTAAAACTAAATTTCATCATCTCCGGCACAATACCACTGTCAACACGTGAAAACTGAGCATTTCTAAGTTTTGTAGAAAAAAATATAAAGTTCAAAAGTTCTACTTGATGACATCATCAAAAGTTTCAACATTTTCAAAACATTGATTTTCAAACACTATCAGATTCACAGTGGCGTGAAGAGCAAGAAAATACCCTCACTTGGGCTAGAAACCTGTTGCAGGTTTTGAAAATAACCGTTGTTTTACATTTAATCCTACACTGTGGTGTTTTTTTTTTTTTTACTTTTCTTCTCATCTTTTTAACCACAGATCGTAGAAACACGCCGTTTTCACATATGGAGATGCTGGATATCCAGAGTTGAAAAAAATATCAATCAATGTTCCTCACTTTTGTGTTGTAATTTGTATTCTACCTAACAGATGTGCAAGGGGAAGTATGAAAGAAAATGAATAAAAACCATGCTATTCAGGTTTGACTACTTTTGACACACATAGTACTATTTGTTCAGTCTATGCAAATAAGGCGTAAAGCAAAACAAAGAGGGCGCAGCCAGGAGAGTATCCGGCCAGATCTCAATCCCTCCAGTCAATTGGCTAACTTTCAGCTTTCAATTCAAACTAGTACCAGTATTAAAAAAATGTCATGTCATGGTGTATAGAGACGTCAGCATGACTGAGGATTTTGGCTTTAGTGCAAGCTCTGCAACAACTCCATGACCTGACTGCTACTTGATCTCAACTAGGACGGATGAACGAACCATGGATTCTTAAACGTACAACAACAACAAAACTGTACAATAGCTCATGTCACTGTGGTTACATCATTTTCTGTAATGAATTTGACGTCAAATACAACGTAATGTACCCAATAAAACCAAATTAAATTACCTTCTAATGTATGATGAAAAACAACAACAGAAAGACATCGTCCCTAATCATGAGCTTCTTACTTGGGTATTCCATCTGGGTATTTTGGTCTCTCATGCTAATGGTCTTGATTGACCTGGAGTCCTGGGGACAGCCTCTAGCCCAAATGAGTAGTCACAGTGCATTAGATTTGCATTGTGAATCAGACAAGACTGACCCTGGCAATTAGGTGTGCACAGTGTACGTGAGTTTAGGTACAGTAGACCGAAGGCTCAGTGCCATTAGTGTGGACCGAAATTTGTACTAAATAGTGTAACATGAGTTTGTGTCTTTTGACCTCTCGTCACAGATTAGCAACAAAACATAGCCCATAGGCTAGATGTACAGAGATAAAAATGTATCTGCAAACAAACAATACAAGTATGACATATTCATAACATGATTTTATGCACCATAGCCACATTTTGTTATTCGTTATTTCCCAGCAAAGAAGACTGCATGTGATGGTCAACTTGTGTTTGGAATGTAAATTCATTTGGAATTTTGAAAACGTCTCTATCTTTCTTCTTCAAATCACTTCTTGAATCGTTGTGCTTTTGTTCTGAAAGTCAACTGTCTACCTCCAACACCACCGTTGTTGAGGGTCGAGCAGAGGTAAAGATGACTTATGTTCTTAGACATGTTGCAGCATTTTTCATCTGATGTTTTTGTCATTAAATACCCTTGACTTCTGGAACACTGTTATCTGAAGGAACAGCATTAAGGTGTATTACTATGTTGACAAGTGACAGTATCACTGGCATGTTGTGGAAGAAGTGAAACAACTTCTTCACAACTGAAAGTGCATCGACCATCTTTAATGAAAGCACTACAATTGTTGTTGTCCTCTAGGTTCACGCTAAGGCAACAAATGCAAATGCGCACACACACACACACACACACACACACACACACACACACACACACACACACACACACACACACACACACACACACACACACACACACACACACACACACACACAGTGCCTTCAGAAATGATTCAGACCCCTTGATTTTGTTTAGTTAGTCTTATTCTAAAATAGATTTTTATTTTATAATTCCCCAACATTTTACACATAATACCTCAAATAATTTGTCCGTAGAGCTCCGAGACAGGATTGTGTCGAGGCACAGAATTGTGTTAGGGTGCCAAAAAATGTCTGCAGAATTGAAGGTCCACAAGAACAGTGTCCTTCATCATTCTTAAATGGAAGATGTTTTGAACCACCAAGACTCTTCCTGGAGCTGGCTGCCCGGCCAAACTAAGCAATCAGTGGAGAGGGGCCTTGTTCAGGGAGGTGGCCAAGAACCCGATTGTCACTTTGACAGAGCTCTAGAGTTCCTCTGTGGAGATGGGAGAAACCTCCAGAAGGACAACCATCTCTGCAGCACTCCACGAAGTAGGCCTTTGTGGTAGAGTGGCCAATAAAAGGCACATGACAGCCCGCTTGGAGTTTTCAAAAAAAAAAAAAAGACTGTCAGACCATGAGAAACAAGATTCTCTGGTCTGATGAAACCAAAATTGAACTCTTTGGACTGAATGCCAAGTGTCACATCTGGAGGAAACCTGACACCATCCCTACGATATTGCATGGTGATGACAGCATTATGCTGAGGGGGTGTTTTTCAGCAGCAGGGACTGGGAGACTAGTCAGGATCGAGGGAAAGATGAAGTACAGAGATATCCTTGAGATATCCTTGATGAAAACCTGCTCCAGAGCGCTCAGGACCTCAGACAGGGGCGAAGGTTCACCTTTCAACAGGACAACAACCCTAAGACAATGCAGGAGTGGCTTTGGGACAAGTCTCTGAATGTCCTTGAGTGGCCCAACCAGAGCCCAGACCTCTGCATTTGATCATCTCTGGAGAGACCTTCAAATAGCCGTGCAGAATCGCCCCCATCACACCTGACGGAGCTTGAGAGGATCTGCAGAGAAGATCGGGAGAAACTCCTCAAATACAGATGCACCAAGCTTGTAGCATCATACCCAAGAAGACTCGAGGCTGTAATCGCTGCCAAAGGTGCTTCAACAAATGTACTGAATAAAGGGTCTGAATACTTATGTCAATGTGATATTTTCAAATTTTGCTTTGTCATTATGGTGTATTGTGTAGATTGATGAGATAAAAAAAAAACATTTTCATCAATTTTAGAATAAGGCTGTAACATAGCAAAATGTGGAACAAGTCAAGGGGTCTGAATACTTTCCGAATGCACAGTACACACAGAAACACACACACACACACCAAGTAAAATTAGGTTGATATTCAACCACACTATGGAAAGTACATAACATTCAGGAAAGACACAGATTGTTGGTAACCAATGGCATTTAAGTCAAAACAGTTAAATGTGCCTTAACACCCCCCCTCTATGGTTTAATGGTTTGGTGAGACTTGATCTGACCCAAAATGAACCCCCCTCAGTCATGTTGGTTCAAATCAAGTCTCACCAAACCATTAAACCACAGAGTGCAATAACAGACCTCAAAACCTGATCATCTGGAACAAAGATGACACCTCACCAATGAAACACAGTATATGTTTCGTGCCACCGCCTAGGTATAGAGATTGACATGCCCAACAGCTCACGAACCTGTGGAATGCTTTTCAGTTTTGACTTTCACCTTCAAGCAACCCCTTTTGAGGCTTGCGTTTCAGTGGGGAGAATAGAAATGTTGATCCCCTACCAACAGCCTTGTGTCTACAATAGTCTTACAAGGTTGTGTGACTTTGAAAGTGACTCCTAGAGTAGAGTATGTTGTACAATTACAGTATCATGTGGCATTGTGGTAAATGTGTGTAATATGTGTGTAATGTAATTGGACCATGGTTATGTGTGACTGGTGATGTGTGACTTATAAAGATGAAGTACCTCTATGTTGCACATAGCAGTGCACATATACAGGAGACACATGATATGGATACATCCTGTATCTCCAATCATAACCAACTGAAACTAAATACAAGCTTAATCCCAACATAATCTTAATAAACACTCCTTATATCCTGCCTAATAGTCTCTTCTGCAACTCACTTAGATACACAAGAGTTTAAGTATGTTCTCGGGGACTAGACCCTTGAGGGCTGTTCACGCATTAAAATGAGTGTAAATTCAAAGTGTGAATTTTTTTCTGTTTAAGCCTTAAGCATTTTTCTCTGCAGGGAAAAAAGGGTATATTTAAAGGCGTGTCATACAAATCTGTGGTTAATTGATTGTGATGAAATATTATGCATATTTTAATATTTAGAACATTGGAAAAAAGGAAATTGATGTTATGTAAATCAAATTAGATTGGCCAACTCACGACTCCAACATGCTAATCTTCAGTGCAAGCAATGAGGAAAAAGCTTAATCATGTCTTCCCCAAAATACCCCTAAAACAAGCAGTAATTCCCAGAGGCAAATTGCCTCATAATCTCTACACTTTAGGTTTCATGTTAGTAGATCCAAAATCCACTCACCTAACGTCAACAAACTACATTTTGTCAATTTACAACACAGCACAAAAACAGTCTTGAAGCAATCATTGAGCATATTGTGGCTTCTGTCTTGAATGAGGATGAGTGAAAGAGAAAGGTCTTGATATTTCTGATATGTTTATACACTCCAGCTGAAAAATACCCTATTCTACTGTATCTTAGTCTACGCCGCTCTGACATTGCTCGCCCAGATATTTACAATACCGTTCAAAAGTTTGGGGTCACTTAGAAATGTCCTTTTTTTTAAAGAAAAGCTCAATGTTTTGTCCATTAAAAAAACATCAAATTGATCAGAAATACAGTGTAGACATTGTTAATCTTGTCAAATACTATTGTAGCTGGAAACGGTTAATTTTGTATGGAATATCTACATAGATACAGAGCCCCTTTATCAGCAGCCATCACTTCTGTGTTCCAATGGCATGTTGTGTTAGCTAATCCAAGTTTATAATTTTAAAAGGTTAATTGATCATTAGAAAACAATTTTGCAATTATGTTAGCACAGCTGAAAACAGTCGTTCTGATTAAAGAAGCAATAAAACTGGCCTTCTTTAGACTAGTTGAGTATCTGGAGAATCAGCAATTGTGGTTCCGATTATAGGCTCAAAATGGCAAGAAACAAGGAACTTTCTTCTGAAACTCGTCAGTCTATTCTTGTTCTGAGAAATGAAGGCAATTCCACGCGAGAAATGGATCTCGTACCAATCTGTGTACTACTCCCTTCACAGAATAGTACAAACTGTCTCTAACCAGAATAAAAAGAAGAGTGGGAGGCCCCGGTGCACAACTGAGCAAGAGGACAAGTACATTAGAGTATCTAGTTTGAGAAACAGATGCCTCACAAGCACTCAACTGGCAGCTTCATTAAATAGTACCCGCAAAACACCAGTCTCAACAGTGAAGAGGTGACTCCTGCATGCTGGCCTTCTAGGCAGAGTTCCTCTGTTGAGTGTCTGTCCTTTGCCCAGCTTAATCTTTTCTTTTTATTGGCCAGTCTGAGATACGTCTTTTTCTTTGCAACTCTGCCTGTATTGTTTTTTTGTACCATCACCTTTGAAATGGAAGAGAAAGGTCATAATATATTATTCCAGCCCAGGCGCAATTTAGATTTTGGTGCAGAGTTTTAGACTGATCCAATGAACCATTTGATATCTATTCAAAATGTTGTTGGGCTCTGCCCAAATGTGCCTAATTGGTTTATTAATACATTTTCAAGTTCATAATTCTGCACTCTCCCCTAACAATAGCATGGTTTTATTTTACTGTAATAGCTACTGTAAATTGGACAGTGCAGTTAGATTAACAAGAATTTAAGCTTTCTGCCCATATCAGATATGTCTATGTCCTGGGATTTTTTTGTTGTTATTTACAACCTCATGCTAATCATATTCGCCTATGTTAGCTCAACCATCCTGCAGGGGGGGGACACTGATCCAGTAGAGGTTAAACAGTAGATTAATACAACCCGAGATGGGGCTGAGGGAAATGGCAGCAATTGCACTGTCGTTCCCTCTGCTTTTCTTAATCAAATCAAATTGTATTCATCACATACACAGTTTACAACATGTGGTAGCGCCCTCAACAATGCAGTACATGAATCACTATCAGAAGTAATAGAAGTAGTTGCATAGTAATAAAGGACTGTATTTACAAATATAAAGTGAGTAGTGACAAGGTCACGCGGTAGAATAAATAGTATATCATTTCTCTGGTCCTCAAAGGAAACATCCTATCATGATCTAGGCCAGGGATGGGCAACTTTGATGGGTACACAAAAAAATTGGAACTCATCATGAGGGGCCACAGTTGCTCGTGGGTCCTCGTTCCCACATGTGCGTTAGCTGACATTGGCTAATTGAGTGACTGTCAGTGACTGACATAACAAGAGAAAAACTGTGGATTCACAACAACATTTCGAAATTACACCTTGTGTATTCTATTATTCTACTATTCTAACTTGCAACAGTAAGTATTCTGTTATTCTAATTTGCAAGAGTAAGTTGAACCCCTGACTGAGTTCCAAAATACAGTTGAAGTCAGAAGTTTACATACACCTTAGCCAAATACATTTATACTCAGTTTTTCACAATTCCTGATTTTTAATCCGAGTAAAATTTAGGATCACCACTTTATTTTAAGAATGTGAAATTTCAGAATAATAGTAGCAATTGCAATGTCATTCCCTCTGCTTTACTTAATCAAATCAATACATATACTTTTTGGGGGGGGCGGGGGGTGATCAGTTGCCCATCCCTGATATAGGCTCCTATTGGTTCTCGTCCATTCTCCCTGACGTTGTGACATTAAAGGTTCCAACGCTCCATGGAAACTTGACATGTGATCCACTGCACAAATGCAACGAGCAGTGGGAAAGACGTCATGTTTAATCTACTGTACAGGCCCCTACTGTATGCTGGGGCCATGTCTCGCCTTTTAGAGTACATGCATATCATGTAAAATACATGTCAGCCCAGCTACGCCAGAGAAACTGGACTGACTTATTGGGGGAAGAAGAAGGAAGGATATGTAGTATAGCTTATCATGGTTCTACATTTTAAATGCACGTGTAGAGCACTGTATAACAAGCTTTGATATGTATTGTATATCTTCCTTTCATGTGTTATATAACTGCTTTTGATGTGTCCGTTGTATTGAAGACTAATCACTCCAGTTATGGAGATATTCTTGAACATATGAGAAGCATACATTGTTTTTTACACAGACCTGTTTGGCTATGCATGTTACACATTTCCCTTTTACTGATAGGTTGAGTTGTCAACACAGGGCTACTGTACTCTTCAACTAGTTGACGTTACAGTTCAGTTTTTGCACAAATAGCTGATTCTGGGTGGCACGTGTCCAGTGTATTTTGCTCATTGCTCACTGAGGGCCCCAATTTCAGTTTGTAAATATACAACATTAATGATAAATGGGACCGTGCATTTCATGGATTTCCTTTATCTCTGTCTCTATCGCACAGGATGGAATCCATAGTTAATTAAATCAGGGTTTACTCTGTTCCACCTCAGAATTGTGATGCTGAACTGATGTCGTGTTGCTCAATGAAAAAGGACCTTGTTCTTGGTTGCAAAAAAACCCATTATATAATATGCCATTTTCCCTTCAAGTAGATTACCATGGATAAAAATCAGTATCACTGTGGTTGTGGTTGGCTGAAATGACTCAATTACACAATATGCTACCATTAATTTTCACTGTTAACTGTTCAAAAGCTAGAACTGAAAGCTGCTATTTTTTGGACTGAAAAGTAAAGGAGAGTAAATGAAATATAATTTTGTAAACATTTAAGTTTACCAGTCTACCAGGACCAAAAAGCCCCCCGAACAAGTCTTAAATGAAGGTTTGGAAGGAAATGTGAGAATACACAATTCTCTTTGAAGGCTATCACAGCTTGTTCTAACTTAAAATGCAATTAATTATGAATTGCTTGTTCAAAACATAATTCACCTGAAAGACACTATTAAGACCTGTGAGACGACCGAATGAGGAGCAATTTACATCTGAAAAAGTCTTAACACAGCTTATATTCATAATGCATGCATTATATAACTATGCACACAGCGTGAAGTTGACAAGTTGTCCCTGCTGTGCTCATAGGGAAAGATGTGTACTGTATGCATTTTAAATATTAACAATTACTCCACATTTTAACTCAATCTTCAGCCAATTAGAATATTTGATTCACGATCTCAGCATATATTATTGTGTTCACCCATTTTATGAACCAAACCTACAAGAAGTGTGTGCGCACAGGGAGTAGTTACCGCGTGAACATTGCTTTGGCGGGTTTCAAGGGACCCATCCACACTGCTGTGAAACAGTAGAATCCATCACAAAAAATGAATCACTTTCAAAGCCACTGTTCCTAAACTCTGACATAGGACGAGATCTCCAAAATCATAGATACTTCTTCAAGTTTCACACTGTGTGCTTGTCTACACAATTAACCCGGAGGGGGATAGTGTGCACCCAACAATTGAACCGAGGGCGAAAAACAGGGTTCTAACTTTTCATTTTAACATAAAAATAACAACGGGGGCAGTGAATCTCCCTCGAAATACTGTCAGAACCAATAATACAAGGTAGAAACATCTCCCTGGAGACATGGTTTAGTTTCTGCAGATGGACAATCTCGGTTCATTTGAATATCTAACAAAATCACTGCAATGACAACTCTATAGAATGACTATAAATAGCTCAAGGCAGCTTTGGTCTATACTTTTAAAGGCACAACAGAATTAAGATGGTTACTTTCTCTGGCTTTGCTCATTTCAGTCTCACCCAAGTGTTTTGATATCACAATATGAAATTAGAATTGCATATTTTTTACAGATGAAGATAACCTTTTAAGACTGTGTGTGATCAGCCCTACTGTTATAATCATGAATGCATGATGTACTCCACTTAAGAAGTCAAAAGGAAATAAGGCCAGAGCCTGTAGCCTTGCTTGTTGAGAGTTGGCATGAACAGACTATTCAAAGGGCACTGGTTCTAAGTCTACCCTTGGCTTCCCAGTCCCATTGAGTGTATTTGCAGTTAAAAAACTAACATACACAGAGTACATACATTTTAAAAACGTGACAGGGATAACACAATGGCAAAGGCTTTTTTCCATTATTGGTCCCTAAAGTGCATGGAGCAAATCTAACAAGGACCTTATGGTTTCAATGTCTCTACTTGGCTTCAGATGATGAAAAGGCTGGGAGGTCGTTTGGATTGGGAATGAAGTGTAGCTTCAACAGAGGGGGCATCAATGGTAAAGCCAGGGAGAACGAAAGAGTCTGACAAACAGGCCCGAAGCTCTTTATTAGTGCACCACAACTCCTTCCACCGACGGTCAGTTCTGCCATAGGAGCCATTCCTCTGTAGGTACAGGTCCTCCTTGTCTGAAGATGTAGCACCTACCTGGGCGATGTCACGGCTAATGAAAAGCGCACAAAAAGCCACTATATTCTGGCAGAGGTTAACATCAGCCCCTGAGCCTCTGCCACCTCTGGACAAAGCATGCAGTCCTTGACTGTTATTCTTCCCGACAGATGAAACAAAATAGCTGGGGCTGCATTATTTTAAATCCAAACAACCAAACAGCCAGATAGCTAGCTAACTATAAGCCCAAACGGTAGACTTTTCATCCCAATTCTGCAATTCGGAGAGTCAAGACCCCACAATGTAAGTGATCAAACCCCAGAGCAGTCAAACCCCCAAAAATATCATTTTAAAAAAATGCAACAAGCCTCCCAGCCACGGGAATGCCCTCCCGGACCACCTGCAGGACCCACAGACTCTAGGCTCATTGAAAACAAGCCTAAAGACCTTTCTCTTTTGAAAGGCTTTCCGTTTATAACTGTGCTCCTTGGTGTCCCTGTCCCTTGTAGTGTCAGCTGTGTTCTTTGTGTCAGTTTCCCTGTCTAGTTGTGAAACATTTTCTATTTGGTTTTCATTTTTTTATTTTATGCACTTTGAGATTATTCACTTATTCACTTATTAAATAACAACAACATGTACAATATTTAGACAGCTCTCTGCCTAGGCGAGCTCACCGCGCCGTGGCAACCACAGATATATTCTATTCTTGATTAAAGCAAATCACATGTTTTTCACATTTTGTCCCAAAGATATAAACTTGATTTGACTGATAAGTGAAAGCTAAGTCCTTAAAATGACTATCTGCAAACGATCCGAGTAATGTCTCAAAGTACACAAACTGTGACATTATTAGGCGGTTATTATAAATTCTACATAATATGAAAAGATGCCTTGTCATGTCATAGGTCTGCATCAACATCACTCTTCCAGTCCAGGCGGAGAGTCACGTCTTGACTTAATTCTGCAGCGGGATGACACAAATCAAGCCGTCTCAGATCTGATGTCATCTGACATGGCTGACATTGATATTCATGGCGAGCACAAGTCATTTAGACCATTCCGGGGCAATTATGCAAAAAACTGCCGATCTGCACAATACTTGTCTTGCCAGCATTCGGAGATGCCCCTGGAGTGTCCCTCTGAGCAGGCACCAGTCAGTTGACGGGTCAGACTGAGGAAAATATCTCCCTTTGTCGTTCTCATATTGTCTTAATACGTGACTGGTGACTGCGGCTGAGAATTAGCTTACATACTGTATCAAACACTGCTGTCCTCCGTAGTGTTCTAAGGTAGGACGTCACATCACATGATTAAATGAAATGTTGATTGTCCCCAAATGGCAATTACTTAAGATCAATTTAATACGTTTATTGCCGTTTAGAAGATCACTAAACGGGTCATTGTTCATTGCAGTTTCCGTTCAATGTGTTACTGTTAGTAGGTTATTCTGTTACTTTTTTTTCTTCACATTGAGAACAATGAACATCAATAATTATTCTGAGATCACATCAATACACTAGACTTTATGTGTCATGATAGGGTTTTCCATTCCATTGCCTGTCTATGGAACTCCCCTTCTTTTGATGTGATAAGCATTGGGGGCTTTCTCATGCAGTCACACAGATGACCGTAGATCATTGCTGTTGATTTCAAAGTTAATTTGCTATGAATGAATGGGGACCAGTGTTCACAGGAAATGCCATAGTGAGACTCAGGCTTCTGTTCCAGAACCCAAGATGGCCAGGGCATGGCAAATTGACAGTTATGTCATCAGCAAAAACTAAAATTGGGATGATGACTGAGCTCAGGATGTAAACTGAAATAAATGTGTCATTTTAAATGAAAAATATTACAAAAACCTAAAAATAGGGCTAAGTTATTTTGAGAGAGCATTGTGTAATGCTTTGGCTTGTGTTGCCACAGTGTTTTGTTTTTTTTACCATACTTTATTCCTTCAGAGTCTATTGACTCACCCGTGCATCAATGTATTTAACATAATAGAAAATTCCATGTTAAAATCTGTCTGTTTATGTTGTTTTCTTGCATGGGCTGCATCTCTATCCACCACAGAAAGTGGCAGAGCTCCTTGTCAGACCATGAGACATTCCGAAAATATGACTACTCTATTTGATTTAACCAGGCAACCTTCCGGTTATTAGTCCAACACTCTAACCACTTGGCTGCCTGCCGCCCCTATTGAAAGATGAAACTCTCTCGAACATGATGGTGTTCTCTGTTTTAGACTACGACCCCCATATCTCTCATGGGACTCATCTGAAGGTACCTTGGTACCGGGTTTTAAAAAATGCATGGAAGTATACAGGTAGTTTTGTGCCAACAACAACAAAAAGTAATATATGTGTCCAAAAAAACGAAATATTTCCTGAGGTGCCCTTCTGTGTGAGGCATTGGAAAACGTCCCTGGTCTTTGTGTTTGAATCTGTGTTTGAAATTCTTGACCGAGGGACCTTACAGATAATTGTATGTACAGAGATGTGGTAGTCATGTTAAACACTATTATTGCACACCTAGTGAGTCCATGTAACCAGTTATGTGACTTACTCCTGAACTTATTTAGGTTTGCCATAACAAAGGGGTTGAATACTTTGACTCAAGACATTTCAGATTTTCATTTTTATTTCATTAGAAACATTTTCAGTTCAGGCTGTAACACAACAAAATGTATTAAAAGTCAAGGGGTGTTTCTGAAGGCAAGTATTCAGACAGATCCCATGGCTTTTTCCACATCTTGTTATGTTACAGCCTTATTCTCAAATGCATAAAATATTTTTCCCCTCATCAATCTACACACAATACCCCATAATGACAAAGAAAAATCTGTTAAAAACGTTTGCACATTTTTTACAAAATCCCTCCTGAAATATCGCATTTCCATAAGTATTTAGAACCTTTACTCAGTACTTTGTTGAAGCACCTTTGGCAGCGATGAAAGCATCGAGTCTTGTTGGGTATGATGCTACAAGCTTGGCACACCTGTATTTAGTGAGTTTCTCCTATTCTTCTCTGCAGATCCTCTCAAGCTCTGTCAAGTTGGATGGAGAGCGTTTCTGCACAGCTATTTCAGGTCTCTCCAGAGATGTTCGATCAGGTTCAAATCTGGGCTCTGGCTGGGCAACTCAATGACATCAGAGACTTTTCCCGAAGCCACTCTTGTGTTGTCATGGCTGTGTGCTTAGGGTCATTGTCCTGTTGGAAGGTGAACCATCGCCCCAGTCTGAGGAGCAGGTTTTCATCAAGCATCTCTCTGTACTTTTCTCCGTCTTTCCCTCGATCCTGAATAGTCTCCCAGTCCCTGCTGCCACCACCATGCTTCACTGTAGGGATGTTGCCAGGTTTCCTCCAGATGTGGCGCTTGGCATTCAGGCCAAAGAGTTCAATCTTGGTTTCATCAGACAAGAGAATCTTGTTTCTCATGGTCTGAGAGTCTTTAGGTGCCTTTTGGCAAACTCCAAGTTGGCTGTCATGTGCCTTTTATTGAGGAGTGGCTTCCGTCTGGCCATAAAGGCCTAATTGGTGGAGCGCTGCAGAGATGGTTGTCCTTCTGGAAGTTTCTCCCATCTCCACAGAGGAACTCTAGAACTCTGTCAGAGTGACCTCCAGGTTCTTCGTCACCTCCCTGACCAAGGCCCTTCCCCCCCGATTGCTCAGTTTGGCTGGGCGGCCATCTCTTGGAGAGCCTTGGTGGCTCCAAACTTCTTCCATTTAAGAATGATGGAGGCCACTGAGTTCTTGGGGCCCTTCAATGCTTCAGAAATGTTTTGGTACCCTTCCCCAGATCTGTGCCTCAACACAATCCTGTCTCGGAGCTCTATGGACAATTCCTTTCATGTGTTATGTGTAAATTGATGGGGATATATTTTTATTTCATCAATTTTAGAATAAGACTGTAACTAAACATAATGTGGAAAAAGTCAAGGGGTCTGAATAATTTCTGATGGCACTGTATGTCTGTGCGTGTGTGGGTGCGTATATGTGTGTGTGTGTTTATGGTAATGTGTGTGTATGTGTGTGCGTGTGTGTGCATATGCGTTTGTTGCTTTATCGTAAATCTAGAGGACAACAACAATTGTCATGCTTTCATTATAGATGGTCGATGCACTTTCAGTTGTGAAGAAGTTGTTTCACAGACAATTTATTCGACCTTATGGCTTGGTTTTTGCTCTGACATGCATCGTCAACTGTGGGACCTTATATAGACAGGTGTATGCTTTTCCAAACCATGTCCATTCAATAGAATTGGCCACAGGTGGACTCCAATCAAGTTTTAGAAACATCTCAAGGATGATCAATGGAAACAGGATACACCTAAACTCAATTTCAAGTCTCATAGCAAATGGTTTGAACAGTTATGTAAATAAGGTATTTCTGTTTATTATTTTTAATACATCTGCAAAAAAAAAAAATACACTGTTTTTGCTTTTTTATTATGGGGTATTGTAAAGCATGCTGAGTTTAAAAAAAAATTGTATTTAATCGATCTTAGAATAAGGCTGTAGCGTAACAAAATGTGGAAAAAGTCAAGTGGTCTGAATACTTTCCGAAGGCACTGTATATTGGATGGTCAGTCCATAGCTCTGTTTATGAATTTTAGAGTGCTTGGCCTACATTTCTACAGGCCTTCCATCAGCTTTTTACTAAAATAGAGGTGGGAAAAGCACCTTGTTATTTTTTCAACCGCTGATTGCACCTTTAATAGCTAAAGCAACAATCATTACAAACCTCAAGAATAAACCATTTCCCTTTGCATTCATCACCATTGGATGACAGTTCTGATTTTATCATAACTTTTCCTAAAGTGCCATTACAATAATAAAACAGGATCTAATAGTGCTTCACAGATCAGATCAGACTGTAGCCTTATACAAGGTTTTAAACCGCGTTCTGGTTCATGTCGACTGTTAACGGTTCTAAAAATGGACGATGTTTACAGTCGACAGTGGGTCTATGTGGTCATATGGAGTGGTGGGGTCTGGTTTAAGTCACAGCCAGGAGACTGATCTGTTTTTGTTTTTCCCCTCAAACATGAGTTATGGCGCCCATTGCCCAAAGTTTACACAACCAGGAAGTTCCCATGAAGGACTCTGTACCTGGCCTCCGTCCAGAGTAGGCTAGGGTACATACAGGGGTAGTAATAGACTTGCTTACCATTACCAGTTGTCACGTCCTGACCATAGAAAACCTGTATTTTCTATGGTAGAGTAGGTCAGGGCATGACTATGTGTTTTTGTCCTAGTTTATATTTTCTATGTGGGGTTCTAGGTTTGATTTTCTATGTTGGTGATTTGTATGAGTCCCAATTAGAGGCAGCTGGTTATCGTTGTCTCTAATTTGGGATCATACTTAAGTAGAATTTTTTCCACCCTGTGGGTTATGGGTTATTGTTTATGTTTAGTTGCCTGTTAGCACTGCATTTTTGTCACGGTTCGTTTATTATTTATTGTTTGTATTTGCTTAAGTTTCACATTATTCATTAAAAGTGTGTGGAACTCTATGTACACTGTGCCTTGGTCCGACCATCATTATTACGAACAACGTGACACCAGTTGTAGCGTACAAGTGGCTGTGGAGTGACTACATTGGAATAATAGCCGATGTTAAACTTTGGGTGAAGAATCTATTTCTACAATTTATTTTCCGATTAAATTCATCATCAGTTTCTCTCAGTCACTAAGCACATTTCCATCCAGCCATTTCATGCTGATTAAAGTACCTGACTCATTAAAAAAGTCACGACCGGGCTGATGGAAACATGAAATGTCGTTACACTTTTATAAATGCTGACAGACAATTTGATTGTTCAACGTGGTGGGATCGTTTATGTTGATAAAATACATTATGCAAGAAATGGGGGTGGAAATACCTTTTTGCGCAAATATTGATATAATAACCACCGTATCGAATATCTCTCAAAGAAAATGCGCATATCGTTTTAGGTACATTTTTGAATATTAGCATGAAAATCTGTCACAAATTGGATGGAAACCTAGCTACTGACAGCCACCCAATTAGTGACTTTTATATTTATTTTTATTGGTTAATTAGTCTTAGCGACCAGCTATCAAAACTTCTAGTAATTATGATTTACCGACCGGGCGGGCCCCATTGCTCATCAGATATCATTTTAAAACTGCAAACATTTGTCTCCACCCTATGGCAAAATGTGTATAATAAGCAGGAAATAACCTGTGAAACTACATTTTTTTCTCGGCCCCATGTCAAAATGAGCTGAATTGCATGAAATGACTTATAATATTGCAAAATCTTATCTCCGCCCCTTGGCAAAATGTGTAGAACTGCAGTAAACTTTCTTTAAACTGCAACATTTTCTCTACACACCATGGCAACAAAAAAAGTATTGCAGTAAATGAACTGTCAAATTGTAAAAATATATATATATATATATATTCACTCTCAAGAGGGGGGGACAAAAATGTTTTGGGCTCCCAGGGTTTTTGGGGCTCCCAACAACATTTGGCTTAGAGCTTCCAAAAGGCTAGGGCCGGCGCTGACTGCTATGTGGGTATGCAGACCCTCGAGCCACTGCTGCCCCAAAGTTGCCCATTCCTGTTGTAAATGAACCAATCCCAACATGAGAGAAGCCCACATTTACACTGACTTAAATAAACATGCTTTGGTGTGACTCATGCATTAGTCATAGAGTGGACTGTCACTTGGTATCATCTCTTGTGCTGAACTGGGCCTGCATGCATAAATCATCTCATCGAAGCTACTAGAATCTATTCTAAAGCAATTGTAGGACACAGAAAAAGTCCTACTGTACCTGAGACTTGCTCATTGGAGGATGTTATGAAGCCACTTTAAGCAACTTTCAGCAATGTGCACAAGCGGTCGTTTGACACCTTGTAGTTCCTTTGAGACCTGTTTTATTCTAAGGCCAAGTACATCTATTCTAAGGTCTAGTAGATCTATTCTAAGGTCAAATAGATCTATTCTAAAGTCTAGTCGATCTATTCTATAGGCCCAGTAGATCTAGTCTAAGGTCTAGTAGATCTATTCTGTAGGCCCAGTAGATATATTCAAAGGTCTAGAAGAGCTATTCTAAGGCCCAGTAGATATATTCTAAGGTCTAGTAGATATCTATTATAAGGTCTAGTAGATCTATTCTATAGACCCAGTAGATCTATTCTAAGGTCCAGTATATATATCCTAAGGTCTAGTAGATATATATTATAAGGTCTAGTAGATCTATTCTAAGGTCTAGTAGATATCTATTAAAAGGACCAGTAGATCTATTCTATAGGTCTAGTAGATCTATTCTAAGGTCTAGGAGATATCTATTATAAGGTCTAGAAGATCTATTCCATAGGCCCAGTAGATCTATTCTAAGGTCTAGTAGATCTATTACAAGGTCCAGTAGATCTATTATATAGGCCCAGTAGATCTATTCTATGGTCTAGAAGATCTATTCTAAGGTCTAGTAGATCTATTCTAAGGTCTCGTAGATATATTATGCTGTAAGGTCTAGTAGATATATTCTTTAAAGTCTAGAAGATCTACTATGCTGTAAGGTCTAGTAGCTATCTATTAAAATATCTAGTAGATCTTTTAAATGCTTACATAAATATAGCAATAACCTGACCACTTCAGTGTTGTTTTTCTGCAGTATGTGGCTGATGCACCTCGACTAGCCTACATGGTACATTTAAACGGTGTAGAATGACAATCTGTCAGATTTCCATTGGATTTCAATCCACTTCCAATTGGGTATTATGATGATATGGGCAATGTGCTACTCTTTGAATGATTTTTCCAGCACTTGGGACCAATTTCCTTTAGAGATATTTTACCCACTCTGCCCTTGGTCTTTCACATTCCCTACTTCTTGCCACTGTCAAGGGTCAAAGGTCAGTGAGTCACGTGACAGACTCACTATCCCATTTCTGGAAATAGACACATGTGCCATGTCTCAACAGTCATAGACAGTTCACTCTATTCATCCCCTTTACTCAGTTGATAGGTTTAAAGAAATCAGAGTGACAGCTTTATGTGTCTGTTTTCGTGAAGGAAAGGAGACAAAGAGTAAAAGCTATTTTAGAGTAACCCAACCCTGGTAAGAGGGAGCTTATTTAGACATCCCTACATGAACAGCACAAGCAACAGAGCTTAGCATGCGGTGCATAGCATGCATTGCCATTGGCTGCTAGCCTTTGGTTTATTAACAGATATGTTGATCCATCCCTTTAAGCATATCCAACTTTGATCTATACGAGACATCAGACTCATCACGTTAGGATCTGGTATTTGCACATATCAAATAATGGTTCAATATTGGGTAATAATTCAATATTTTGTAATGGTTCAATATTTACACAATTCATTAAGCTTAATATAATGTCTCCAGTGGCATATGATATGCTGGTTGTCTTGTTTAATGAAGGAAATAGATCTTGCACTTTACAGTCTGTTCTGTATTCTTCCTTTCATTAGTGATTACAGAGATAGACAATGATGTAGATGTTGGAAATCTGTAGGTAGCTGTGATGTGCTTGCACTGAAACATAAGGCAAAGGAAGGTGTTTGAGATGAAAATGCTGATGACATACGACTCAATTACTCCCTAAAGTATCTAAGAATAAATGTCCCATTTTCATGAAAGCCATCAGGGAACAGAAGGGTCAATACTCTTGTAGGTGAAGACACTCCTGTTCCAGGCTCCAGTTCTAAAGCTAATTTATCATTGTGGAACTCACAAACTCTGACTAGTGTTTATCAACTCAGGGGTACCATGGTCCTCGATTGGAATGTTCCCGCTATCCTAAAACCACACACTGAGCAAAGAGTAAACTTGAGTAAGAACTTGAGTAAGAACTTTGAGTCAACTAAACTTTTCGAGTGTGCTGTTTATCAACCAGAACCTAAAAAAAATGCTAGATCATGCAGACTTTTCCTCTGTGGTTTAATTTAGATGGTAAGGACAGCTACCTGTGCTATCTGGGCCATGGTAAACTTTCCTGGGATAGGTTTACTCCTCTGGCTCCTATAATCATCACAAGGAGATGTAACCTCCTGTGACTGAGAAATGATTTATTCTTTTCTTTTCCGAGGCACAAACAGGACGCGTTTGCTTCAAGGCTCTTTCTTTATTCTTAGTCCAAATGTTTTTGTAACCAGAATAAACCAATGCTTGAGAATCCATGAAATAGATAGAAATTAGTAATTGATTAATCTTCCAGAATGTTGTTTTAATGATTGTAACACACAATTGTTGATTGTAAAGCAATGTTACCTTTAATAAATGGTATTACAGTGGCTTGCGAAAGTATTCACCCCCCTTGGCATTTTTCCTATTTTGTTGCCTTACTACCTGGAATTAAAATGGATTTTTGGGGAGTTTGTATCATTTGATTTACAAAACATGCCTACCACTTTGAAGATGCAAAATATATTTTTTTATTGTGAAACAAACAAGAAATCAGACAAAAAAAATAGAACTTGAGTGTGCTATTCACTCCCCAAAGTCAATACTTTGTAGAGCCACCTTTTGCAGCAATTACAGCTGCAAGTCTCTTGGGGTATGTCTCTATAAGCTTGGCACATCTAGCCACTGGAATTTTTGCCCATTTTTCAAGGCAAAACTGCTCCTGCTCCTTTAAGTTGGATGGGTTCTGCTGGATTACAATTTTTAAGTCATACCACAGATTCTCAATTAGATTGATGTCTGGACTTTGACTAGGCCATTCCAAGACATTTCAATGTTTCCCCTTAAACCACTCAAGTGTTATTTAGCAGTATGCTTAGGGTCATTGTCCTGCTGGAAGGTGAACCTCGGTCCCAGTCTCAAATCTCTGGAAGACTGAAACAGGTTTCCCTCAAGAATTTCCCAGCATTTAGCACCATTCATCATTCCTTCAATTCTGACCAGTTTCCCAGTCCCTGCCGATGAAAAACATCCCCACAGCATGATGCTGCCACCACCATGCTTCACTGTGGGGATGGTGTTCTCTGGGTGATGGGTGGTGTTGGGTTTGCGCCAGACATAGCGTTTTCCTTGATGGCAAGGAATCATCTGACCAGAGTACCATTCTGACCTTTCTCAATATGTTTGGGTAGCCTCCCACATGCCTTTTGGTGAAGTTGTTTTTTTCATTTCACTTCACCAATTTGGACTATTTTGTGTATGTCCATTACATAAAATCCAAATAAAATCCATTTAAAGTACAGGTTGTAATGCAACAAAATAGGAAAAATGCCAAGGGGGATGAATACTTTTGCAAGGCACTGTATATGATGCCGGCATACAATACATTTTTCAACTGACTTAGGTAGTTCAGTGAATCAATTAAATTATCAAATCACATTTTATTTGTCACATGCGCCGAATACATGCACCCTTTCCCAACAATGCAGATCAAAATCAAATAAAAAAACAATTAGCAAATAGATTTTTTTTTAAATCCCAAAATAAATAAATAACGTAAGTTCATGTGATAAGATCATTGCATTATCTCCGGATAAATCTTTCTTTTCCTCATGTCCATTACCAGCGCAGCCAAACATGGACACATAAAGTCCTTAGAAACATACTGAATGTAAAACATAACACTGTCATTTGAATAGCGAAGTAGCTATATTATTGCTGCTCTAGAACAAGTGTTATGGCAGGAGTCAAAGGAGAGGAAAATGAGAGCAGTAAGTCTGTAAAAGCTGGAGGGAAAAGTAGAAAGAGAGAAAGGTAAACCTTGATGGAAGAAGAGAAGAGAGTCGAAGAGATGGGGGAAGGGGTCTAATATGGGCCCCAGATGTCGGAAGGTAATTGTGCATAGGTTTTACAGAGCAGCCATCTGGAAGGCTGAGTGCTTAATACCCCTTTTACACAGATCTATGGCAACTTCCTTAAGTAATCTCCCTGGATGTGTGTCCACTCTCATCTGGGTTCAATCATTCCAAGTTGACTTTTGTTTACACAATACAATACCCAGGTTCGATCTTCATACGGCTTAATGGAAGTATTGGGTTTGGGGTAATAACAAAATTGCATGTATGCAATATTATAAAAACAGGCTCTGATTAAGTGAATGTTGTTCAAAATGTTTGGTATGGGTTAGAGTTGAATTTATTCACTTGCCCGTGGTAAGGTTAGCGTTTTCACTCGTAGTGGTTACAGTTAAATGGTATTGTGGGAAAGCTGAGGGGCAGCTCGTCCCTAGAGCAAAACATGTTGCCTCTGAAATTTACACACAGTACCTGTCTAACCACAACTACAAAGTGTAGGCCTATGTTTTAACTCTTAACAGGCACACTTCAGTCACACTACTGTCATTATGTGAATCGGTTCATAAATAATCCAAGGATGTAAAGAGAAGACTTTCAATTCAGCAATTGCCCCATTAATTAACTGAGGTCTCATTGTTGGTTCATTGTATAGTTCCTCATGACTTTTCAGTATTGTCCAGTTAAATCCACCCCATGAACCTCTACCGGGATGATTGAGCTAACGTGCGCTAATGTGATTAGCATGACGTTGTAAGTAACAACAAACTTTCCAGGACATAGACATGTGTAATATGGGCAGAAAGCATGACTTCTTGTTATTCTAACTGCAATGTCCAATTTACAGTGGAAAAAAGACCATGCTATTGTATGAGGAGAGTGCACAGAAAAAAAACTTTTATCACCGCAACTGGTTTGATACATTCACCTCTGAAGGTAAATAGTGTACTTACATTCAATAATCTTGCTCTGATTTGTCATCCGGAGGGTCCCAGAGATAAAATATAGCATAGTTTTGTTTGATAAAATCCATTTTTATATTCAAATGTAGAAACTGGGTTCTACAGTTTGAACCCCTGCTGTTTAGATGTGTGAAAGTTAGTGTATAAGCTAATGATCCATCATGTATGACATTCCTGGGAGTGTGTAAACTTACGCTTTGTATTACCATATCATTTTTGTATGTTCGCTATAGTTATGTACTTGAAAATGTATCAATTGACCAATTCAGCACATTTGTGCAGACTTTATACAAAATATTGTCCAGTATTGCAACGCTTCACTGGATCGATCTGAAACTTTGCACACACACACTGTTGCCATCTAGTGGCCAAAATCTAAATTGTGGCTAAACTGCAATATTATATTATGGCCTTTCTCTTGCATTTCAAAGATGATGGAAAATAGAAAACTCATGTTTTTTTGTTGGTATTATCTTTACCAGATCAAAAATGTTATATTCTCCTACATTCTTTTTTCATTTTCACAAACTTCAAAGTGTTTCCCTTCAAATGGTATCAAGCATATGTATATCCTTGCTTCAGGTCCTGAGCTATAGTCAGTTAGATTTGGGTATGTCATTTAGGCGATTTTTTTTTTTTTAAGGGTCTGATCCTTGAAAGGAGAACAGCATGAAAACCTCAAATGGAGAAAAAAAATGCAATTTAGAGGTTAGGTGTAAACAACGGGCAGATGTTGTATCTGGCTTCAAACCCCCCAGAGCGATACACTGAGTCCAGGCACCACTAATACCTCATGAAACCTTCAGGGGGTTACAAGGAAGGACAGTCTTGAAATATTAAATGCTGTTCTCTTTGTCAGGATAATGTGAGAGGACTGCTGTAGGTAGTGCCATCCTCCATCCGGGTTGGTCTATACTCATTAAATTGCACTGCATTGTACTGACGAGTGATGTAGGAAGGAAGCAGTCACTCTCTGAGTTTAACTTTCACAAACTTTTATTTTATTTTTTAGACTCTTAGCCTTAATCAACCCCTGATGAAGGCTAAGGTGACGAAGGCTAAGTGCTGAAATGTGTAGGTTTTATCAGTAAAGATGCGTTTTTGTCAACTTCCTCTGCCCTCTTGAGAGGTGCTGAATTTCTTTTTCACTTCAGTTTACATCTCAATTCATGCAGCTTGTTTGGAGAGTGAGGTAGTGGTTCTATTCCCTTCCCACTACCTCTATTACACCTAGCCAATGTTATTGTGTGGAAATAAAGGTCCCGGTGTTGGATTGTTAAAAGTGTTGTATTCTGAAAATTATTTTTGCCGTGTTATGTAGCAGACATGCTACATTTTGACAGTTGATATGGTACCTCACCTTCTTGACCATTTCCACAGAAATGGACTTGGCTTTGCACATATGCACCATGGAACACAGCAGATTGACAGTTAGTCTGTCGACTTATGGGGGGAAATGCACAGGCCCTGCAATTAATGTCTACCCACAACAGCAGGGCTTAACTCAGAGAGATACACACATACAGTCAAATGGATCTCGTACTTGTCAATTGACAGTTCTCTCTTTCTCAAACGGAGCCTCAAGGTGTAAACAACCTTATTTTCCATGCTCTTGCAGACACACTTCCCTCGACAACACCCTGCTAAATCCACAACCACAATCAGCCGTGTGCTAAACAGTGTCACATTAATAACATGAGTTATTTGAGAGTGTGTAAAGGAAATGAGATAGATGGTTGGAAGGGTTGTGACATGGTATCAGTGGACTGGGCAAAGTGTCATTCGGCCACCGGCTAGTCAATCCTTGAGGGAAGGAGCCAAGGCGTCAGCAAGAGTCTGAGATATATTCTTGAGGGCCATTAGAGAGATAGCCAGTGACAGCCCCAGAACACACAAACACACAAGGTCATTATGTAACACAAACTAATGATAGCAGGATGTAACGTGGGTGACGAGGACAATTGTGGTATCATTATGGCACATTTTGTCGCCTCACACGGACACTTTTTTCCACATTTGGTAAAAACAAAACAAAGGAGTTCATGGTCTGACGAGGTGGACTTTATAAGGCAAAATGGACCACATGGGTACAACGATTAGTCAAAAATGTATTTTAAAAATGTATTTCATCTTGTCCTTGCCACATCCTGTTGAGTCCATCTTCTTTACAGCATGGCTAACTGAACCTATTTCCTTAGCACAGACCACCTTCCAACTTAGTAGTCTGCAAACAAGCCAAGAGACTCTCCATTGGACGATGTTGCCACTTCCTGCTGGCAGACAACAGCGTGAAAATGACTCAAGAGCCAAGTTTCTGTCCATGTCACACCCTTGTTCTTTTTCCCAAGGACTCAATTACAAGATCCATCACAGAATGTGAGAATCAAATGTAACTCAAATGTAACTGTAATCCCTTGGATGTTGAGTGCATGAAGTCCCTCCATAGGGAGATGCTGCCTCTTTGTCATTGATGACTTGTCGTGGCCTTTCACGGCGACTGCGTTAGCGACAGCATTTAGGCTACAGCCAAAAGCTCTCAAATGGCTAGATGATGTAGAAAGTGTCATGAATGTTATTATGATTTTGAAGTCATTCATTCAGATTTATGTAAAGACTATATGGGTTGATATACAGTTGCAGTCTGAGCTCAGACAGTGTCTTACAGAGCGCACACATATGCAGACACAGACACCCATTATTTTAGTGGGGGCTCGAAGTCTGTGAGGATGGACTGGGAGGGGGTCTGGAATTTGGAGAATTTTTGCATTTTCCAAACACCTGAAACAGTCTTTTCCTGCAATCTAGAGCCATAATCATTATGCCTAATTATATGTATGAAACAAATGTATATTTGTCTCCTGAGGTTATCTAAGCATATTCCTTTACCTGTTCAAATGATATTTTAACGAATGATGCAAATGTATTTTATTTATTTGCACCAAACAAAACAAGTTATAGACAACAATACAGAAAAAAAAATAAGAAAAAAAATTTAAAAAATGCTGTGCAGTTTGCTGTGCGGTTGGAAGCCCAAGGGCTTATATGAAAACCACACCACACAAAACAATATACAATACATAAGTACAACAATAAAAAAGGTTTGTTAAAACAGATAACCAAACCTAATAATTATAAATGTATAAATGAATTAATCAGTAATCACGTAAAACATCTTTTTTTTTTAGATTCTATTTTTTTGTTTAAATGTTTGTGTGCATGTGAGTGTGTGAGAGTTAGGCTATATGGAGGCGATTACTGAGTAATTGTGTTCGTCAGGCTCACCCCCAGTCTTCACTTGAATTTATTGAGGGATCATGACATTTTGGGAATGTGATGATACGATTTCCAGAGAATGGTACCTCTATATCTGATTGACTATGTGAGGTGCGGCAGGGGGGAGGGTGAAGGTTATCGCAGTGTCTTGTGTTAAATAGATGGATTTCAGAATTAAGCCGGAAGAATCCATTGAAGGGTAAACTGTCTGGGAGGTATGAGCATTTATAGATGAAAGTGCATGATTTTAATACACTAATGTTGTAAATAGATAAGATATTGTGTTTCTTAAACAAAGGAGCAGATGGAGCCAGGTAATTAGAGGAGGTGACTAGTCTTGCAAAAGTATTTGGTATAATGAGTAATTTGTGTAGGTAGGAGACGTATGTACTGGCCCAGACAATATTACAGTAAATGAGATATGGGTAAATTAAGTTATAGTACAGAGTTAGGAAGCAAGCCTGTTGAACCAAACCAATAAACTTTCTGATGATATGAACAGATTTCATCACTTTGCGGCAGACATATTTAATATGATGTCTTCAAAATAACTTTTCATCAATTAGAACTCAGAGGAATCCAGTGGATGTGACCTGTTCCATTTAATTCCCACCAATTGAGATTCTGGCTCTTTGTTTTAAACAAAATGTCAAATTCTTACTAGTAAATACAATAAAGTTGGATTTTTTAACATTTAAAAATCATTTGTTTATCTCGAACCATTCAGAAAATGTGACCATGCCTGAGTTGGCTTCATTAATTAGTGAATCAAAATTCTTGTGTGATAAAAGCAAATTGGTATCATCAGCAAATAAAATGATAAGTACGGTAGAAGACACAGTAGCTTGTTGTTCTCTAACATAAACATAACTATATAGTCAATTATATATATAATCATGAAAACCGTAAAACATTGATTCTTTAAGAACTGCTGGTCTATAGTACCATAACCCAAGATTTAAAGTTTAGTTATTCATTTAACATCTGAAATGTTTTAAAACAGGACAAATCTGAGGGGGAACGTGCCGTTGTGCACCCTATGGGAATGACGTCACTGTGACACACAAGAGCCCACACACACAAACACAGACCGAGCGTTGATCATGTTCTCTCCTTTCACAGCATTCCAGCTGAGTGAAGCTGCAAATGTAACTTTTCTACTTTAATATTTTTTTAACGAGAAAACTGGTGGGAAGAAGAAGGACGCCATTGAGCCATAATCTCCACATAACACCTCAAACTCTCACGACCACTTGGCTGAAATAAACTACGTCCGTCAAGAAATTAGCCAGCAGAAAAAAATGGAAGAAACCTTTTGCTGCTTCATTCAAATCTCATTTATAACCTAACAAATGATCTTGAGGAAGCATTTAGTCATGCGTATTTTGAAAAATGCACACATTGCTATGTAAATCAAAGTGAATGCATGGGATTATCTTTCCCACAGTTGATTTGCTATCTTTCCGTCACCACTGACCCGGACAACACAGAATGAATGTGATGTACTGTACACATCTGCTTGCCTTGCCTCTGGGCTGTTATTTTTGAACCTATATTCTTCTTCTATCATAAAATATACCACACAACCATCTGTAATAGTCTTTCTTGGTGTCTTGAGGTAAAGTCAGTACATCTTCTATGTTGGGCACAGGAGATACCTTTTGGGCATGTGATTTGTGGACGAGATCTCCCCAAGGGATTTAGCCTTTGTTCCTCTATGAAAGGGCAGCTGTCATTAGTTGAATATGAGGCACACCTGCGAAACATTAATGCAGCCTTACAGCTGACAGGATAACACAGCCGTGCCTTGCCTGAACATTTGTGATGTGGCGTGTTTCACAGAAATGAGTGGGCTTGGGTACTGGGTATGGAGATGCAAGCACATGTGAAGAAGAGAAATCCCAAATGTGGTCATATTTAGGAGGAGAAATGTTACATACTGTTGCTGATGTAATTGGGAAACTGACAAGGACACAGTTCTCTATTTCACATGACAGAGAATTGAGTCCATTCTTCATATTCAGTTTCTACCTGAATAGATTTGTACCATTGAGGCTCTATCAGACGTTCTCCGTTTGCCTGCAGTGCCTCAGTTAGCGGTTCAGTTTGTATTGTCCTAGCCATCCAATGTGTATACACCCATATTCTTTCTTAGGGTTGTTGCACATCAGCTCATTCTGGGAGAGCAGAACACATCCCAAAATACATGTGCCTCCAAGCTAGAGACAAAAATAATAAAATAATGCTGATATTAAAACAAAGGTCAAACTTACATTTTTGTTCTCAGGCACTAACGCACTCCAAACACATGTCAAATACCTTCCTTATCTCACCATAGTCTAATAGCTGACAACAAGGCGACAGTAAGGAAAACTGTGTTATGACTGACGGATGAAAAGGACTCAGTGGAACATTCTCAAGGTGACAGGAACGCTGAGATGTCTGAACAGCTTAGAGTACGGTTTTACAAATTGTTCACATGCCCAAGTTATTTCGACTGCGTGAGGTACAGTACACAAAGAGATGCCAAACAAGTTCCAACGTTGCAAAGGAATTTAGAGTCGACGACCTTCCACCATTGTATCTCAAGGAGAGCTCACCAATCTAACTCCTCGAAGAGGCATCGCGACTGCATAATCACATTCAATTTAAGTTGGGGAGGTTATAGCTCATTTTGAAGGTGCAGTGAGGCAGCTAAAAATAGCTTCGGGGGGGTGACAGAGCAGACAGTCCACGTGGAGCTTCCTCAAACTGGGGGGGGGGGTCTAACTGGTGCTCACTACAGCCATCACCGACCTGACAGGCCTGTCTCCCGCAGAGAAGAGGGGTTACAGAGGAGATGAGTGGGTTGGTGGGAAGGGGAGGGGGTGGGAAGGGGAGGGGAGGGGGTGGAAAACACAGCAGAGGTGGGGCATGGGGCTTGGTGGAGGAGGGTAGAGGAGGAGTCTAACTCTGGTTCTCACTGTTGCCATCACAGACCAGACAGGCCAGTCTCCAGCAGAGAATTGGGGCTACAGAGGACAGTGGGGTGGTAGGGAGGGGAGGGGGTGGAACACAGCCGGAGATGGATGTCAGCACAGTGTCAACGGTGTTAACCGTGTCCTCTTCACCCTGGCGCACACACCACATTCAAATCAGGTTGGCTCAGAAGAAAAGGCCTGGGTGTCGCAGGCAGGAAATGACCTGCCACTTCAAATCAGTTGTCCTTCAAAAAAAGGCTTGAAATCAGTCTGTGAAGAGAGTAGAGAAGATTACATTGGGAACATTGCATGTAAGCTGTGGAGGTCAGAAAGCCTTTTGAGAGCTGAATCGAGGTTCATATCATTAATTGATGAGCCAGAAAAGTTATACTTCTGAGGGCTGTGTGCAACCACATAGAACTAGAGAGTACGCAGCTTTTTGCAAACATTATTCACAACGCTAAGAGTCAGATGAGGTGTGCGGGCGTACAAAAATGGTCCATCACTCTCGACAAGAGCCCCCCTTTACTTCCAGCTTACTCCTCAAACTGCCTCATCATGAACAAATTAAACTCAGCTGAGAGCTTTGGCGGTATAGAGAACACATGTTTTGGTTTCTATCATGGCGGAATGTCAAAGTAGGGGGGGCCTGATGGTGCCTGTCTGTGCAGGATATGGACTGGGCCATGTAGCAGCGAGGCCCAACCATTAATCTCTAAACAAGCTGAAACTCGCGATGGCGTAGACTAAGGCTGAGCCCTCATTCCTCAACCACTCGTTGCCCCCTGGATAACACAACAACACGCCAGTCGGGTTGGGGGATGGTAACACGGCCACGCGTCAAATTTAGTGTTTACACCCACTCCGACTTCCTGGAGTAGGTAGAACACGTTTACAAGTGACAATGGCACAGGAAGGCTTACTTATACATCCGTCTCTATCAAGAGAGAGTCAATTAAACTGTTAGTGAAATCTGGGGGTCTCTAAACAGGTTGAGGGCTGACTTCATTGTTGTGACTTGTGATGTCAGAAGTACTGCGTATAGCGGGGACACTTGATGCTTAAAGCTACATACGCTCAAAGAGACATTCACTCTGAACTTATGCAGGGAGTAACAAATATGATGGACTAAAACGAAAAACTGAGATAGTACTGTGAGATAACGAGGATTCTAGCTTTCCAGCCAGTATGAATGTGGCAGCACGACTGACATACAACACTGTTTTTATAGTGTTCCATAGTGGTTGCTTGCTAATCTAGCAAATTATATGTGAAATGCACAGAATCCAGATGATGCCAGACAGAGTACCATTGTGGTTCTGAGGGCTGCTCATTATAAAATTACTATCAGCATGCCAACAAAACTGAATGGCGCGTGTGTGTGTACACATTTTAATTGTGCATCGTGGTTAATAGGGCTGGGTGGCTGGCATGGGTATAGGGAAGCGAACATCAAATAGACTCCCGTGGCTGATAACAAATGACATGTATGGAAACACAGTGAGGTTGTCCGAGATTCAGACACATCAGATAGGATGTTTGAATTATCGTAATGCCGTTACATTTTAAGGGCCAAGGTGAATAATTACATAACTATTATCATATAAAATAATTATGAAAATAAAATTAAACAACAACACAAGTATTAAGCTATACCAAGATGTAGAAATAGACAAGTGAAAAATGTTTCAAGGAAAATGTACAGTTTAGCTTTCGGCAACACGGATGTGAGTGACAATGGTGATTACGAGCTGGAACATCTGGGGTGAGTCATGAACGCCTCACCAAAATGTCACCTCCTTTTTGTCAGGACAAAAATACAGACTAAGAAGGACACAACATGTTATTGTTGAAGGTAAGACAATTGAAGGCCACACAGTACATACAGTACATTGGTCAGATATTACTCTAATGACTTCAACCTTTAGCTATTGCATAGGTTTACACGAAAGCAATGCTCAAAACGAACAATACATTCAATACTCTACATCTACAAACTACATACATGTATCAGGGTTAGCTGTTTCAAAAGAGAAGATATATGTACAATCCTGCTTCAGGTTGCTGCAAGTCAAATACTATTGAAAATATCGAAAAAGACGGATTCCTCAAAAGCGATGAAACACAGACAAGATCTAAGGCATGTTCAGCAGAAGATTGCTGCAGAGCAATGAGCATTCCCCATACAGAAAGCCTCAACATCCACACCCCCAAAAACAGAAAGAACAGAGCATGAGAGAGAGAGAGAGAGAGAGAGAGAGAGAGAGAGAGAGAGAGAGAGAGAGAGAGAGAGAGAGAAGAGAGAGAGAGAGAGATGCAAGCCATCTCTTTGTGCTGTGTGTGACTGTGGCTTGTGAATGAGACGAATTAGACAGCTGGGAGCAAGCACAGATAGTAATATGTTGGCAAACCATTAAACATTTAATTGCATCATCGGTTGCGTATAAGAACGGGTGCTGTACACTCTCCAGTCTCAGCCGCGAAAGAGCATCAGTGATCATTTGAAAAATAATCCAAATCCAGACCTCGTCTAAGTGGATCATTACTCTTGTAATATTAGAAACACTGTGGGTAATGTCATAGTTTCACTGTTTGATCATCTTATGAGCAATGTCTTGTTTCGAAGCAGAGGGCAAGGGTGTTGTCTTCAGCAATGTGACTTCTGTCTCCTCGTGGGCAGGCATGTCGTACACGAATGCACATTAAGTTGAACATGTAGAACATTGTAGCATGCGCAAGGCCGAACACTAGAGTCTGTCCTTACGGACGGATAATTGTTAACGTATGAGTCTTTCTTTCACAGTTTACAATGTGGAGAGAGATGTTTCATGTGGGTCATGGAAGCTTTGCGCATGGAAGGCTGTGATCTATGAACCTCAGGTTAACAAGACAATATGTGATACGTGTGCATTGTTTCAGCCATATCAGTAGCTGCGGGGGCTTCTCTAAGTATATTAATGTTGTACAGATGCAGGGTATGTGTGTATGTGTGTGTGTGGGGGGGGGGCTACTGAAAATAGTTTTCTATGAATATTTCCAACATTTCTATGGATTTATGCTGTGTGTAAACGAATCCATATCGAGCTAATGTTAGCTACTCCTCTAGGTTAAAGAACCCATGTGAAGGTTATCATTATATATTGATGAAGGTTCCCTGTGGCGGCATACGTTACAAGTTGAATGCGTGTATGCATTTGGCTTCACTAAAGGCTATGGATTCATTAGCTTACTGTATAAGGGGCTGTTGATAGCCTGAACTATTCATGGGCAAGATGAAAATCAATCATGTGTTCTAATGAAACCTCGGTGGAATTCACTTCAATGGACGAATTCAAGCATAAAAAGTGTATCGTATCGACTGACGCTTTGGAGTGGCTAAAAAGAGCTTTTTCAGTATGTTTACTGCGGTGCAAGGTCGGAGCGTTCTACAAATAATGAGGTGACATCACCGACAAACGAACCTCTAAATTGGCCGTATATACACTTATATTACCGGGGTTCAAATTCAGTTGTCTGTTTTGTGACTGGATGTGAAACGTTGATGTTCTGCTAACTTTGTTAAGTAGGAGTATATAAACAGCAGTGACCCTGGTGACTTCGTTTCAAAGGTTTACATAATCCAACTAGACCATTTCTGGTAGAGTGCTCTTGTCCAAACCAAAAGACGAAATATTCATAATTCACAGTTACATTTGGGGTCATGAGTCTAGCTTCTCTACACCACTGAGAGCAGTGATACCGTACAAATACTGTAACTCTCAGCTGGGTCGTAGTGGAACTATAGGCACCAGTGTACTGCTCAAAACTGCAGAGCAGAGGGCATTCTGTAATACAAAATGGTAAATACAAGATATTAGCCAGTGGGCATTACTTAATTTACAAAGTCTAATGTCCAGAGTTCCACTGTGGATTATCTGAAAAGATGCTATTAGCAAATGGGTTGGCAATTTCACATCCCAATCTATCTATGGCTCATATGATTGACTTTGGCTAGCTGTTCAAGTAGGTCTATTACTGAAATAAAATGTACCTTTGAGTAGAAAGGAGAGGGGGCTAAGGGGTAAGATATTCAGCACTGATACTTTCATGTAGTTACTCTGACACCGGGGAACAATAGTTTATTTCTCGATGAAAAGAAATGTAATGTAAGATTGATTTTTACAGTAGAGGCTGGTGTGTGTTCCAAAATGAATGCCAGCTTTTCTTGCAGTTCAGGCTGTCAGTGCCTATAGTATGTATATTTTGTGACATCCTCCAAAGACGGAACTGTCGGCACGACAGTAGCTGAAGTTTCAACTACCATGTAAACATGACTGTGACATTCCATGTGCCGTGGTCTCCTCCCATGAAATATGTGCTTTTGTGTCACTTTTCACCACACAGGTGTAAGTCATCGTGGTTTTGTATTCCATGTCTAATATAGTGTGAAAAAGAGTAGGGCTGGGAATGTCCACTGTACATGCTAGTTTGCACCAAAATGTAGCATCTGGAAATAATATACTGTACCTGCTGCACACGTTTAGAATTTTCCATTGTTAGCTCCTTTATGCTTAGTCATCCATAATAGGCATCGGGCTGGATTCATTTCATATAGACTGAAGGTGGAGCCAGTTAGACAATCACTGCATACATATTTTATCTCTACTCCAATGTTGACATTAAATACACTTTTTCAAATCCCCTATCGGCACACTGTATGTTGAGCCACTTCGACCTCTGACTTCGACTTCCGTTGCTGAAATATTAGCATCCACGACGGTTTCACGAGCACAAAAAACTGAAAATATTTCCCTTCAAAGTGAACATTGTTTTGCACTTTGGTAAACGTCACAGAGAACGACCTACCGGAGCACATTTCCCTTAATTCTCAAAGGAGAAAATCCCAAGCCTTACCACTCTGTCCGTATTCCAACTCCAGTTCACAGAGGGGGGCTGTGTGAGCAGTTTTAGTTCTACCAATTATGATGTATAATGGAAGCACCGGAACAGCCTACTAAATCACCAGCTAGGATGGAAATGGAAGTCGTGTGGAGCAGTGCAGAGGGAATTTGCTATACCCCATTGTTGTGCAGTAATTAAGCACTGTGGATAAGCAATCTCAGAAGGGGGTCCAATAATGCAAGGGGGAAATCTTGTGTTTGCATGGCAGAGAACTGGAAAGACTTGACATGCCATATTGGGCGATGAGGGAGTGACTGGGGAAGCCAGGCTTGAGCACGAATTTGACACTATAGAGATTTTCGGTGTGTGCGTCTGTGTGGATATACAGTGGGGCAAAAAAGTATTTAGTCAGCCACCAATTGTGCAAGTTCTCCCACTTAAAAAGATGAGAGGCCTGTAATTTTCATCATAGGTACACTTCAACTATGACAGACTTAATGAGAAAAAAAAATCCATAAAATCACATTGTAGGATTTTTAATGAATTTATTTGCAAATTATGGTGGAAAATAAGTATTTGGTCAATAACAAAAGTTTATCTCAATACTTTGTTATATACCCTTTGTTGGCAATGACAGAGGTCAAACATTTTCTGTAAGTCTTCACAAGGTTTTCACACACTGTTGCTGGTATTTTGGCCAATTCCTCCATGCAGATCTCCTCTAGAGCAGTGATGTTTTGGGGCTGTTGCTGGGCAACACGGACATTCAACTCCCTCCAAAGATTTTCTATGGGGTTGAGATCTGGAGACTGGCTAGGCCACTCCAGGACCTTGAAATGCTTCTTATGAAGCCACTCCTTCGTTGCCTGGGCGGTGTGTTTGGGATCATTGTCATGCTGAAAGACCCAGCCACGTTTCATCTTCAATGCCCTTGCTGATGGAAGGAGGTTTTCACTCAAAATCTCACGATACATGGCCCCAATCATTCTTTCCTTTACACGGATCAGTCTTCCTGGTCCCTTTGCAGAAAAACAGCCCCAAAGCATGATGTTTCCACCCCATGCTTCACAGTAGGTATGGTGTTCTTTGGATGCAACTCAGCATTCTTTGTCCTCCAAACACGACGAGTTGAGTTTTTACCAAAAAGTTCTATTTTGGTTTCATCTGACCATATGACATTCTCCCAATCTTCTTCTGGATCATCCAAATGCTCTCTAGCAAACTTCAGACCGGCCTGGACATGTACTGACTTAAGCAGGGGGACACGTCTGGCACTGCAGGATTTGAGTCCCTGGCGGCGTAGTGTGTTACTGATGGTTACTTTGGTCCCAGCTCTCTGCAGGTCGTTCACTAGGTCACCCTGCGTGGTTCTGGGATTTTTGCTCACCGTTCTTGTGATAATTTTGACCGCACGGGGTGAGATCTTGCGTGGAGCCCCAGATCGAGGGAGATTATCAGTGGTCTTGTATGTTTTCCATTTCCTAATAATTGCACCCACAGTTGATTTCTTCAAACCAAGCTGCTTACCTATTGCAGATTCAGTCTTCCCAGCCTGGTGCAGGTCTACAATTTTGTTTCTGGTGTCCTTTGACAGCTCTTTGGTCTTGGCCATTGTGGAGTTTGGAGTGGGACTGTTTGAGGTTGTGGACTTTATACTGATACTTTTACACTGATAACTAGTTCAAACAGGTGCCATTAATACACGTAACGAGTGGAGGACAGAGGAGCCTCTTAAATACGAAGTTACAGGTCTGTGAGAGCCAGAAATCTTGCCTGTTTGTAGGTGACCAAATACTTATTTTCCACCATAATTTTCAAATAAATTCATAAAAAATCCTACAATGTGATTTTCTGGATTTTTCTTCCTCATTTTGTCCGTCATAGTTGAAGTGTACCTATGATGAAAATTACAGGCCTCTCTCATCTTTTTACGTGGGAGAACTTGCACAATTGGTGGCTGACTAAAGACTTTTTTGCCCCACTGTATATAGCAATTCATTTGAATTTCTACTTCTTGTAAAATGACCGGGATGTACCTACCTATGAGATTGATTTATTCAAACAAGCACACAGATGGTATACAATGCTGTGCTGTGCTGTACTGTAAGTCCATGGGTGGAACACAAAACATGCAGCAGCATTGAGGACATGCATAAGAGTGTGAATAACAATGTAATGTCATTACTATCTTAAGTGCCCTCTGTGCAGGATAGCATCATGATTTCTCCCACGCCCCTGTTGAGCATGCAATGTGCTATAATATTAGATGTTTGGTCACTTTTATGCTCAACTGATAATGACAGAAAGTCGATTTTTTTTTGCAACAGGCTCTGGAATATACCTGCACGCAATCTGTTTGGAGGACTGAAGAGCGTGTCTGTCTATTGAACTGAATCTTGATTGTTCAAAGTTTGCAGTATTGCAATTCTTTATTTACATTTAATACATTTTCACCTGCACAACACCGAAGGCACAAAATAACATAGAATGTGTGACATATAATACAACATTTACAGAATAAATAATTTCATCTACATAAAAAATAAAGTTGACGTGAAACATTTTCAGAGTTGAACGGGGTTGCTTACTCAATCAGAATAATAAAGTGAACACATATATCCTGAACATTTATCATGCTGAGAGAAACTGGTCGGTTTTGATTTGTAAAAATTACACTCAAACAAAAGGTTCTTATACACATCAGTAGATGTGTCCCCTTCAGTAGCAAGAAAGGAACAACGATAAACAGAAACGGTTGTTGGAACAGTAAGTTGATTGTCATGCACCATCTTTTAAATGGCATTTGATTAGTGCAATGCATTTTTTTCTTTACAGATACAAGATATGATGTATATATGTACTGGGACTTTTAAGTGCAATGTTTTGAGAAAATGGATTTGTTTAAACACGTTCCCACTGGTTGGAATACAAAATGTGGTATTGAAATAATGCAAGGGGTAAATCTAATGAACGACAGGACTAATGTGCACTCCATCATTGCGACCCAGAATACATGTTGGCATTTTGTTGAGTCTACGGCACATTGAGCATGCTGATTATGGCATATGATTGAAACAGCCTGACAGAGTTGATGCAAAACATTGAGGCCTGCCAAAGATCTAAACTGAACTGGTAACGAAAACTTACCCCCGCAGTACCTATTTGCCTTCCCGATAATTACATTTGGGCAAGATATCTGTTATATCAGCAACTTCAAGTGCGGTCTATCTATAGGAAAACAAAATAACAAAAAAATAGATAATTATACAGTACATTCTGTGCTACAAATTACTTGTGTGTCCAAGACCGCTGTGGGATATGTACTGTAGGTCTTAGACTGTGAAAATATAAGATGGCAGTTTTGAACAAGGCACTTCTCGAGTTGAATATAAAACCATTAATTGTATTATTATATCAGTTAAATGCAGTTTGATGCTCCAGAACCTCCAAATAATCTGGCTCAGTGTGTAGGTTAGCTTTGAGTTCAAAGTACTCATTTTTAGTTTGTTCCACCATGACCTTCCGCGGTCTCGACAACATAATAGTCTCCATTAATTTCAGTTCCTCGTGGTGTCCTGATCCTGGGACTGGCACTTCTACCGTTGGTTGCAGCTGGGACATGTTTTTCCTGAGGTATTCAGTAATTCCGAGCTGCTGCAGCTCCCTAACCCTCTCCCTCTCTAGTATGTTTTTATAGAGGGAGCTCGCATCTCCGAGTGTTACGAACTCAGTTGGGCAGTCTGACGTCACAGCTCTGAACTTCAAATTAGAGCCTGTGAGAGGGGAGGTATTCTCTGTCTCCATGATGCTACGACAGATGTGCTTTGGTTCGTCCAGTTCATTGAGGTCGGTCTCATATTCTTTATGCTGAGTGCAGTAGGTGGGGTTGCGGCAGATCTGGACGATGGGGCTGTGTGAGCGCTCGTCGTATACGGTGCTTCCGGTCCTCTGCGCCAGTGTGTGGTGGGTGGTTTTCTGGCCGTACATGCTGTATTGCAGGTGGATGGGGCTGCTGCTCTCCCGCGGCTGCTCCTCCGCCTGTTTCTTCTTCACCCTCCTTCGCCGTCTGTGCACTAGGAAAACCACGATCCCCGCCGAACAGAAGATGACCATGAGGAAGATGACGAGCAAGCTAAGGATCAGAACGGAGAGTGGAACTGAGTCTGTGATGGAGCTGAAGAAACCGCTCCTAGCGCCGTCAGTCGCCACTGTGGTTGTCACGCTCTCGTCCTCGTCCGTGGGCAAGGAGTAGGTCACTAGGCCGGGGCACAGCAACTCATTTCTGAGGGCTCTCAGCTCAGCCTTTGCCACTTTTCTCGGTGTGTGACACAAAATGGAACCTATGACTGTGTCCTTCCTCAGCTTCTCAACCCACTGTTTGAGACTGACTAAGTCACAGCTGCAGTCCCAGGGGTTGTCCTCTAAATAAATCTGCTCTAAAGAGTCAAGCTGGTCCAGCACGTTGCTAACAGGCAGGTGCATGAGCAGATTTTTTCTCAGGTTCAGTTTGGTGAGGGGCACATTGCGAAATATCTGCAATGGGAGACTAGTCAGCAGATTGTTATTCAAAGACAAGAGTTTGAGATTAGACAAAGGATTAAAAGCTCCTGGAACAATTTCTTTGATAATGTTATATTCCAAATATAGGTATTCAAGGTTGTGGAGTCCAATGAACATGGTCGCGGAAAGGGTTTCAATTCTGTTGCCGTTGAGATAAAGTTTTTTCAAATTGCTTAAGCTGAGAAAAGTTTCATTGTCAATGTAATCGATTCGATTGTTGGCTAAATTCAATAACTCCAAACCGTCATATGTGACAAAGTCATATTTCAACAGTCTCTGAATCATATTTCCTGTAAGCACCAGCTTGGTGGGGCTTTGCTCAAGTATTCCAATATCTGAAATCCGTTGAATTCCTCTGTCCTGACAATGCATTAAAAATCCAGCCACCGGGTGATTGTGACAAGAACAGTGCTCCACACAAGGACTCCCTGGAACATAAGCAGGTGTCGGAACCTTTGCGTCGTCCTTGGCGGCCTCCAACTTCGGAATCTCTACCACTTTGGAAGACGGAGTGACCACCATGTCCAGTGACTTGGAAGGCTCCTCTAAGTTGATATCGGCATGAGAAGGGCAGAGAACATCCCGTTTGATTTTGGCCAGGATGGTGCCCCTGAGGTGTTGGGGGCTGCTGCAGACCACCTCCCCAATGGCCGACTGGGCCCGCATGTTCTCCATCCAGATCTTCAGGTGAAGGATCTCACAATCGCACATCCAGTCGTTGTCCTCCAGAAGAAGCTCCATGATCCGCCCAATGTGCTCCAGGAAGCCAACGTACGGCAGGGTCTGTAACTGGTTCCCCCGCAGGTCCAAGTGGGTGAGTGGAACAAACCGGAAAATATTGCTGGGAAGAAACTCGATGGCGTTGTCGTTGAGGATCAGAACTTTGAGGCGGATGAGTTTGCTGAATGCCCCCGGCTCAACCACGCGGATGAAGTTTGTGTCCGCCTGGAGAAACTCCAAATTTACCAAGCCGTGAAAAGTGTCTTCCTTCAACATGACCAGGAAATTACTGTTGATGTGGAGCTTCTTCAAGGAGCCCAGTGCACTAAAGACGCCAGGTTCAAGCTCTTGTATGCTATTAGCCCCGAGATGAAGTGAAACGGCATTCTTTAAATGTTCCAAGTCTTCTGCCTGCAACTCCACCAAGTCATTTTTGTACAGATTGAGGTGGAAAGGTAGAGCTGATGGCACTTTGATTTGGGAGATCTTGCTGATATTTCTCTCCTCACAGTTAAGATACAGGATGCCATCTTTTTCTTCACAAGTACACAATGAGTCACAGGATTCAGCCAGAAATGCCTTGGAGGGCTGGATGTCTTGGAAACACGCAGCAGTGAAAAATGAGCAAAGGAAAACGATGCAGGGTAGCATTTTCTGTCCGTTGTATCTGCAACACAGAAAGAGGGAGGGAGGGAGGGAGGGAGGGAGGGAGGGAGGGAGGGAGGGAGGGAGGGAGGGAAGATGTTACCAAAATGTAATGGAATCAATAATCACAAGTATTTGTTTAAATATTTTTTCTATAAGTCTCTTTACTTTGATTAGATTATCAGTCCCTTCAGACAGGCAATAAAGCATGGTCACCAATTATAGAAATACATTCACCCATTCCTTCTGAACTGTGCATCCACTTTTAATCCTGGATTATAAGGTCAATGCAATTCTCACAGTATAGAAATTAACTTGAAACTGAATACACAATGAACTTCAAAATGAATTATGCATTGAATGCAATAAAATACAATTGCCTTTATTAATGTATCAAATGCATGAAGGGAGCATACAGTTAACTTGGAAGCAACGTGAGGAATTCATATTCTTTAAACATGCATGGCCTAGAGAACATTGGAATGTTGTGTACATGGCCACAATACCTCATGTGCAAGGTACTGTAGAAAACTTCATCTGTTTAAATAATACACTTGGGCATGGCCTAGAATGGATTTGACCCATGTTTTTAACTAAAGAACAGGAAGCGTCAATAAAATACTTTTTTTCACCCTCAAATGAGCAAACATGTATTTTCTCACCCATGCAATTTTCTTCTTCGAACTCTCTCACACAGCAATGTGTGATCATCACACGAAGCGGTGCTCTTTCATTGATTCTCCCTAGATACCGAACTAGCTTGATACTGTAGGTTGGGTGTATTGTGCGGTATGACAGGCCTCACTGTTGGATGACAGCTCTGCACTGCATTGGTGGAAGAAAAAAAGTACACTGATCGAAGACTGAATTCTTTATCACTAAATGCTTTATGTGGGTGGGTGGGTGGGTGGGTGGGGGGGGGGGGGGGGGGTAGAGTTCAAAATAAAAACACAATAAAAAATGAAAATATATACTATTGAAAGGTGACTGGGTGTATTATACAATGGATGACAACAGGGTGAGGATAGTGGAAAAAACAGCCCCACATCTATTTTCAGAATCAAATGTGTGTAGCTTGTGGCGAAGCGACTACACAGAGCCATTGGAGGCCAGTAAAGCCTTATAATGCCTTCTCATGCACGTAAGCAAAGGCCAACTCATCACCAAGCAGTTACTGTGCTAGTAAGCGGTCATAAAACAATTACTGGGAAAACGGTGCATTCTGAACGAAAGAAAAAGAGCGAGAAACCTCGGAAATAAAACGTCCCCTGTGGCCCTTGTAATATACACAATGAACCTGGTCCATATATTGCCAGACAAATAGATCATTCACACTGTTTGCTCTGTGTGCTTCATATTGCTCTCAAGTGCAATCTGTTGGGCAGAGTGCTCGCGCCAAAATGGCGGATCTTGCTTGATGGTTCCATCGCACCCTCATCCTGCATCACTGATGGTGTATTAACATTACCGCGGCAGGTAAGCTTAGTGGTTAAGGACGTTGGGCCAGTAACCTTAAGGTCGCTGGTTCAAATCCCTGCAGCTGACTAGGTGAAATATCTGCCGACGTGTCCTTGAACAAGGCACGTCGCTGTAGATAAGAGTGTCTGCTAAATGACTCAAATGTGAATGTTCACAATGTAGTATATCAACCCTGTTATTAAGTCATAGCTTTCAGATCATTTCAGATAATGCCGTTTGAGATGACTTTTTGTCCATTTCAATTGATTTGCAGTGACCGATGCTCCTAATACTTCTCCTCTGCCTGAGCAGAGCAGGTTACATTGCTCTGATATAGCCTTGTTGACTCATCCTCCGTAAAAGGGGAATGACATTATTTCACATAGCTGCTCTTTTCTGCCTCTAAGCATTGCAGACGCAGGATACAAACGCTACTGCTACTTCTACTGTTACTTCTACCACCACCAGCAACACTAACAAGACTACTATTCTATTCACTAAGTGTACAAAACATGCTCTTTCCATGACCGACTGACCCGGTGAATCCAGGGGAAAGCTATGATCCCTTATTGATGTCACCTGTTAAATCCACTCCAATCAGTGTAGATGAAGGGGAGGAGACGGGTTAAAGAATGATTTTTAAGCCTTGAGACAATTGAGACATGGATTGTGGAGTGCCTTTGAACCAAGTATGGTAGTATGTGCCAGGCGCACCGGTTTGAGTGTCAAGAACTGCAGCGCTGCTTGGTATTTCACGCTCAACAGTTTCCTGTGTGTATCAAGAATGGTCCACCTCCGAAAGGATATCCAGCCAACATGACACAACTGTGGGAAGCATTGGAGTCAACATGGGCCAGCATCCCTGTGGAACACTTTCAATACCTTGGAGAGTCCATGCCCCAATGAATTGAGGCTGTTCTGAGGGCAAAAGGGTGTGCAATTCAATATTAGGAAGGTGTTCCTACTGTTTTGTCCACTCACTGTATAATTATGGGTGGATATGAAAGGCTTCAGTATTTTACATAGTTTTAAATAATGGAATGGCCAAGATGTGTCTTCATCACTATCAACAGAGGCTTTGACTTTCACAGAAATATACCCAATACATTCCACATTTTGGCATTTCTTCCAGAGCAGGTGGTCTTCTACAGCAATGTCATCCATTATACAACCAACCACTGATGCCCCACCACAGCATTGATAACGGACACACAGCGGATGAGCGATAGCAGGCGTCCATGATGTTACATCACGTCAGCTGCGAACCCAGCTCCACTCAGGCGGTCAATCTTACAGCACACACACACACACACACACACACACACACACACACACACACACACACACGATCCCCCGACGAGATAGCCATAATTGGTGCCTGATCGACTAAACACCACCGTGCACACGGCTTGCCTCAATAAACAATGCAGAACATATCTTCACATTGCGCTCGGCTGGTGGGCCCCTCCTCGTTGATAGCGAGCATATGCGAGATCAGCTAATAATAGCAGCGCGACAGGGGGGCACCCAGCTCCCCTGGTAAAGACGATTTAGCAGGCGTGCATTTCAAATGGTCTGTTTAACTAATTTGGTGCAATTGTTTTTCACAAGGATTATCAGTCAGATGTACCAAGTGACTTTAAATATGTTTTGCAAGAAAGATATCTACAGATGTGCGAATCACTGTCACAATAAAGGCACTTGGCTCTGCAGTAATGTAAAACACTGCAGAATCTGGTCTAAATGATTACCCCTCCCTTACTCCCTAGTTAGACCAGAAATTTATTATTATTCTGTTTTAAAGGAGACTTTGAATGAGGCCATTTGAGAATATCACAAACACTGACAGAAGCCGTCATTGGGTTATAGAAGGCTCATCACTTGTTTAAGTGTTGTCTTTACTCAATTCATTAAGGTAAAAGGAAGATAATCTTCCATAATATCACTGAGCTGCATGACCAAAACCACAGACATGCCCAAACCTGGGAGATCTTGTAAAACTAGTCAACTTTAAATGACTCATGATAAATAACTTTGGCAAGTGACTATTTCTCCTCACCACACAAAGTGGTGACAGTAAAAGTCTCAAAAAAACACATCTTGTTTTCTACAGAAGCATCATCCAAAATGCTGTGATGTTGAAAGGACCTAACGTAGCCTAGTCGTTGGTATCCTTTTAATCTGTGTAGATCCATTACACGAGCCAAGATTAGAATGCTTAAACCCAACCCAAAACAAAATGACATTTTCAAGTCACGTACACCAACTTGCCAGTTTCAAATCAACACCATGATTCAAATGGCCCCTCTGGATAGATAAGTGCTGTTAGTATATGTATATAAGAGCTGTTATGTATTTCTGCATGGTGTATGGTATTGGCATTTGTGTATTGGCATACACACTGAGTGGACAACGCATTAAGGACACCTGCTCTTTCCATGACATAGCTTTCACCTGGATTCACCTGGTCCGTCGGTGATCTCTTATTGATGTCACTTGTTAAATCCACTTCAAAATCAGTGGAGATGAAGGGGAGGAGACAGGTTAAATTACTTTTAATACTTGGATTGCGTATGTGTGCCATTCAGAGGGCGAATGGGCAAGACAAAAGATTGAAGTGCCTTTGAACAGGTATGGTAGTAGGTGCCAAGCGTTGGCGTCAACACGGGCCAGCATCCCTGTGGAACGCTTTCGACACCTTGTAGAGTCCATGCCCCGACGAATGTAGGTGGTTTTAAAGGCAAAAGGGGGTGCAACTTTATATTAGGAAGGTGTTCCTAATGTTTGGTAAACTCAGTGTATGTTCACCATAAGACAACATGACCTCTAATTGCATATTTAGTTATATTATGGAGACATAGTGTTGAAAGATAAGGCCCACAGTGTCTCTACACAGAAGTAGCTTAGCCAGCAGATTGGAGGCTAGACTAGAGGTTGTTACTGCAGCACACCGGATGCTACGCTCATGGCTGAAGGACTCTAAGGGAGACAAGGCAGAGAGCAACTCAACTTGAGAGGCATGAGAGCAAATTAGGAGCTTCTGCACACCGTATTGTGTGCACGAATATGAACCCGGTAGAGGACCTCTGCACAATATTCCCAGGCCAATTAATGGAAGGACAGTTCACTATTCCAGTGTATTGGAAGTGATGTGCTTGCCCTACAGGGAAACCCCTACTCCCAAATACATCTATAGAGACGTCACCATGATCCTCAGTCCCACAGTCCAAGGATGATAATTACATTCGCCCACTCAAGACAGACGAAAGGTCACTCACTCTCTGTTCCATTGCAACTATTTCATAAGGTTTGCATGTGTGTGTGTGTGTGTTTGTTTCCTGTTCTTGGGGAGGAAAAAGACAAACTCTACTGTCTGGGAACCATCATTTAAGCATTAAAAATACCCCTGTTCTGAAATATGACAACTAAACAATGTTGTGGATGTGCCTTGATTTGCACCTCCATTATTTAATACTCAATGACTTGCCTAACCAGGAATACAATTAGTGGGTGTTCACGGGTGATTAGTCCAAATGGGAATTTACATGATCCTACCAGAGCAGGAATACAATGTAGCACAATAACCATATATTGTAACCACGTTCTTCATGTTTTAAGCTAGATTTCAAGGCACAGTGAGTGCATAAATGTGATGACCAACTCAACTTGGTCATCCTTTAGCTCAAAGACCATGCACTTAAATGGAATCCATAGTAATATTCCATTCTGTTCTATTTTTTCCCCAATGTATTATCTTCTTCTACACATATGTCTACAATGTAGCTAATTTAAAACCTAGGCCTGCGTATTTTATACATTACCAAACAATATTTCAGCTGCAGTTACAGTGCACAGCTGAGTAATTGCATTCCGGTTGCATGGAGGTACCTTCCATGTTAGATTCATGTTATAAATTCCCCCCATTTATGTGGTAGCCTAACTTGACTGATTTACACACAAAACATGTTGAAATGAGAACGTCTGCATAAATACATCTTGAGTCATTTTACATGTTCCAAGGACGATTCATTGTAGGAGGCTAAATCAATGCGTTGCTGGAGATGTGCAGTACGTGTGGCTGAATGTAATGCATGGCGGTGCGCCAGGTGCGCGTAAAATACCTGAACCTGTCTGTCGACCCAGGTGTAACGTTACTTTAGCAGATTTATTTCGAGTAATTCAACTGCCCTCACAAACTAAAGACGTATTGAATCAGACGATTCAATTTGCAAATGGAGGATAACAATTTTTAAGTTGTCTTGCCAACTGCAATCTCTAAAAACACAAAGCATTGGCCAGAACACACCGGACGTTATGATACAAATATAATATAATCGATATGTTTGTTGGTTATTTGGAGGAAAGCGAGCTCCCAGCCTCAGCTCCAGCTAGTCCGAACAAGCCTCGACATATCGAACGGACACCTGGATACCACACAAGATAGACGCAGGAAGTTCAAGTGACTGTATGTCCTATCAGTCTAAAGAAAGGTTGTCAACAAACTAATTTGAAAAAGTAACGAATTTATAACAGTTGTGAGACTTCTTGTCCGGATGATATGATAGGCTACTTACCCGTTGTGCAGAGTGAGAAAGACTGTGGCTAATCCAAAGGATGCTTGGGGTAGAGAGGTTGATCCATGTGGAGACGTAAGGATGCGAGGCATCAAAAGTGCCCTCAAACTGTTTAATTAAACGTCACAGCATCTTTTTTTAGAGAATAGACTAGGCATACCGGTGTAACTAACGTTTACTTTTGTACCCTCTTGTTTTTGTAGAAGACTGTCGGCATTTACAAATCCGATATTTCCATGATATTGCAAAGTGTTCCACCCGACACGATCCTAGTCCGAGGCAATTTTGGGATGTGTTGGCATTTCCACTTTATCTGTAATTAATTAATGTAGATCCTTATTAGTCTCCCTGGTCAGTCCTCTCTGTTAACTTATTGTGCGCTTAGTTACCAGCCCCTAAAGTGTGAGTGTAACTGCAGAGTCTATTTGGTATACTGACCCTTCGCATAGTTCCTTATAATTTACATGCTTTTGAGCCACGGAAAGCTCCGAAGTATTGTAGTGGTTCTGGGCTCCTCCCCCCGAGACTCACGGACTTTTATGGCATTGAGTGGCGTTGGGGAGCGCGTTTGGCAGATCAGTATCTGGTTCTGAAAGTCAGGTTTCCCACAGTAGCCGTACAAGTGTTGATATAATATAATTATTTCGAATGTATATATAGATTCATTAGAGATTCATCTGGATTTGTAATGTAATTTATTGATCTGTTTCATTTCTGTTTTTGTTTGTGTGACTATTACTGTTTTGGGTAAATAGACATCTTTCCTGAGAACCTTGATCAGAGTGAATATCACTTTTGGTCATGCAACTGTCAGAATTGGCAGATTCTGAAGTATTTCAATGGTGTGTGTTTGTGTGTGTGTGTGTGTGTGTGTGTGTGTGTGTGTGTGTGTGTGTGTGTGTGTGTGTGTGTGTGTGTGTGTGTGGTGAGCATGAATCCTAATATTTCAACTGAACTACAAGGAAGGTTTACTGTTTATTGATTACCTTGTAAAGGTGTTTACATATGTTTCCTGGTCTCATAAACTCTTTGTTTTACAGTAAAATAAACCCTCACCTTGGCTGGCTTTTTACAGTTCCTATCAGGGAAGCTAGCGCCAGGCTAGGTGTTCAACACATCATATTTTATTCATGCTCAAAATAAAAGGAGACAATGAATATGTTTTCACCCTCTAGATATTAAAGACAGTTGACATGTTTGACAGTTGTCGTGAATAATGAATAATGCAATGTAAACATGTTTAGGACACCCCCATTGACAATGTCTTCTCATCCTGAAAGCACATAGAATGTAAATAACCAATAAAATATATATCTGTCAACACTACCTGTTAGTGCATTCTTTCCATTACAATTCTACCTGTCACTCACTGATGCATGTGGAACTTCATGCAATGGAAGTTATGTGTGAAGGTAGTTGAAGCTAAGGTAGTTAAGGAATCATCCTTATAACGACTGTCCGTACACTGTCTATGATACAATGGCCTATACATACAAACAGATTGAACCCTGTGCATACTTCATCCAATGTGAAAGATCAATGGTTGGATTTTCTGGTCAGTAGTGCATGAGCTTGGATGGGATCTGACTCCAATTGAATCTCACAGTTATGCCATTACCATATCTCAGTCTGATTGTGCCTGGCACATTTGGAAACTGCTCAAAGAATGACTCTCTGATCTGAAGATGCTCAAAGAATGATTCTCTGATCTGAGTATGTTCAAAGAATGATTCTCTGATCAGAAGATGTTCAAAGAATGATTGTCCGATCTGAAGATGCATTGGGCTTCACTTACAATATTACACTCTCATGGGGTAAGATATATTTAGAAAACACCTAGAATAATCCATCTGCAGTTAGATTATTTAGTCCCAAATTTTTTCATTTGGTTTACTGCTTCGTAACATCTAATTTGAATCAGAATTTGTCCCCAAGGTAAGTAAATAACAGTTATCCGAATCCTCACTAACTACTCATGAACAGCTTTCGAAAGTAGAGGTCTTGGAAGTATTTGAATGAGACTGGTTCAATATTTGAAGAAATAGCTAGAATTCAATCAAAGTTGCACGGTAAGCCACTGGGCTTGTTGTTTGAATCACAGATGTGGACTGTTTACATTTGTGTGCATTATCACACTTTTATGTTTTCTGTGGTTTGAGACATTATCCACTATCGATTGAATTTCAGCCTTTCGGGTAAATATCTGACAAAATATCAATATGCAGGTATCACAGAAAGTTTAGAGCCCAGCTGTCTAGCTCCAGTGTTTTCTTATGGTGAAGCAAATATAGCACCTTTGAGTAAACCGAATCTCACTGGAAGTTCTACATTTGTTGAGAGTTTGTTTGTTTTGACCTGAAGGCACGATGTGCCTCATTGTTGTTGTCGACTCTCCCCACACACTGTCACAGTCTGACTCAACCGTGCTACCCCCCACTGATCCTTTTTGTCTTCCTCATAGGCATGTCACTACTGGCCATTTTCCATGAGAACCCCACTTCACCCTGTAGAAAAAGAAAAAAAAACTGGGAAACAATAAAATACTGGGATTTTAATCTGAGTAGGGCAACACAGGTGTCTGTAAACTGGTATAACATCAACCCCGAACCCTCAAATGAGTTCAAAGGTCATATTCAGGTATACATGCTAAACTTATGCCCTAACACAGTGATATTGTAGATCACATTTTGATAGTAGAGATCACAGACAATAAATTACAGTGTGTACTGAATGTGCACTAATATATGTATATTTAGGGGACGCCTGTCTTTACTTGTGATGAAAAATGGTGTCAACTGATGCCTATATACAGTAAGTATTATAGCCTAGTGGTTAGAGCATTGGACTAGTAACCGGAAGATTGCAAGTTCAAACCCCCGAGCTGACAAGGTACAAATCTGTCGTTCTGCCCCTGAACAGGCAGTTAACCCACTGTTTCTAGGCCTTCATTGAAAATAAGAATTTCTTCATAACTGACTTGCCTAGTTAAATAAAGGTAAAATAAAAATATATGTCAATTCAAAGCTTTAGATGACAGCTTCTTCTGACAGTTCCATTATTTGTTTTCTCTGTTTCGTATCTACGGAGCTGGTTTCAAGGCCCAGCCTTCATCAAACATGAAATTATGACAATGAGGGCTAGTGAGATGAGGGAAGTTAGTGAGGTGAGCACATCATTTCCCATGATGAGAAACAAAAACACAGGAAGCAGGTCCCAACTTGTCGCATTCTCGGTAACTAGTAGAATAACCTGTCCTGGCAGAGTTTCACAATCCAGTAATGCATTACTTACATTGACAGAGGATTGTTTTCTATCTAATTGATGGTGATACGGTAAGGTAGGAAAAGAAAATAAACATTCCTTTACTTCTCTCCGATGCCAGAAGTGTGGGAACATTTGATTTATTGTAGTAATTAAATGGAATTTGTCATCACAATGTAAACATTTGGAAAAATCATAATGGTATTATATTACTGTAATTTAAAAAATAAATGTTAATAATAATCTCATATAAATCATGCATCCAACACTAGCAAATATTACAACAAAATGTATAGGTTATGAGTATTACTGTGCATTGACAGTGCAATAACAGATTATCAGCATACAGGAATGCATAAAGACATGTCAAGACTCAGTTGAAATTCGGACCTTTTCAGTTTCAATCATCAGAGGCAGACACTAACAATGTGACATACAGGTCCTATAAATCCAGGGGCCACATCCACAAAGGGTTTCAAAAAAAGGTCCTAAGGAATCCTTTAAAAAAAAAAATGTTTTAGGACCCAAAAAACGCCCAGCTCAGAGTAGGTTTTAGGAGGATGTTAAGACACTGCTCAGACAGTAAAGTCAACTCTCATCTCTCTCTCATGACAGTTTGAGGTACCACAAAGTTACCACAATGATAGGATCTTAATTCGCTCTATATTGTCACAGCAAAATAATCCTGCAGCAACATGATTTGAACATTTAGTCCACAATTTTTTTTTTAATTGATTTTTTTTATAAAAAGGGGTCAATAACGTTGGTTGATCACTTTGCCTACTCTTTATTCTTTCCTGATATGTTGGCATGCATAACATTTTTCTGTACCAATTCTGATGGTTGGTAAAAGCGAAATCTTGACAATATTACCGATAGAACAATACACTCTTCTAACATGGCGCCATTTAATAACGCTAAATCGCTTTGGAACACTAGGTGTCAAGTATCTTGCCGATAATGTTGCACACAACATTTGAAAGGTCTGTCCTATTAATCAAACAGAATCAAAGTTAACATAAGCCATAGATGCCTTCAATTGGCATGCCCAATTTAGGCATTTTTTTTAACAACGTGATATTGCGCTCAATTGATATAACTTGAAATAACTTAACGTAGGTAATTCATTAATGGAAAGAAGTCAACCCGTTCATGTTTTAGCCTTGTGGTTCTAGGTATTTAGGACTGTCGTGTGGAATAGGCCTCAAGTGAAATCATTGTCAAGTGCAGGAGACGCTGTTGCATGTAGGTCTAGATTATTTAGGGGTTGATCATATAGAAATATCCAAACATTCTTTCAACAATTCCAAAGCAATTTCATGTAGCGCAGGAACCACTGACTCACTGCCTTTTTCTATTATCAAGACACTTGCTGCTAGCTCTTAACTGCTTAGGCCAGCTCATGAGGTCTCCTAAATATCTGTCGACTAGATGGGAGTCTTATGACTAAAGAGGCTTCATGCATAGCTTTTATTTTTACCCATGAGAGTAGGAGTAAAATGTCTCTATTTTCAGCACTTACAACCAATTTTCTACTCTGAGACACTTCGTGGATACTAACTTAAGATGTGACTCAGACATCCCCCTAATTGCATTGTTAATCCCAATGTCAATATCAATGGGAGATGTGTTGCACTGCAGACCAACACTGAGTGTATAAAACATTAAGGACACCTGCTCTTTCAATGACAGACTGATGAGGTGAATACAGGTGAAAGCTATGATCCCCTAGTGATGACACATGTTAAATCCACTTCAATCAGTGTAGATGAAGGGGAGGAGACTGGTTAAAGAAGGATTTTTAAGCTTTAATAGAATTGAGACATGGATTGTCTACAGTATGTGCACCATTCAGAGGGTGAATGGGCAAGACAAAAATTTAAGCAATACAAAATATTGAAGGGCCTTTGAACAGGGTATGGAAGTAGGTCCCACTCAACAGTTTCCTGTGTGTATCAAGAATGGTCCACCACCCAAAGGACATCCAGCCAACTTGACATAAAAAGGAAGCATTGGAGTCAACATGGGCCAGTGTCCCTGTGGAACGCTTTTAACACCTTGTAGAGTCAATGCCCTGACGAATTGAGGGCAAAAGGGGGGTGGTATTCTTAATGTTTTGTACATTCAGTGTACATCTCAAGATAGGATTCTGCCTATCCTGATCGAAATGAACAGCCCATGTGTTTATTCATTTGCGGACACGTATCAAAATGTTTTTGCATCATAACAAATGTTTTGTAACAGAAAAACAAAATCACGTATTTGATATTAGACAACAAGGGTCAGAAAGGTCCCTTCTCGTTTCGGCCACATTGCTTCAGTTTGGTCCCTAGTGAATATACCCCAGGCCTACTGCTGCCTTGTCACTGGTATGGTTGATTTGTTTTTCTGAAGCATCAGTTGAGGACCATTTGGAATAAAACAGAGGAACATCTCCACAGCAAACAAAAAAGTTTGTCTGAAAGATGGTAAATGAGCCACAGCAGATTGTTCTGTGATCTATTCTTAAATCCCTAAGTTACAACAGAGTATTTCAAACATGACTACTGCTTTCTGACTCTATTCCGAATAACAAGCATTTAACTATATTATGATGCGTATCAACAAAACACTAGGCTGTAGCATGCTGTATATTTTTGATGTTGCTTGTGTCAAAGTTCAAATTAGCTCGAAGGCTACCAATGATGAGGGAAGTGAAGGTGAAGGTTTGGCACAGTGAGTTGTGTTTCCTGTCCAATAGCAAACAACATCTCTAAAGGTTATCTTTCTCCTTTTTTATGACATATCATGATTGTTTGTAGTTACACTTTATTTGATTTATCTGGTATAGTATTCCCATTGAACATTGTAAATAGCTACAGTTGTTAAGCAAGTCTAGATGTTGTAATTCAATACATTTTGCGGTGCCACTCATTGATGCAGTATTACCTTTGCACATATCTCTTGTTTTATATAGGCAGCGTCATATAGACATTACTAATAGATAATAGAGTGGATAAAATACAGCACTCTAAGGGGATTTTGATGTCTTTATTGTACGGAAATGCACAATTTCTTTGAAAACCTGCTGTGAGAAAATAGTTTTTGTAATACTATGATGCCAAAACATTTACATGTATCCTGAGAGTGTGTGGCTGGTCTATCAGCTCGACTGCATGTGCAGTCTGGGTCATTGCAGTGGCTGCGAATCTGTTGGGATGTAATCTTCAGTGAGATGAATTGTTGGCAGAACAAATATGTTATCTGCAAACAGAGAACAGAGATAACGGGAATTTATGGGAAAACAATCTTTGTGTCCAGAAAAGCTTTGGGCAGGTGACCTGTGAGTAAAAAGAAAACATAAATTCTCCATGAGCGTCACAGCATGTGACCAAGTTAGCTCTGCTTTCATTTGGGAAAGCACAACCTATGTACCCTGAGGTAGAAAAACACAAAAGTAATATGAATGCCAAAAGCATACACAAATTGCACACGCAAACATTAAAGACAAAAAAGGATAAACACCACAATATCACCAGAAGTGCAACATTTGAAATAAATGAAGCATTTTGGAGAATACCTTTAATGGATAAGGGAGAGAAAAAGTAAGTTGGATCAAATCAACAGGGATAGATAGGCATGATTACACAGGCCCACTGGCCCTAGGACATAATGTGATATTTTCAGGTCATGTTCAGGCTGAAAGGGTGCAATACAGTAGGTTGGCTGTTGGACTTATTTCAGTAAATTGTTGCACATCAGCTGATCAGTATTGGATCTGTTGAGCACTTGTTTACTGCTTAATGTGACTAATCAAACCATGTGGCATGTATTGAACCCGGAACTATATAAGACGCAGGCATCAGCCCTGGCAGCTAACACGAGTCTTCAGGTCTCATGCAAGGTTGCCTAACACACAAGCATATGGGTAAATCTCAATTGCATTTCCTTGATTCTTCGTGTCTCCTCGTCTCTTGTATCTCCTCATTTCCTTCGCAAATTGCATCGGAGAATGTCAGATGGGAGGAACCTCCAACGCGATTTGAGAAGGAGGTGTGGAGAGAGGACTTATGGAATCAAGGAAAGAGAATTGAGATATGTGGTTGGTAACCTTGCATGAGGACGGAAGACTCTTGTTAGCTCCCAGAGCTAATGCCTACATCTTGGAGGCACTTAATCCCTCTTTCATCTCTTCCCCCTCTCTGCAGCAGCTGACAGATATCAATTGTGTGATCTGAGTCACATGCATCAGTGAGACTGACCGAATATCAAAACGGGAGTCACCCAGGCAACTCCAGACTAACTCTGACTGGAAGTGCAGAAACGTCTCCAGGCTTCAGGTATGAGGTTAGTCATCATTCAAGCCTCGTTCGCCAGATTAGCTCTGCTACACACTGCTGAATATGAACCTATTATTGACCTAGCAAGCTCACGTCAAATCAAAGTTTACTTGTCACGTGCACCGAATACAACAGGTGTAGAACTTAGTGAAATGCTTACTTACAGGCTCTAACCAACAGTGCAATTTAAAAAAAAGTTATTAGGTGAACAATAGGTAAGCAAAGAAATAAAAACAACAGTAAAAAGACAGTGAAAAATAACAGTAGCGAGGCTATAAGAGTAGGGAGGCTACATACAGGCACCGGTTAGTCGGGCTCATTGAGGTAGTACTACATGTAGACATGGTTAAAGTGACTATGGGTATATGATAAACCGAGAGTAGGCTTTCTATGTGCTGGATCATACTACATGAAAAATAAGAACTGCATGCGCAGTAAGATTGATATTGCTTTTTAGTGGTTATTTTACAGAAAACTGGACAACGAGACACCTGTCTACACACTTATTACCCCAGAGATGTTCACTTGATACGCTGCTCACTAATAGTCGTGTGAGAGACTATCACTCCCCTTCTACTGAATAGAACAAAAATTTGAGTACCTGGCAATATCTCTCCTTCCACCAACTAGGACAAAAGATGACTACCTGGCAATATCCTGTTTATTGTCCCGCTGAGGCTTGTTCAATTAAAAATAAACACCTCTTTAAAGTCCAAGGTCGCCAATACAATTGGTGTTCTATTGTACGTGATTGAAAGCCCTTTGTGTGTACTTTACTTTGTTTACTGACTTTTGTGTCCCCCCCATCACCCTCTTCCTGTTTCTAGACAGGAAGTGGCTTATTGTGGACAGAAGCAGATCAGTGAGAGTGGACAGCTTGTATTGGTCGTGTAGAAGGGCTGGACGGCCCCAGGGTAAGGCCTCACACCACATGCTGCTCTCTCTCTGTCTGTTCTGGCCTGTCCTCCCCTCTCATAATAGACTCCTCTCTAGTCCCATTTAGGTCATTTTGTAATGGGTGGGGCGGCGCGGTCCATTGGTCCTGTAAGTAGACAGGTTGTGTGTTAATTAAAGGGGGTTGGGTTACAACTGAATCACAATAGTCTGAGAGCCTGCCCTGGTTGACCACACCAGACAAGCCTTGTTTATCTAAAAGTACATCTAGGTTCAGTCAGTGACATTATACACAAAACATTTATTTTTCAACGTTTTTGTCAGCTTGCACAATAGGCACATGTCTCCAGTAGTATGGTAGTTACTTTCTCAACGACGCAGATGATTTGATTAATGCTTCCTTTTACAACGCTTGATCTTTCTAAATAAAATTCACAGGATGCATGATATTTCCATTGGTTTGCATTGCCCCCTTCTGGTGATTTACCATACAAATTCAAACAGACAACATGAGGGATCCAAAACTACAGTGGCTGCTCTCACCTACTGATTGAACAGTATCTACTCGGACAGTGTACCAAACAAAGCATAGCAGAGAACTGTTTATTTGGGATAGCATTTGAGCTTTTAGAACTTTCTGTCTGAACTACATATGTACTTATTGATATATTCCAATAATACAATCCTGCCATTTAATTGTGTCTCTGTCTGTCTGTACAATAGTTTGCTCATGAAGATGGCTGTCAGCTAAACTATTTGATTTTGATGTTGTTAGTCAAACAAAAACAAGGGTTGGATGTGAAGCAATACATTTTATATAACTTATATAACACAATATAACACCATATAACCCAATTGTCATGTGACATTTTGCTAATCTTAAAATTAAGAGTCAGTAGAGCCTTAAAATCCATACAATTTACATTCAAATGCATTATATGTGTGTAGGGGACCTGTTGTGAGAGGAAATACACACTTTTGTAAGCTCTGTCAACTGCACAGCTTAATCACAGCAATTACCTGTGTATACACTGCACAGTGCACACTGTGGACGAGTACTGGAAATACTGCATGTTCTCAGGCATGGTGATTGTGTGCAGAACCATTTCTGGATGTATTTGCCCTCATCTAAAATACATACAGTATATGTACACAGTGGGGAGCTGCTTCTGTTTGGTAAAGCTCTTGAATCAATTTGAACAAATATTACAACGTTTAGCTACTGCTTAAATTGACATAGAGCTCCCACAACCTGTTCCACATAGAATGTATTTGCACGTTTTAATGTATACGTTTTAATGATTCTCTCTCTCTCTCTCTCTTTCAGTGTGTGTGTGCGTGCGTGCATGCATGTGTGTGTGTGTGTGTGCGTGTGAGTACCTTGTCTCAAATCCTACCCATTGAGTCCCTGCTCCTGTGGCCCTCCTTTACCTCTCCATCCACACACACAGGGCCTCTGCTGCAAGTACACCTCCCATTGCCAATGACCTTCATCTTCCGACTGTGACCAGGAAGTCATCCCTGGGGACCCTGACTGGCACACTGTTGAATGCTAATACCCGGCTCAGGCTGTTCTGGCTTCAGAGGTTGTCTACCACAGCTTCCCTTCACTTCCTCTGAGCCCCCATCAAACGTTAAATCCTCCTAAATGCACCTCAATGGCTTTGGTACCTAGCGTTCCCTGCACGACTGCGCGGGTCACTCCAGCTGAGGCCTTGCTCTTTAGAGCCAGCCAGTGAATGAGTACACAGGAAGAAAAGATCAGTCCAAAAGATAAGACCTGGCGTCGGCTGTGAGTTGTTTGTGACGCTAATGGAAAGCGTTTGAGGACAATTAGCGACAGACGAGGCAAACAAAGAGAAGAGGTAATTTGGGGAGAGGAGATTAAGCCAAAGATTTGGTTTGGAGGCATGTGTGGTGGGGTTTGAAAATTGTTCAACATTAAGCAGTTTGATCCGCCATTAAAGGTCATAAAACAGATTGACTACTTATCAGAGAGACTCAGAGAGCTCAACGGGGCCCAATGTAGTAGGACTATTCCTGCTGAAAGCAGTACAGTCGCCACAAGAGTCCAACAGGAGGGGATTATAGTTAGTTATTTGCAGTCAGAAACCCCTCACAACACCTGTCATCACCACGACCCAAACCCCTTTGTGAGTCAACTCAAGTAGCACCCCTGGAGTGCTGAACAACAAGCCTTGTTTGGTAGCAGAGATAAAAGTCCTCCAAGCGATAATGAAATCGGCTCATTACGATAATGAGCAGCATTGGTAATGAAGGTGATTTGCCTAGCCCCTTCAAATGCCCGATATCTGTCACCTAATTACAGGCGAACACCAGGAAAACATTATGTAAAACGTGGCGTTTGGGGCCTGGAGCAGATCAGGCTGACAACAGCGGTATCTGTTTGTCTACAACACTACAGTTTATGTCTTGTTTTTTCACACTGTATTCAAATTGGATACATGCTGGTTTAGGGATTGTCAATTACCTCATCAAATATTCTGTAGTCCAAAATGCTGCCCATAGGGCAAAAACTGGTTGAATCAACGTTGTTTCCACATCATTTCAAGCCCAAAAATGTATGTGATGACGTTGAATCGACTTGGAAAACTGATTGGATTTGCAAAAAGTCATCAAAGTGAGGGAACTGTGTCTTTTTCTCACGCAACTTTTAACCTAACTCTAATGACATGTTGACATTTGTTGTTGACTTCACATTGAAGTCACAGTTAGTTGACAACTCAACCAAATGGTAATCGAAACTAGACGTTGAACTGACGTCTGTGCCCAGTGGGTGTGATCTGTTAAGTCTTGAACGTGGGGCAGAGTAGATTGTGGATTAGCCTTTTCAGGATAAATCGAGTGATGTTGTTGTCTTTTTTTGTTGTCATTACATGGATTTATCCATATTTTATGGTACACTATCTCACCAGTATGTATTTAAATTGGATAGTCGACAAAGATATGTACTTGAGAGTATTCATTTGTTAACAGAGCACACTCTTCCTTCGTGCGGCTTTGAATCCTTTCAATCTTCCTCATTGGCATTGTCAGACAATAGGTGGCTCAATAGAACCCTGTCAAAGGGTGAACTTGAAGTGTACTGGTGGAAATGGAGCTTTAAAGATCGACTCGCTCGGTCAACCGGTAACGCAAGACCCACTTGTTCAGTCCTCAATTTACTTTGCTAAGACTAGAAGATTTGCAGGACTACATTCATGTGATTTATTTGTATTCTTCTCACTTGAGCAAAGCCCTAAGCAAATATGTGTTGGGTGATTTTACTGTCCTGGAAAAGGTCATTTTGGAGAGGATACCATTGGCGTACAGTAGAGGGCACTGTTGAATTTCCCAACATTTTTGAAATAATGAAGTCATAGAGGATTAAATCCCTCCCCTACACATGTTATGTACACGCGCACACACACACACACACACACACACACACACACACACACACACACACACACACACACACACACACACACACACCACCCCCTTGTCATCTTCTTTCTCAACTAAACAAAATTAGAATTAGTTGTATTTTAATTCCCTCATTTTTACTGATGCCATTTCAAATCAAATACACCCATCAATTGAGTTTCACATCACTAATGACATTGAGGAGCATCTATAGGATTTCACCACTTTGATTAAGTGCTGAGAGCTGACACACTCCTGGTTGATGATGGACAGCTATTAGGCTCTCCAGGGTGTTTGGAGACTTAAGATGCCCATAGCTGTTTGCTCACACACACACATACGTGCTGACACATGGCAGTTGAAAAAGAACCCTGTACGTCATGCTGTGGGGATCATGGAGTGAGGAATAATACAATATAGTAGCCTACTGCATTGCCAGATTGGATGTTTGCATTTGTTTTCCCTCTAGGTGACAAAGGACGTGCACAATGATTGGTTAGGTGATAACATAACACAATATACAAGTCAATTCCACAGTAGAATCTGTAATGCCACATTCACATAGTGAACAGGATATCCTTCGACCACTGTCAACATCAAAAGAAACAAATACAGTCATCCTTATCGTGGGTACTGTAGCTTTCGGATGAAGGCCCTGCTCAAAACGGATGTTACAGAAATAGTTGTTGGCTCATGGTGACTGGCCTGAGTACAGCTGTAAGTAGAGTGCCCAGATGAGTGAACACATAGCGATGAGAGAGGCAGCAGAGTGAATGATGGGAGGAAGTGGGACGTACAATGGAACCTGGGCTCCCCTGGATAGCTGCTCATCTCCTGTCTTTGCACCCTGGTCAGGAAATGCATATATACATCAGTTACTGTAGTGGCTGTGCTCAAAGCACTTACCATGTGGCTGTGGAGAATATGAGCACTCTGAAGTACATTAATTTGGAGGATGTATATGTTTGTGTGTGTGTGGGGTGTGTGTGTGTGTGTGTGTGTGTGTGTGTAGGGTGAAGGGTGTTTGTGTGTGTGTGTGTGTGTTGGGTGGAGGGTGTTTGTGCGTGTGGGGTGAAGGGTATTTTTGTGTGTGTGTGTGTGGGGTGAAGAGTGTTTGTGAGTGTGTGTGTGGGGTGGAGGCTGTTTGTGCGTGTGTGTTCGGTGGAGGGTGTTTGTGCGTGTGTGTTCGGTGGACGGTGTTTGTGCGTGTGTGTTCGGTGGACGGTGTTTGTGCGTGTGTGTGCGCACACGTAAATCTGTATATTGTAGCTTCTTCGCTCAGGCATTTCCTGGTTGCTGAAATTAGAATAGTTAGCCTAATTTGTCAGGTCCCCCAAAAAGGTCCATATTGCAGCTTTAACCCAACCCAACCCCTAGCGACCTCTTGGCATAATGGTTAAGGTGATGACTTGACAGTCGCTGCACCCAGTTTTGAGTCCCTGTCGGGGACTCAAAGTGGGATGGCTCCCGTGAGGCCATCGGAGAGGCGTGTACACATGAGGGACTTGGTATCATGGGGACACACTCTCTTGAAGGAAGGACATTACCTCCTTCTTTCAAGCGAGCGTGTCCCCGTGCTTCTCTATTCCAAGTCCCTCACGTGTACACGCCTCTCCGATGGCCTCACGGGAGCCATCCCACTTCTGACACCAATGTAGCAACCTTAAACCAACACCTAGTGACCTGGTTCAGACATCGTGGCATGATGGTTAAGGTCTTGGTTTGACAATTGCTAGATTCGTGTTGGAGGCCCAGTTGGGACTACCTCCCAAATTTACTACAATATTATAATTATTTTTCCATCTTTCGAGTGCTCCCAGGTTCTTAACAGCACATAATGCAGCAAGACACCCACTCCCTCTCCCCACACCCACACACAGCGACACCCCCACTGTCCTTCTCAATTAGCTGCACTTAGTTGGCAACACCACTGTGATGGAACAAACTACATCTCCCAGGTCACCGCGGGGTGGATCCTTTCCCATTATTAATGACTGAGCTGTGGAGGCAAACAAAGGCTTTGCGCCACAGCACTCATTTAAGGGCGATACAGGGGCTGGGACTATTGGAGCTGGTTGGCTAGCACACCCACCATTACCCAATTGTGTGGGCGTTGCGTTGGGAGGTAGAGGGGGGCTGAGGCAAGGGAAGGGTGAAGGTTGACTGACAGATTATTCCCGTTGTTAATTGTTTTAGTGATGGAAGGCACATTTCTGTAACAGAGTGCATGACCCCAAGGCATTATTGATTATCTCCCCGGGTGTGTTATGGTAATGCTTGTTTTGAAGTGCTGGTCTATGTCCAGCTTAACTGCAGAGATGACTATGAAAAACCCAAGAGGTTTTGTGTTTTCACCCCAGATAAATAGAAAATGGTTATGTGCTAAGTGTCCCCCTCTCCAGTTTAGGATGTTACATTAACCATCAGCGATGTTAGGCTGCTGTTAAAGATGTCAATGACATCACAGTATGTAGTGGTATGACTGACGATACATGTATGTCAATGCAATCATTGCATATAACATACCATTTGTTAATGCCTTGACATGCATCACGTTTCGTGGATCAAAATTCCATCAGCAGTATTGGCTAAATGTTGGACATCTTTGGTCAAGGTCCTTTTTGGCAGATTGCCAGTGCCTCGGGTTGTATATCCCAACGACCACCTGCATTGACACTATCAGATCCCTTCCTCCATTCATGGGGCATAAACATGCCGTTCACATGACCAGGAAACACTGAGTGAATTGTCTCCCCTGGATGAGATGTCCCTGCAGAGGCACATACATTTTAATCATACCCCACAGTCTTAAATAGCACTTGAAATTCGGCAGCGTCAGAGGCTCGAAGAAAGTAGAAAAAGCAAATATTTTTGGGAGGATGAAACGCTGATCCAAGCGGCATGCTAGCTGGCAGTAGCACCTCCACTTCACTTAACTACCGTCATAAAATTAACAGCCGCAATGAAACACATACTGGGAAAGTATGTTTCTAATGACCCCTGCGGGCCCTTAGGTCAATTACGTCGGATATTATACAGTAAAATATTATGGAAGTCATGCTATAGACCCAATGCTCCGCACTGGGATTTAGAGGTGTGCAACTGGATAGCAGTTATCCTCTATAAGAATGATGAAACACTCATGTAGAAAGAGTTATGGAGCAAATCCTGCATACAAATTCCTTTCATTAGTTAGTTCATCTTCTTAGAGCAAATAACAACAATGTTGCACAGGGCTGTTTAGCTCTATGAAATTCTACAGTGTTATCTAGGGGGGGACATCATTGTGCACATCTTATCCACCTATTTTTCAAGGGATTACGAGGGTTTACAGGAGTTTTGTAGTGTTTCAAGGACAACATGTGAGCCCTAGCGATAACGCCACAGGTTATGTTGATGCTGAACCCATAGTAATATTCTCTGGGCTACCGCAGATGAAGTGTATCTGCTTTAAAATTCATGAACTTGCTATAGCTTGTAAAAATGTTCTAAAAATGTGTAAACACAATCTTTGTTATGGCTGTATGTGGCTGCTCTCAGTGTCGTTTCCATAAAGCAATAGACACTTTAGTGTATTCCGTGGCGCCCCCTTCAGACGACAGAGGCAATAAATCGTATGCACACTACTATAGCTCCCAGCCTTTACAACAACAAGCAAAAGCATGACTCAAGTCCTAAACATGCCAAGTTGTTACAGAACCAGAAGAGAAGCATGGGAGTTGATGGTAAACCTGCTCTGCTCCAGAAACATGAGTTACTGTGTGGCTTTTGGAGAACACGCTAGCTCTAGAAACCCATGCATGTTGTCCTGCCTTCCTCTGCCCCTAGCCTAAGGCCCAATTCAATTTGAATTATTTGCATACCACTTGTTTTAAAAATACATCAATACATAGCTATGCACAATCTGGAAAACAGCAAATGTTTTGCTATATATATAGATATGTACAAAAAAATATCTGATATAGACATTCTATGGTTTTTCAATTGTCTTCAATCAGTTAAAAAAGACAACCTCCCCCCAGTAATATACGGAGCACTCTAATCATGGCAGTTACTTAACTCTGAAGTCTCTATCATTCATCCTCTCCCATTCAGTGACTCCCTGCAACCCTGGACAGAGTAATAGGCTTCTGACTTCAGTTATCCACCATTATCAGACAGCCTTCCTCCCTTCTCTTCAAGGACTGTATGGTAGAATGATATCCTCTTGGCCATTCTAAGGGCTTTTGTTGACATCCTTTAGTGTGGTCTGATCTCTACAAATTAGCATGGTCTTTTTTTTGTCTGGCCTAGCGTTGACATTAGCAGTGGTTTCACCGCAACCCCAGAGTTTTACGCTACTTGAACTGGAAACAGGCATACACAAAAGTATAACTGCATTAAAAGTTTCAAAAAACGAAAAGTGGAAAAAGTAAGGACAAAGAAAGACAGGAAATAAATAATAAAAATCACTCCCTGCATTAAGTGGACTGTTTATTACCCCCTAAGCACAACACAAGGACACAAGGCTGTTTACAAAGGAAGAAGACCAGAGGAGACTGATATCCAAAGACCTATTATGCAGAGAAATAATCCTTGAATATCCTAGCGCATTAAATATTTAGAATACAAATGGAAAATCCATTATTACCCAAAGTACCTGCTGCTCCACTTGATGTCTAATGCCAAGGTAGTGTGCATTGACCTCTCATTAACCTTGAGTCAATCTGAACTCAACATACAGCTATAGTATGTGGACCCCACTTCAAATTAGTGGATTCTGCTATTTCGGCCACACCCGTTGCTAACAGGTGTATAAAATAAGGCACACAGCCATGCATTCTCAGTGACTTTCAACGTGGCACCGTCATAGGATGCCACCTTTCCAACAAGTCAGTTTGTCAAATTTCTGCCCTGCTAGAGCTGCCCCGGTCAATTGAAAGTGTTGTTATTGTGAAGTGGAAACGTCTAGGAGCAACAACGGCTCAGCCGCAAAGTGGTAGGCCTCACAAGCTCACAGAACGGGACCGCCGAGTGCTGATGCTCGTAGCGTGTAGAAATCGTCTGTCTTTGGTTGCAACACTCACTACCAAGCTCCAAACTGTCTCTGGAAGCAATGTCAGCACGATAACTGTTAGTCCGGAGCTTCATGAAATGGGTCTCCATGACTGAACAGCCGCACACAAGCCTAAAATCACCATGTGCAATGCCAAGCGTTGGCTGGAGTGGTGTAAAGCTCGCCGCCATTAAACTCTGGAGCAGTGGAAACGGGTTCTCTGGAGTGATGAATCACACTTCACCACGACGAATCTGGGTTTGGCAGATGCCAGGAAAACGCTACCTGCCCGAATGCATAGTGCCAACTGTCAATATTGGTGGAGGAGGAATAATGGTCTGGGGCTTTTCATGGTTCAGGCTAGGCCACTTAGCTCCAGTGAAGGGAAATCTTAACGTTACAGCATACAATGACATTCTAGATGATTCTATGCGTCTAACTTTGAGGCAACAGTTTGGGGAGGCCCTTTCCTATTTCAGCATGATACTGCCCCTGTGCACAAAGTAAGGTCCATACATAAATGATTTGTCGAGATCGTGTCGCCGCAGTAATGTTCCAGCATCTAGTGGAAAGCCTCCCCAGAAGAGTCCAGGCTGTTATAGCAGCAAAGGGTGACCAACTCCATATTAACGCTCATGATATTGGACTGAGATGTTCGACGAGCAGGTGTCCACATAGTTTTGGTCATATAGTGTAGCATGATCAAAGAGGAATGAATATCACCAGCAACACAATCATGTGTATGTACTCACATCTGTCAATCACAATCACAATAGCCTTCCAAAGGACCAGAATGTTCTAGATCATTCTAACCAGTCCATCCAATGAGGGAAATTATCTCACAAAGAACTGTGTTTGAATACAAAGTATGGGGTGAGGCTGTAGTATCACAAGTGACCGCATGGGGGCATTGAAAGCTTGAGACAACAGAGAAGTAACCAAATGAGATGGTTATGTCATTCCTTGCATGCAGCAGCAGAGGCAGAATTAGATTAAAACAAAGCTCTGCCATGTTACGTTGTTGTTTTGTCTTCAGTTGTTCTGATGATTTGCCCTATTTTAGCTCCTGCCCACACACTGTATCAAGACCTGAACTATTATGCAATGTCATTGAGGGGAGCATGTAACATTGGATTGATGTAGCATCCACCAGCTATGTGTGTGTGTGTGTGTGTGTGTGTTGTATTCTACTGACTACACAGTCATCGTAGTGTGTATAGTCCCCTATTGAGCACATCACAGTGATTATCAGCTGGGCCTCGCTGAGGGGGAACTTAATGTTCTGATTTGCTAGTATCGCATACATATCGTCATGTATTGTATAGCATGAACGGTGTCATCCCAGGGCTCCTCTGTAAGGCATGCTGTAGGATGAGGACAGGACTTAGTCTTGGCCATGATGGCACAGCCTGTGACTCTCTCTCTCTCTCTCTCTCTTTTCTACAGTCTTTTGGAGCCCGTGGATGGTGCCCAAAGGGCTCAGAATGATTCACGGGCAGGGAGCTGTCATAGAGGGACACGCAGCCATGCACATCCACCATCCACCCCCACAGCACACACACACACTGTAAAGCCATGCCCTTATGCCTGCTTTTCCTGCCACTGCCTCTCCCCCGCCTGCATGTCTATTCACTGTCCTGCTACTGTACAGTTTGAATACCTCTGCACTGTGGGATCCAAGGGTCACATGGTGACGTCTAATGTAAAGTCCTACTCAGTTGAACTTATCTTTTCAGAGACACATACAGTATTTTATGTGTCATGAAGTAGCATACCTCAATGGGGGGAAATGGTAGTGTTTGGTAATACTTCTTGTATGCTTTCTTCAGCTTCTTAGACCCATTATTTTTCATTAGGAGGTGTGTATCGGTGGGTCTGGGTGACTAGAGGATACACAATGGAAACACAGGGAACACTATTGTTTGTATATTATTTTCCAATGCATACAGTACCAGTCAAGAGTTTGGACACACCTACTCATTCCAGGGTTTTTATTTATTTTTTACTATTTTCTGCATTTTAGAATAATAATGAAGACATCAAAACTATGAAATAACACATATGGTAGTAACCAAAAAGTGATAAACAAATCAAAATATTTCTTATATTAAAGATTCTTCAAAGTAGCCATCCTTTGCCTTGATGCCACCTTTGTACACTCTTGGCATTCTCTCAACCAGCTTGATGATGTAGTCACCTGGAATGCGTTTCAATTAACAGGTGTGCCTTGTTAAAAGTAAAGTTGTGGAATTTATTTTCTTCTTAATGCGTTTGAGCCAATCAGTTGTGTTGTGACAAGGTAGAGTTGGTATACAGAAGATAGCACTATTTGGTAAAAGACCTAGTCCATATTATGGCAAGAACAGCTGAAACAAGAGAAATGACAGTCCAGCAAGACATGAAGGTCAGTCAAATAAGGAACATTTCAAGATCTTTGAAAGTTTCTTCAAGTGCAGTCGCAAAAACCATCAAGTGCTATTGATGAAATTGGTTCTCATGAGGACCGCCACAGGAATGGAAGACCCAGAGTTACCTCTGCTGCAGAGGATAAGTTCAATAGATTTACCAGCCTCAGAAATTGCAGCTGAAATAAATGCTTCACGGAGTTCAAGTAACAGACACATCTCAACATCAACTGTTCAGAGGAGAATGTGTGAATCAGGCCTTCATAGTCAAATTGCTGCAAATAAACCACTACTAAAGGACACCAATAAGAATAAGAAACTTGCTTGGGCCAAGAAACACGAGCAATGGACATTAGACCCGTGGAAATCTGTCCTTTGGTCTGATGAGTCCAAATCTGAGATTTTTGGTTCCAACCACCGTGTCTTTGTGAGACGCAGAGTAGGTGAACGGATTATATCCGCATGTGTGGTTCCCACCGTGAAGCATGGAGGAGGAGGTGTGATGGTGTGGGGGTGCTTGCTGGTGACACTGTCAGTGATTTATTTTTAAATCAAGACACACTTAACCAGCATGGCTAACATACTGTAGCATTCTGCAGTGATACACCATCCCATCTTGTTTGTGCTTAGTGGGACTATCATTTGTTTCCCCACCGGACAATAACCCAACACACCTCCAGGCTGTGTAAGTGTTATTTGACCAAGAAGGAGAGTGATGGAGTGCTGCATCAGATCACCTGGCCTCCACAATTACCCAACCTCATCCCAATTGAGATGGTTTGGGATGAGTTGGAGAGCAGCCAACAAATTCTCACCATATGTGGGAACTCCTTCAAGACTGTTGGAAAAGCATTCCAGGTGAAGCTGGTTGAGAGAATGCCAAGAGTGTGCAAAGCTGTCATCAAGGCAAAGGAGGAATCTAAAATATATTTTGATTTGTTTAACACTTTTTTGGTTACATGATTCCATATGTGTTACATCATAGTTTTGATGTCTTCACTATTATTCTACAATGTAGTAAAAATGAGTAGGTGTGTCCAAACTTTTCACTCGTACTGTATACGCTTTCCTCAACTTAGAACCCATTATTTTACATTAGCAGTTGTGTATCGGTATGTCCCGGTGACTAGCAGATACACAGCGTTTAATTCAGGGTCTTGAGTACATCGTTTCAGATAAATTAAATAGATGTCCCTTTGCTTAATTCACGCTGGTGATAATGGCCCCATGGTGTGGGAGTAAATCTCACCTTTTAGAAGATTAAGTTTAGATGGGGACCAAGAAAAATAATGGCCGAAGTAAAAAGATTAATGGGGAAAATAAAGCAGTCACGCACCACAGATATATGTCATAGTAATAACAGCAACTTCCCTGCCGCTACAGTGCTTCTGGGTGGCTTTTTGTGTGTGCTCCCCCAGCATACAAAGTGAATGCCTACTGCCATGTATAAGCACCAGTATCTCACACATAATAGCAATGGTGATATTGCAAAATCATGGTTGTCAATCCCAATTACTAAAGCATCATTATTAGAAATACTATCTTGGTTTCGGTTCCTTTCTGACATTGAAACTGATAGTGAGAGCCTCTGTTGGGAAGGTCATTGTTGACCTCTTCTCGTATTAGGAAAAATAATAACAGCTTGTAAATGTTAACAGGGACAGTGTACATCCCTGAATATCCTCTCATATGTCCAACTGGCCTGGCCAACATATGTCTGCCTTGCACACGTCTCCGAGTCCTTGTGGCGAGCTTATTTTTAGTCAGGCAACATGTTTTGTTTTTTTGCTGGTGTCGAAGGGGGCTGGTATACAGTGACTCTGGTCAAACATGGTAGCATTATGTTCCCTTTTCTCTCTCGCTCTGACCCATTTCTTTGTCACTCTGGCGTGCTAGATACAGACTCAGTGCATGTACCTGAGCTGATCTCTCACTGTTCTTCTGAAACCACGCAGAGCTTAATTTGCCACAAGAGCTAGAGCAGTAGAATGGCTAATTAAAATCCACAGCAACACTTCGGTCTCGATCGCAAGCCCCAGGACCATGTGTTTAGGAATTTATCACCCATACTGAATGTTAATAGCATAGCATGAACCCGAACATCCGTTGCCTCTCTCACCTATTGGATCTCAAATCACTGCGTGCACTGAGCCAATCAAACCTTTATGTGTTCAACAACTTTTCTGATTGGGTAAAAATGCGTTGTCGGCCAATGAAAATGCTGTGGCTTAATTAACAACCTGCACACTTCTGAACTGTGTCCCTTTCAAAGAAGACATTGAAGTTGATATGAAGTCCAAGATTGATGTTTCTCCAAATGTTATAAGCAACAATTTCTTGCTATTTAATGAGCTTGTAATGCAAGTCGAAGAAGGGGTGACAGTTTGTGCACAGGAAAGAGGTCATGGCAGCTAGTCATGGGCCTCTGTGCAATAGAATATATGCCATTAGCACACACTTTTTCCCCCAAAGAAATAGAACAACACATTACAGTAGGTATAGATTATAGTTGCTTCATAGTTCGACTCGGCTTGTTGATTTCATGACTACTGTTTGTCTCTTCCGCCCATTAGGAGGACACAGTTATTATCCCCATCCCTCCCGTTTAGTACACTGGAACCATGCGCATGCTGAGTGAAATTGCATATGGACTGGATGACAACAGATGGTGTGTGTGTGTGTGTGTTTGTGTGCATGTTTAGTTTTTATTTGCATACGTGGCAGCTAAAAGCTGAATTGCGTACACAAGTACAAGCAAACAACAATGCATTGTGAGTGCAATGGAACTGGAACAGATGATGGATGATAGAGTTGAAGTAGATGTGATGGCATTAGGAGAGGAGGAAGCATTGATTGATGGATGAATGGAGAGCCGGTCTGAGTAGAATGGCAGTCAGGTCCGGAGTCTGGGCACCACATCTAGCTGTCTGCTCACGTCCTCTGTGCTCCGGGATGTAGATGTTTAGTTAGCTAGCTGGCTAGCCACTCCTCTCTCCACTAGCACCGCGTAGAACCTACTTGGGTGATGCTAAACTATGCTGCCACAAAGGCACTGGAAGCTCACCACACCATATTAACAGTCAGAGTGGTAGTTTATCCACTGGACCGAGCCATCTCTGCATGCATTCTTATCACTTTTTCTGCTTCTCTTTTCAAGACGGTGGCATTCTAATTCACTTGAATCCAAACTGTCCCCAAGCTAGTTAGCCATAAACTGGCAAAATGTGTCTTCAACTCATTCAAGATGACCAATTAATTACAACTTATGCATAAAGCAATCAAAAAACAAAATGCTGATAGAAAAATGTCATGATAAAAACAATAATTATATGAATAAATGTAATAGAAATTCTGGTTCATATCTAGTCAATGAACTAAGCAGACCAGACCCAGCTGCTAATGCATTTGTGCCTTAAGGTAGATCCATGCAGGTCGGAACTGACCATTTTTTTTCAATGGTAAATGGCCTGAGAAGATCTTCATTTATCCACCATCTTTGGCGGCGCGATGGCACCCCCCCAAAAAAGTGTGTGTGCGCACATGCATGTGTGTGAGAGAGAAGGCTCCTGTTATATCACGCTTATATATTGTGACATTTGCTTATAAATGATTTGTGAAGCATTTATGTATCATTTTTACAGTTAGTTTTATTTCTGGGAGAACGTAAGATCAACTAGACATTGAGGTCTATTCTGTATATAGTGGGCCAAGTCACTCTTTGTCAGCCTGACTTCTTAATTAGTCCTGCCAGTCCTCATTAAACAGAGGAGCATGATGCAGGGTACTGTATACAGGTCGTTACATATGAAGCACATCTTCATTTTTAGAAAAAAACAAATGTGCTCAATCTGTGAGCGACAATGTGGAACATGGACACAATTCGACTACAAATGTATAAAAATGACCAACAATTGTGTTGTAACTTTGTTTTCTTATAAATCCCCATCGACAAGATGCAAAAAGAGTCGCAAAGACATCAGCCCAATGGCTACCTATTCATTGGGGGTTCAATATCCACCACAGTCCACCAATACCCTTTCATGGCTCATTCCTTCCATTTGTCATGTACCTAATATAGACATTCTATATTCTATATACCCAGACCCAGTGGGACGGACATAATTGAATGGCTTTGTCAAAGACTCTTTTTCCTAAAAACCTCATAGGGATTTGCTACTGTTAATTATCTCCCATTGGTATATGGCCTAGTTTTATAATTACTGGTCCTTCCAAATATATTACCATGTTAGACTTCCCTATGGATTGTTATTCATTTTCAATATGATTTTTTATAAATATATATACATATTTTTAGAAGTGTATTTTTGTGATCAATAACTATAAATAATGCATATTGAACATTGAGAGAACATTGTAGCTCTTTATTAATTAAAGTTGTCAATGGCTAGCTATTTGTAACCTAGATGCATTGCTATTTTGGCTTGGCCAGCTAAGAAAGCTGTTATGGTTTCAATTACCAAGCGCTAAAGGGGGGTAATTCAAAGGATATCATTAACTGTAGGTCGAAGTGTCAGATAGTTCAAATTAACCGAGGTTCAAAAATAAGGGCTAGGGTTCTAATCTCAAAGCCATGTATCTTTCTATGGTCCCCAAAGTACTTCAAGTAGTCTCTCATTGGTTGGCTCCTCCCCCTGATGTAGAAAATAAATGTAGCCCTAAGCAATGATCCAGGGTCAGTTTAGCTTTTTAACCTCTATTAGTGAAGGTTAGGGTTATGTTAAATACAGCTGATTTTAGATCAGTGCACAATGCCTAGAGCTTTTAGCAATGTCATGGTTATAGGATATGTATTTTTTAATTGATGCAGGTTCTTTCATTCTACATCATGACAGTACTAAGTTGCATCATAAAATATCCAACATAAAAAGCAAAAGGCCAAATCGATGTCTTAATGCACATAAACAATGCGCTATTCATCCACTTTTATGAAAAATTCACCATTGATTTAATCTTGAGGTATATCTCAGTAGGCCGATATGTTGCCTAGGGCTGTCATCTTAAATTCCATGAACTTAATTTGCCACTAAAGTGGCTTTCACATTATCCCATTTCAAAGCTGTTCTAGTTTTTCATTGCAAGGTACAAATATTAAAATGATTTATGTATGGTTGTACTTTACCAATTTCAATGAAAAAGACATTGTCAGAAAAAATTCTTACGAGGTAAATTTAAAGTGGTGGACCTTTTTACCTTTCAAACTCATATTGAAGTCAATGCACATCATGAGACTTTTTAGATTAATTTCTTCTAAATTATTCTTTTTCAAAAAACTTTTTTACATCAAGCTAAAATAAATATTTTAAGTTCCACAAATGGTGCTTTCAGTCAGTGATCCCACAGAGTTCAGCAAAAAAAGAAGCGTACTCTCACTGTCAACTGCATTGATTTTCAGCAAACTTAACATGTGCACATATTTGTATGAACATAACAAGATTCAACAACTGACACATAAGCTGAACAAGGTCCACAGACATGTGACTAACATAAATGGAATAATGTGTCCCTGAACAAAGGGGGGGTCAAAATCAAAAGTAACAGTCAGTATCTGGTGTGGTCACCAGCTGCATTAAGTACTGCAGGGCATCTCCTCCTCATAGACTGCACCAGACTTGCCAGTTCTTGCTGTGAGATGTTGCCCCACTCTTCCACCAAGGCACCTTCCAGTTCCTGGACATTTCTTGGGGGAATGGCCCTAGCCCTCACCCTCCAATCCAACAGGTCCCAGACGTGCTGAATGGGATTGAGATCCGGGCTCTTCGCTGGCCATGGCAGAACACTGACATTCCTGTCTAGCAGGAAATCAGGCACAGAACGAGCAGTATGGCTGGTGGCATTGTCATGCTGGAGGGTCATGTCAAGATGAGCCTGCAGGAAGGGTACCACATGAGGGAGGAGGATGTCTTCCCTGTAACGCACAGCGTTGAGATTGCCTGCAATGACAACAAGCTCAGTCCGATGATGCTGGACACTCCACCTCCAAATTGATCGTGCTCCAGAGTACAGGCCTCGGTGTAACGCTCATTCCGTCGACGATAAACTCAAATCCGACCATCAACCCTGGTGAGACAAAACCATGACTCATCAGTGAAAAGCACTTTTTGTCAGTCCTGTCTGGTTCAGCGATGGTGGGTTTGTGCCCATAGGCTCACGTTGCTGCCAGTGATGTCTGGTGAGGACCTGCCTTACAACAGGCCTACAAGCCCTCAGTCTAGCCTCTCTCAGCCTATTGCAGACAGTCTGAGCACTGATAAGGGATTGTGCGTTCCTGGTGTAACTCGGGCAGTTGCTGTTGCCATCCTGTACCTTTCCCGCAGGTGTGATGTTCGGATTTACCGATCCTGTGCAGGTGTTCTTACACGTGGTCTGCCACTGTGAGGATGATCAGCTGTCCGCCCTGTCTCCTTGTAGTGCTGTCTTAGGCGTCTCACAGTACGGACATATCAATTTATTGCCCTGGCCACATCTGCAGTCCTCTTGCCTCCTTGCAGCATGCCTAAGGCACGTTCACACAGATGAGCAGGGACCCTGGGCATCTTTCTTTTGGTGTTTTTCAGAGTCAGTAGAAAGGCCTCTTTAGTGTCGTAAGTTTTCACAACTGTGACCTTAATTGCCTACCGTCTGTAAGCTGTTAGTGTCCTAACGACCGTTCCACAGGTGCATGTTCATTAATTGTTTATGGTTCATTGAATAAGCATGAGAAACAGTGTTTAAACCCTTTACACTGAAGATCTGTGAAGTTATTTGGATTTTTACAAATTATCTTTCAAAGACAGGGTCCTGAAAAGGGACCGTTTTTTTTTGCTGTGTTTATATCTGCACAATGTGGCGACATTGTAGCAACAAAGGATTCTAAAGAACTAGCCCACACAGTTGTAATGGACTTGGGTTCCCTTTTAGTAGCTAAATAATTATCTCCCCTCAGAAATGTGTTATTTGATTTTTGCATGTGGCTTTTGTGTGTGCAGAGTTCCAGTTCTGTTTTCTGTGATCAAAATAGCGGTTCTTGATTCTCTGCAGACTTTCTGTTTTAGTGTCAGTCCTTCTAAACAAGACTAAGGGCTCTATTCAATCAGATCTGCTTTAGCCGATATCAACATAGTGGTTGTTTTGACTGTGTTGTAGGTGGAACTGTGTTAGAGATGTCAAATCCACAATTGGCTCTCGACATTATATCTTAAGCGAACATTGCCATTGGCTGCATGGAGTGTCTATAACATGATTCCCATGCAGCCGTGTTTACAAGTTTGAACACTGAAATGTGAGATGGAATTTACACCTTCATTAGGATGATAGAAACCCTCATTATTTCGTTTAATGATTTTTCAATTTGAGCGTCATTATTTCTGAACTTCAAACACGAGTGGGGCGGGTGTGGCTTCGTTATGATGATCAAGAGCAGCTGTTCACCGATTTAACAGCTCCAATGCAGTTCCACCCTCCAAAAGATCCACAATGCAGGTGTATGCTATTCCCGGTTAACGCTTGATCTGATTGAATGTCCGCCTTAGAGCCCTGTTCATTTGTGATTTAACTAACTGACTTCATAGAAAGTGTTCAGGTTGCACTAAACAAAACTAGTCCAGGATAAATTGTCATTACATTTACAGGACCCTTGATAAAAAAACAGAATGAGTCATGTTTAACATGTTCTAGGAAGTGTGTGAATCAAACCACACATTACTCTGTAACTTCTATCAGGCTGGCTGATTACTCATACCCAAATAATGTTGTTGACTCGGACTATACTTGTTTTTTTGGCCACAGCAAGAATTAGATAAAAAAAACACTTCAAAAACCACCATCTCAAACTTGTATCTCAAACATACCATTTAAAAAAAATGCTTGTTATTTCCTTATAGAGGATGATGTCATGTTTTGGTCGAGACATCTCATTATTGGCTGAGAATTTACTCTTCATTCAAATTTTTACTGACCCAGACATATCCACACCATTCTGTTGTTGGGGTATGCACACACTATTCAAACACAGAAACACTGCTTTTTAAAAAATGGAAGAAAACATATTTCACTCATACTGTAATTCATTATAGATCACATTTCATAGAAATCTTGAAACACTGGACAGCTACTTTAAACTATGTTGGCCCTTTTTTTACACCTTTATTTGACTAGGCAAGTCAGTTAAGAACAAATTCTTATTTTCAATGACAGCCTAGGAACAGTGCCTTGTTCAGGGGCAGAATGACAGATTTGTACCTTGTCAGCTCGGGGATGATATGTCACTACAGTTCCCATGATTCCATACATGGAACCCTTCCTGCATTTGCCTGGGTATTGTAGTCCATCAGCCAGTTGCCACTCATCTGGATTCTTGTCACTTCTCATTTGGGGTAGAAGCCAGGCTGATCATTAGTCAACCATGAGTGCCTCTCCGCCAGCATGCTGCCTCTAGCTGCTCCATGGTATCAGCAATTATTCACAAAGCCCCACTTTGGCTAACACCTCCCTTCAGAGTCTGCCTTTGTTTAAAAGCCATTGTGATGCTTCAACAACAGACACAGGAGATTCACTTCAGCCAGACAGGAACCAAGAGAAAGCAGGCTGTAGTTGTGTAATATGTTTCATGCATCTGCTGTGTGTGACATGACATATGGCGTACGATTTCTATTTTCGCCAGAGGGGTCGCATCCTAGCTAATATCAGAGTGGCTGGAGATAAAGTCTGGCTAAACCTTCAAAGGGAATCGAGAGCAACAGAACTATCATCCATCTTGAGGGAGAGGCATGGTAATAAGAGTATCTTCACTATGGCTCAGTGTTTGTAACGTCATCCCCTCCGCCTAGGGATCGGGGATCGCTGTTCTTCGGCTTCACCATTTTGTTAATGTAACCACGCCGTCTTGCCTGCCTCTCTAGTGTATGACTCAGGGCGAAACAAGGCTTTTACTGCTCGCAGCTCATTCATTCTTCATACGCTCACTAGTTAATTAAAATGCTGAATGGCACACTTTAGGTAGAAAACACAAAATTCTGTTGTTTGACCTTTTTGTTTTTCCATTATGTACCGAGGTAGAAATGACGTGTTGATGAATGGATTATGTTTTGTCATGGCTGACAGGCCTCTTTGGAGAAATTAATGACATGAGAACAGGGGAACAGAGTTTTGGTTAGACTTTACCTCATCACAAACCCATTTGTGCAGAGATAGGTTCCTCTCGATGCATATGTGTGGCTAATGACGGGATGTGGCTGTGTTTAATATATTTGTTTTCTTGCATTCTGCATTGATGATTCCATCGTAGACCAAACAATGGATGATTAACTGTAATTAGACGTAATTGGCATTTCTAACAGAAACCTTGTCAGTGCCTTCAACTCAGAGAACACTTCCAACCTCAATCATTAGAGTTTGATCAGATTGCTTGTTATGCAGCAGTGGCAGACATTGGGATAGAGACCAGAAAAAAACTCTGGTTGTGCCTTAGTGTCTGTCTGTCCGTCTGGTCTTGTCTTGTCGATCCGTCCGTCCAGATCTCACTTTGTTAGTTCGATCATGTACATATCAACATAACATACACAATGTTCTCCTATTTCACCAGTCAGCAGACCTCTAGAACCATCTAATGAAAACTGTATGAGTCACCTCAGACTTTATAGATGCGTGATGTGTCCTTTCCAGGTACTGTAGACTCCATACTGTTAAGCACATACTAATGAACAGCCAATAACACTCCAGTATGCATGTGCATATCAATCTCCAACTAGGCAGTCCTTGCTGCATTCACTCTCTCACATCATCGAACTTCCCTGTACCACTCCTTTTTCCATTTGGCTCAATATGTTTTCATTATATGCTGAATTTTCATATGAAAGACAATTACATCAAGACACATAGAGACAAGGATGTTGTGTTAAATCAAATTGCTTTTGTCACGTGCTGAATATAACGGGTGTTGATTGTACCGTGAAATGCTTGCTTACGAGCCCTTCCCAACGATGCAGAGTTAAAAAATAAAAAGAAGAATAGTAACACAAGAGGAATAAAATACACAAGAATAGAGCTATGCACAAGATTACCAGTAGCAAAACAATGTGGAGCTACATACAGGAGCACCAGTAGCAGATCAATGTGATGCTATGTACAGGAGCACTAGTAGCAGATCAATGTGGAGCTAAATACAAGAGTACCAGTAGCAGATCATTGTGGAGCTACATACAGGAGTACCAGTAGCAGATCAATGTGATGCTATGTACAGGAGTATCAGTAGCAGATGTATGTGGAGCTATATACAGGAGCACCAGTAGCAGATCAATGTAGAGCTATATACAGGAGCACCAGTAGCAGATCCATGTGGAGCTACATACAGGAGTATCAATAGCAGATAAATGTGTAGCTATATACAGGAGTACCAGTAGCAGATCAATGTGGAGCTACATCACGGAGTACCAGTAGCAGATCAATGAGGTGCTATATACAGGAGTACCAGTAGCAGATCAATGTGATGCTATGTACAGGAGTACCAGTAGCAGATCAATGAGGTGCTATATACAGGAGTACCAGTAGCAGATCAATGTGGAGCTATGTACAGGAGTACCAGTAGCAGATCAATGTGGAGCTACATACAGAGTCCCAGTAGCAGATCAATGTGGAACTACATACAGGGGTACCAGTAGCAGATCAATGTGGAGCTACATACAGGAGTACCAGTAGCAGATCAATGTGGTGCTATATACAGGAGTACCAGTAGCAGATCAATGTGCAGGGGTACGAGTTAGAAATGTAAACTGAATTGGCATCAGGATAGATAATAATAAGCGTAAAATAAAGAACAGAGTAGCAGCAGCATAAAATTGTCCAGGTAAGCATTTAACATTTAATGAACATTTTAGCAGTCTTATGGCTATTTAACACTATGGCTTGGGGGTGGAAGCTGTCTCGGAGCCTGATGGTCTGAGAGCCGATGCTCCGATACCATTTGTTGGATGGTAGGAGAGTGAACAGTCTATGACTTGGGTGACTGGACCCTTTGACAATTTTATGGGCCTTCTTCTGAACACCTTCTGATATAGAGGTCCTGGATGACAGGGAGCTTGGCCCCAGTGAAGTACTGGGCTATTTGCATCACTATCTGTAGTGATTTGCGGTCGAGGGCAGGGTATTTGCCATACCAAGGGGTGATGCAGCCAGTCAAGATGCTCTCAATGTTGCAGCTGTAGAATTTTTGATGATCCTAACACGGAACCCAAACCGGCTGCGCGAGTGCGCCATCGTACGTTATCGTGCATACATTTATTTTGTCCCTGTAACAGTTTTCTTCCGTCGTAGGAGAGGAGGACCAAAATGCAGCATGGTTAGAGTTCATGGTTTTTAATAAGAGAAACTAAACATGAACACAATTACAAAAACAACAACAAACGTGGCAAAACCCCAAAACAGTCCTATCTGGTGCAGAGAACACAAAGACAGGAAACAACCACCCACAAACCCCAACACAAAACAAGCTACCTAAATATGGTTCCCAATAAGAGACAATGACTAACATCTGCCTCTGATTGAGAACCATATCAGGCCATACATAGAAACGGACAAACTAGACATACAACATAGAATGCCCACCCAGCTCACGTCCTTACCAACACTAAAACAAGGAAAACACAAAAGAACTATGGTCAGAACGTGACAGTCCCCCTTCACCAAACACGATCACGACACGCGGGTTAAAATATCAAAACAATCTCTGAACCAATTACATTAATTTGGGGACAGGTCGAAAAGCATTAAACATGTATGGCAATTTAGGTAGTTAGCTTTCACTTTGTACTATTTAGCTAGGTTGCTGTAGCTCGCTAAGTTGTCCTGGGATATAAACATTAAGTTGTTATTTTACTTGAAATGCAAAAGGTCTTTTACTCCGACAATTAATCCACACATAAAACGGCCAACCGAATCGTTTCTAGTCATCTCTCCTCTTTCCGGGCCTTTTCATCTTTGAACTTATATGGTGATTGGCATCTACACTTTTATCACGACAAATCATGCCAAATCTTTTCAGCCTCCTGAGGGGGAAGAGGCATTGTTATGCCCTCTTCTCGACTCTGCAGGTACATGTGGACCATGTTATTTCCTTAGTGATGTGGACACCAAGGAACTTGAAGCTCTCGACCCGCTCCACTACAGCCCCGTCGAAATGGACGAGGGCGAGCGTCCTGTAGTCCACGTTCAGCTCGTTGGTCTTACTGACGTTGAGGGAGAGGCTGTTCTCCTGGCACCACACTGCTAAGTCTCTGACCTCCCCCCTGTAGGTTGTCTCATCGCCATCGGTGATCAGGCCAACCACTGTCGTGTCGTCAGCAAATGACGGTGCATTAGTGCATGGTATGAAAAAGGCCCCCTTTGCAAAACACTGATCATCAAGGCCAGACCTCTGCTACACGTCAATGAGTAAGCCCATAGTGTGTCAATTTTGGGCTAATTGTGCCACTCATTAAGGTAGAGCTGGGAGTATTTGACAATTGATCAATATCTGCTGTCACGATTAAGCTAAATAGGGAGAAATATTCTCGGGATATATATTGAAAACCTGCCCATTTCTCGACACTCATACTATAGAGTGATTATTTCAAACCTTTTGAGAAGAAAAGCAAGGTTAACCTTTGTTTCATTCACTTGATTGCGGAACAATTGTATCAGTGTATTATACATAATATGGTTATAGTCTTTGGATAGTCTCATACAGTGAATCAGTGAAAGCATATTGGAATTGTGAAGACATAGTGAGTCTCTTTTCTATGAAAGCCCCCCCCCCCTGAAATTATTAACTTACTTATCATCACAAACACGTATGACTGGCACACTATAAATTACATTAGGACAGATTGACGATTCCATGGAACATTCATTAAACTAAGTAATCAAAACTTTTGAAACTCATATCCCTGGTAAGTTTGCGATACATTAATGGTATTTACATTATGCAGTTTGCTGTGTTCTAATCAGTTCTCATGGCTCAAACCTTCCAACCTCAGAGCAGAAATGCATTAATGTTCAAACCAAGATGGACACTATGGTGACATAAACCCTCAGAATATTAAACAACAATTTATAATGGATGGACAGTTGCAAAAAAATTGCCATCTACCTTCATTTTCATCTGTCAAACATACTTACATTATACGCAGCACTATATTTAATTATATCAGTTCCCACAAACAGATACTTGCATATCTGTTTGCATAGTTCTCTGACTACTCTGGCAACAAAATTGTATTGGGTGAGTTGTTTAACAAAAATTGATTTCTCTTTTTTTTTCTTCAGACACAGTACACATACCAGTTTTTGCCATCTCAGGGAACCAAAAACCATTACCAAAGATGGTTAGTGCTCTATACAACACACATGGTATGCTGTCAGGGTTCACATGGACAGTGTGTTCCAGGACATAGTTCCTTCCAGATTTTTATTGCAGATATCCAGGCACCAACCAAAGACCCTGTTTGGCACCACTTGCTTGTCCTTGTTTCAGGTTAGCATTACCTCTGTCCGACGCTTCCAGTTCTTCAGGACACAGGTTTCCTGGTAATGGAGGAGCCCACTGATCCCACCTTCTGGACCAGTGCTCAAATCCATCTCATTATTCCACTGGAACCAGCTACATCAATGGTTCCGCCAGTGTGCTATGGCAGCTGTGCTGTACTTTTCACAGATGTGCCAACATGTGGTGCAGAGCAAGCATTCTAAATAACCAATGCACAAGGGAGAGGAACAAAAACGCTGGGTCTGTTCCCTTTGATGGTCTTTTGCTATAGATTTGTTTATTTCATTGGACATCAACAAAGGGATTCGATTGAAACACCATTACGTGTGAGACAAGTGTTGCTGTGTCTGCAATATAAAACCTTGCCTGTCCTGTATCGCCGTGTTAAACGTCATCAAAGGTTCTGTCTGGAGAACATAGTTGTGTCTTGTAAGTCTTTCCTTGAAAAGTCTGTGCATTCTGAGAAGGCTAGTAAACAATTGATTTGCAAATCTTGTTCCAACCTGTCTATTCCGTGTCAGCCTGTCCCAGGATCTATCAACAGGTAGTTGTATTTGGTTGGTTCGTGTCAAATTCCGCCTATTTAGTACAACTTATCTGAGGTATTCTGAGAAATGGGACCGAGGTCATTTTTTAAAAATTGTATTTGATACTTACGTCATTTTGTAATCTCATTTAATCTCTCTCAAACTTTGGATGGATTGAAATCATCTGCACAGCCAATTTATTATACCTTTTGAAGATACCAGTCGATTAATAATGATAAATTATAAAAATGATGAGACACTTTCCACAATTGATCGAAAGCTCACCACATTCACGCTCAATGTTACAGCTAGATCAAAGTTAAGAGGCCTTTTCTCTATCTTCTGAATCATTCACTTTCAACTTGTTCTGAAAACCCACTTGCAACTGCTGAATGTGTAAGTTCTCCTCTCTGACCACAACTTTTTGGCAGTCTCATATTGAAGGAATGTTGTTGCCCGATTGCCATGGAGCCGGTGAGTCTTTACTTCACTTGTACACTGACTTCAATCACACACTGGACACTGGCTTATCAGTCCATTCTATGCCTATCTTTATGTCCTTTAAAGAACAACTAACGTCATGGAATGGATGTGGGTATGAACTTTACTCACTTTTGTGGACATACTTTAATAGCATTTTTCTATAAGAATTTGGGGAAGGTGAATGTCCAGGACTAAATTGATTCAGAGTAGAGAGAATCTGCTGTTGCTATCCATACGACATGAAATAGATACGGTTTAAACTGCATTATTGCTTGAACCTATACCCACATGATAAATACATCCAGTCAACCATGCCAACGGTCACCCAAGCGGAGGAAGGAACTGTAATGAGATCTTTCAAATAAAATGCAAGGGAGAAAGATCTGGCACAGAGCATTGACCCTCCCAATTCCTCCCAGTCTCAGATATGTCTCCTCTCACCTATATTTCATAACCACTTTCCCATGTGGGCCAATCAGCCTCTTTCACTCCTGTGACCTAAAGAGTAAACATGAGCCAAAAAGCAAACAGTAGGATGTTAGTTCAACCAGAGGTTAGATCCAATGGCTGTAAGGTCTATTTATTTTGTATCAAAAACTAAATATCAGATCCTCCACCTTGCCCCTGCATTCAATATGAACCACTACAATTGTTTAGGAAGGCAGGCATTGCCCTTACTGTTTCCGACACCCTCCACCTTAATGCTCAACTATCATTCAAATGTTTAATGTCTCACGCTTTACAGTAGTGAATACTGTATTAATGCTGGTTGGTTTGAACTGCCACTAGACTTCATGACAGGTGATCTGTCATTCTTAACACAGTGCAGATTAAGTTTGGTCTAGATGTCTACATTTTAACTTTAACATAATGGATTCTATGAATTGCTATTCCAAGGCGTGCAGTCGCATTATCTTTATACATTGATTGTTGACACGTTTTATGACATTTATTTGAAACAAAATGTTTTATTGGAATGTCATCACAAAAATATATTCTCTCTAAAACAGGAATTGATGCGGCAGCCAGATGAACAGACCCCAAGGCGAAGTCAACCTTGAAGACAGGCACCAAAGAACTCATGAGACAGCCGGCTCACGAGGCAAAATACAGGCAGAGAAAGGCAAATCACAAAGTTGCCACAACGTCTAGTAGATCCCTTCACAAAAAAAAGATATGGCTGGAGATCAGTGAGGTCAGTTTAATTTGTGAGTCCCTCTCAACCACCTAAACACGCAATTCTAGGCTACAGGGATGGATAATTCACCTTTCCTGTGGGTATACGGTCTACCAATGGAGGCTGCTGAGGGGAGGACAGCTCATAATAACGGCTGGAATGGACACCATTCCCTTGACTCCATTCCGGCCGTTACTATGAGTCGTCCTCCCCTCAGTAGCCTCCAGTGCTGCAAACTTTGGAGCATCACCATCTTTGAACGACACACACACACACACACACACACACACACAGATTTGGTAAGTACTCTCATAGTACCTGTGTCAGAATCTCTTCGGGTATGTTTGCAATAGTGACTTCTTTCTGGGCATCTCCCCAGATCAGCAGACCTCCCATTAGATTGAGACTGAAGGAAGGAGACAAGGCGCTGAGTGTGCGCTGGTGCATCTAAGGCCCGTGAGGCAGCCCCATCCACACACAGTGTGACTCATATGATCCAAGGCTTTGACTAAAAGAATAAGGGGGACTCCTTTAGGGGTCTAGCTACCTTCGCTAGTTGCTTCCTTGTTGTTGTTTTCCCCCCTGGGAGGCATTTGGTTTCATGTCGCTTTGTTTTTATGTAGGACAGTGAGCGTTTCCTGATGTTGGAGTTTGGGGAAAGAGTGGTAACTTACTCGCTAAGATTTTCCGTTTAGGGAAAATCTGGCAGAGATTCCAGCTGTGACATTCTGAGAACTATTTTGGTGACAACAAGCGACCAAACAGATGATATTCCCATTTCATGTAATACACACCGGCGATCCTTACAGTAAGTTGTAGACATTAGTTGAAAGGGTTTATTTTTCTAGCTTAGATCAATTTGTTATGCTCTTGTTTTTGTCGAGATTATTCTAGAATTTAGGCTACTTTTAATTGTAGTAAGATCATGTGGATATTTGGAAAATACTTCGGTTTAATCACATTCACTATAGCCCATGCTTCAACTAACTCTCTCTCTCTTACAATGACTCACCATTCTCCAACTTTATAGTACATCTGCTTGGAAAGTTATTCTTATTTTTTTTTGCAAAGTGATTAATATCAATGGCTTAAATGTGGAGAGCTCTTCTCAGGATTACTAAGCACTTTCCCTCTCTGGATGACTGGACATGGTCAGTGAATAGATATTTAAACTACTTAGGGTATTAGCAACAGTTACAATTGTTGGGAAAGCGGATTAGAATTTACTGTGAAGATTAAATACTTGAGTAACCCTTGGTGCTGTTACCCCCACAACAAAAGCTATCGCCACCTCATGAAAATGTAAAGTGTCCCTACAAGATTCCGGGGGAGCCCAACAGCTACGGTATACTGTGTTTTGGGTATAAAGATGATCCCAACATCGACCAGTCATTAACCAGATATTGAAAATGGTCCAATAACTCTAGGTGATCTCTTTTATCGAAAACACATCTGTAAAATGTCATTATCCCCTTAATTCATATAGTCTAACACACTGGCAATGAGGGTACAATTCTGTGTGCAGCTGAAGTATTGAAATCACTATTTTTCTGGTCTGCATAATGTTTCCATTAATCTTTCTGAGGACCTTTTTTATGTTATTATATGGCAGGATGCCAGTTCAACACTGCAGTTCCTCAGAGGTTGACTCACATTGTTAGTTGTCGTCTGGCAGAGATGGAAGTCAAATATACTGTAAGTTATTTTCAAACAAGTTGATGTGAGAATTGTTTATTAATCCTTAGGAGAATTTGAACGTACTTGTATTTATTAGGGAACACCAATAGCTGTTGCCAAGGCAATAGCTACTCTCCCTGGGTTCCAAACACATTGAGGCACTTACATTACATATAAAACAAAAATAAAAAACAGTACATCATATAACATTATTACACCATTACAAATCTACAATAAAAAATGTATAATACCACCATACAACAATAATACAATGTATGTGTGTGTAGAGTGGGTGTGCTACCGCTTGTGTGCGTATGCGTGTGTCTGTACCTTTGTGTGTGTCTCTTCACAGTCCCCGCTGTTCCATAAGGTGTTTTTTTACATGTTTTTTAAATCTGATTCAACTGCTTGCATCTGTTACTTGATGTGGAGTAGAGTTCCATGTAGTCATGGCTCTATTTGTACTGTGTGCCTCCCATAGTCTGTTCTGGACTTGGGGACTGTGAAAAAGACCTCTGGTGGCATGTCTTGTGGGGTATGCATGGGAGCTGTGTGCTAGTAGTTTAAACAGACAGCTCGGTACACTCAACCTTTCAACACTTCTTACAAAAACAAGTAGTGACGAAGTCAGTATCTCTTCCACTTTGAACCATGAGAAATTGACATGCATATCATCAATGTTAGCTCCCTGTGTACATTTAAGGGCCAGCTGTGCTGCCCTGTTCTGAGACAATTGTAATTGTCCCTCTTTGTGGCACCTGACCACATGACTGAACAGTAGTTCAGGTGCGACAAAACTAGGGCCTGTAGGACCTGCCTTGTTGATAGTGTTGTGAAGAAGGCAGCTCAGCACTTTATTTTGGACAGACTTCTCCCCATCTTAGCTACTGTTGTACCAATATGTTTTGACCGTGACAGTTTACAATTTAATCAAGCAGTTTAGTCACCTCAACTTGTTAAATTTTCACATTATTCATTACAAGATGTATTTGCGGTTTAGGGTTTAGGGAATGATTTGTACCAAATACAATGCTTTTAATATTTAGGACCAACTTATTCCTTGCCGCCCATTCTGAAACTAAATTAAATTTAAGATACAGCAAATATGAGTGGTAATATGGTCCTCATCAAAATCTGTCAGTTTAAGCGAGAGATATACATTTTTTGCATGGGCTGCATCTCAATCCACCACATCTGCCTATGTCAGCCTTCTTCATATTCCGTGGAAAGTGGAAAGCCACAGCTGTGTTTGTCAGACCAGGAGACATCCCGAAAATCGGTCTTCTCATGAAAACATCTGTAGCGTCCGAATGCTTTGGTCTACAAACTAATATTTTATTTGATTTATTTCGCCTTTATTTAACCAGGTAGGCAAGTTGAACAAGTTCTCCTTTACAACTGCGACCTGGACAAGATAAAGCAAAGCAGTGCGATCACAAACAAGAGTTACACATGGAATAAACAAACATACAGTCAATAATACAATAGAAAAAGTCTATATACAATGTGTGCAAATCAGGTAGGGTAAGGGAGGTAAGGCAATAAGTAGGCCATATTGGCGAGATAATTACAATATAGCAATTAAACACTGGAGTGATAGATGTGCAGAAGATGAGTGTGCAAGTAGAGATACTGGGGTGCAAAGGAGCAAAATTAATAAAGTAAATAACAGTATGGGGATGAGGTAGTTGGATGGGCTATTTACAGATGAGGTATGTACATGTGTAGTGATCTGTGAGCTGCTCTGACAGCTGGTGCTTAAAGCTAGTGATGGAGATATGACCAGTGAAATATACCTGCTGGAGCGCATGTTATGGGTGGGGGCTGCTATGGTGACCAGTGAGCTGAGATAAGGCGGGGCTTTACCTAGCAAAGACTTATAGATGATCTGGAGCCAGTGGGTTTGGCGAAGAAATATGAAGCAATTTGCCCAGTAGAGTGTTGGAGGCTATTTTGTAAATGACATCGCCGAAGTCAAGGATCATTTTACGAGGGTATGTTTTGCAGTACGAGTGAAGGATGCTTTGTTTGCGAAATAGGAAGCCAATTCTAGATTTAATTTTGGATTGGAGATGCTTAATGTGAGACTGGAGGAGAGTTTACAGTCTAACCAGACACCTAGGTATTTGTAGTTGTCCACATATTCTAAGTCAGAACCGTACAGAGTAGTGATGCTGGACGGGCGGGCAGGTGTGGGCAGCGATTGGTTGAAGAGCATGTATTTAGTTTTATTTGCATTTAAGAGCAGTTGGAGGCCACAGAAGTAGAGTTGTATGGCATTGAAGCTCGTCTGGAGTTTAGTTAACACAGTGTCCAAAGAAGGGCCGAATGGTGTCGTCTGCATAGAGGTGGATCAGAGAATCACCAGCAGCAAGAGCAACATGATTGATGTATACAGAGAAAAGAGGCGGCCCAAGGATTGAACCCTGTGGCACCCCATAGAGACTGCCAGAGGTCTGGACAGCAGGCCCTCCGATTTGGCACACTGAACTCTGTCTGAGAAGTACGTAGTTGGTGAACCAGGCGAGGCAGTAATTTAAGAAACCAAGGCTGTTGAGTCTGCCGATAAGAATGTGGGGATTGACAGAGTCAAAAGCCTTGGCCAGGTCGATGAATACAGCTCCACAGTATTGGCTCTTATCGATGGCGGTTATGATATCGTTTAGGACCTTGAGCGTGGCTGAGGTGCACCCATGACCAGCTCGGAAACCAGATTGCATAGCGGAGAATGTATGGTGCTATTCGAAATGGTCGGTGATCTGTTTAACTTTGCTTTCGGAGACCTTAGAAAGGCAGGTAGGATAGATATAGGTCTGTAGCAGTTTGGGTCTAGAGTGTCTCCCCCATTTGAAGAGGGGGATGACCGCAGCTTTCCAATCTTTGTAGATCTCAGACGAAAAGAAAGAGAGGTTGAACAGGCTAGTAATAGGGGTTGCAACAATTTTGGTGGATAATTTTAGGTAGAGAAGGCCCAGATTGTCTATCCCAGCTGATTTGTAGGGATCCAGATTCTGCAGCTCTTTCAGGGTCTTGGGGCAGTTTCTGCGGGGGATGCAGAGCTTTTGGCCTTGGTTGGGGTAGCAAGATAGAAAGCGTGGCCAGCCGTAGAGAAATGCTTATTGACTTTCTTAATTATCGCAGATTTATCGGTGGTGACAGTGTTTCCTAGCCTCAGTGCAGTGGGCAGCTGGGTGGGGGGTGCTCTTATTCGCCATGGACTTTACAGTGTCCCAGAACTTTTGGGATTTTGTGCTACAGGATACAAATTTCTGTTTGAAAAAGCTAGCCTTTGCTTTCCTAACTGCCTGTGTATATTGGTTCCTAACTTCCCTGAAAAGTTGCATATTCGATGCTAATGCAATACGCCACATGATGTTTTTGTGCTGGTCAAGGGCAGTCAGGTCTGGAGTGAACCAGACCTGGAGTGAACATCCAGGTTGGCAGAGTGTGCTAAGGCATTGAATAAAACAAAAACTTAGGGAGGAGGCTCCTAATGTTAACATGCGTGAAACCAAGGCTTTTACGGTTACAGAAGTCAACAAATGAGAACTTTTGGGGAGTGGGAGTGGAGCTAGGCACTATAGGGCCTGGATTAACCTCTACATCACCAGAGGAACAGATGAGGAGTTGGATAAGGGTACGGCCAAAGGCTATAAGAACTTGTCATCTAGTACATTCAGAACAGAGAGTAAAAGGAACCGGTATATGGGCACTGTAAAATAGATAATAATACTAATAATAATGTACAGACAAAGGTAGGATGTGAATACAGTTGAGGTAAACCTATGCACTGAGTGACGATGAGAGAGATATTGTCTCTAGAAACATCATTTAAACCAGGTGAGGTCACCGCGTGTGTGGGAGGTAGAACTAAAGGGGTAACTAAGGCGTATTGAGCAGGGCTAGAGGCTCTACAGTGAAATAAGGCAATAATTACTAACCAAAACAGCAATGGACAAGGCATATTGACATTAGGGAGAGGCATGCGTAGCTGAGTGATCATAGGAGTCACCGTGTCTCAGATCTTTTATTTGATTTTTTGGCTTAGTAGAATCCACCCCAATAACAAAGGTTTAGGGTCAACAGTCCTAGAATTAAACTAGTGAATTAATTCCCCCATAGTGGTCTTTGTATTTTGTGATAACTCTAGGCTTTTGGAGGCATGGTTCTGCTACCTAAGTGTCCACATTGCATGTCTAAGTTCCATTCTAAAAATGCTCTCCACACTGTTAAAAGGCAGATGAGCACATGCTTACTTTTACCATTTATTATGAAAGGAGAGATAAGAGGAAATAATTTTAGTATTTCAAAAGGAAATGCATGGCAAAGAGATAAGGAAGCTAACTAGGAACCGCTTAGAGGACCTTAAAACATCTCTCAAAAACACAACAATGAATAGTTCCAGCTCTTTGGCTGTAATTTATTCAGGGTCTCTCATTTCATTATGGCCACATTATATTTAAAAAAATATATATATATTTTACCTTTATTTAACTAGGCAAGTCAGTTAAGAACAAATTTGTATTTTCAATGACGGCCTAGGAACAGTGGGTTAACTGCCTGTTCAGGGGCAGAACGACAGATTTGTACCTTGTCAGCTCAGGGGTTTGAACTTGCAACCTTCTGGTTACTAGTCCAACGCTCTAACCACTAGGCTACCCTGCATTATATCTGTCAAAGGACATTGTGCAGTTGCTACATACATTATTAAACTTTTAAATCAGTGATATAAACCCGGTGAATCTTGAACAATATAAGCCTCATAAGCTTGTAGTTCAACTTGTAGTTCAACCCCATCAGAACCCAACATATAACCTTGTTCTATGCCTTTGTTTGTAAACACTGTATATGTAAACAAACGCCAAACGCTGTATAGCCTCAAAGCATAGTTAAAACTATGAGTGTTATATAATGAATGGTCAGTCCTTGTATCCAGAGCTCTGTCGATGAGTTTGAGTGCGAGCGGTAATGTTTTTCCAGACCCATCCCTCAGCTGTTTACCAAATCAGTGGTGTGGTGCCTCTGTTATTGCTGGAACTGCAGATCGCCCCTTTAATAAGTAAAGTGTAACCTACTTTGAATTCTAAACTGTGAAATTCAGTCAAAATGTGAAAAAAAAGGAAGAGAGCCTTTGTAACTCTATTTCACTTTAACTACCCATACTATCCTTTGTTGTCTGCACATTTGCAACCCCAGGACAAGGACAGTATTTTCTTATGCATCATCTATTTTAATTACGTCCACCATTAAGGGATATGTCAGTCTGTCCTCTTTGCCTGTTTTCACAAAACCATGGGCCTCTGTTCTATTCAAAGGGTACTTTTTAAGGTTTATTTGGTGTTCTTGCTGTATTGACGAAGAGATTATCTCAGCTATACAGATGCAATTTTTCTAAATGTTACCTGTGCTCATAAGGAATTGATGGGCAAATTAATATGATGACGACACTGCAACCTAATGCGACGGTCCACGATTATACGTTTCTACCCATTTCGTATAGGTGCATCCCTTAGTTGTTAGCTACAATCTATGGTTGTTAGACAGATATCAACATTACTGTATGTTACAGACATGGATTTCATGTGATACATACTTTACCTAGAGGATTAGAAAGACATTTCTATACCTACAGTTGAAGTCGGAAGTTTACGTACACCTTCGCCAAATACCTTTAAACTCAGTTTTTCACAATTCCTGACATTTAATCCTACTAAAAATGAACTGTCTTAGGTCAGTTAATATCAGCTTTCCACAAGCTTTCCACAATACGTTGTGAGAATTTTGTCCCATTCCTCCTGACAGAGCTTGTGTAAGTGAGTCAGGTTTGTAGGCCTCCTTGCTCGATATTGCTTCAAAATACCCACATTTTCCCTACTTATGATGCCATCTATTTTGTGAAGTGCACCAGTCCCTCCTGCATCAAAGCACCCCCACAACATGATGCTGTACCCCCGTGCTTCACAGTTGGGATGGTGTTCTTCGGCTTGCAAGCCTCCCCCTTTTCCTCCAAAAATAACAATGGTCATTATGGCCAAACAGTTCTATGTGTTTCATCAGACCAGAGAACATTTCTCAGAAAAGTACAATCTTTGTCCCCATGTGCAGTTGCAAACTGTAGTCTGGCTTTTTATGGAGGTTTTGTAGCAGTGGCTTGCTTCCTTGCTGAGCGACCTTTCAGGTTATGTCGATATAGGACTCGCTTTACTGTGGATAAAGATACTTTTGTACCTGTTTCCTCCAGCATCGTCACAAGGTCTTTTGCTGTTGTTCTGGGATTGATTTGCACTTTTCGCACCAAAGTACGTTCTCTAGGATCTCTAGGAGAAAGAACGCGTCTCCTTCCTGAGCGGTGTGACAGCTGCGTGGGGTCATGGTGTTTATACTTGCATACTATTGTTTGTACAGATGAACGTGGTACCTTCAGGCATTTGGAAATTGCTCCCAAGGATGAACTAGACTTGTGGAGGTCTACAATTTGTTTTCTGAGGTCTTGGCTGATTTATTTTGATTTTCCCATGATGTGAAGCTAAGAGGCACTGAGTTTGAAGGCAGTCCTTGAAATACATACACAAGTACACCTCCAATTGGCTCAAATTATGTCAGAAACTTCTAAATGACATAATTGTCTGAAATTATACAAACTGATTATAGTCACAGTCAACTTGGTGTATGTGAACTTCTGACCCACTGGAATTGTGACATAGTGAATTATAAGTGAAATAATCTGCTTGTAAACAATTGTTGGTAAAATGACTTGTGTCATGCACAAAGTAGATGTCCTAACCTACTTGCCAAAACTGTAGTTTGTTAACAAGAAATTTGTAGAGTGGTGGTTGAAAAACACGTTTTAATGACTCCAAGCTAAGTGTATGTAAACTTCCAGTGCTCTACACACATGGGATTTATTGTTTGTTTGAAATAATGTATTTCAAATTAACCAGACTTAGGCAGTAAAATGTATTTACTATTTAATAAACGTGTCACCCCAGGCTAAGGGCTTGTCCCATTATGTTAGGGATAATACACTGTTTTGTTAAAACTCTGTCCCATTGTTAAAATTTTGCAACCCGAGGTGAACGGTGGATTATATATGCAGAGAACGCAGTATGTGCCTTTTTAGGATTAAAACAGTCCAAAATAGAAATCCTTACAGCACATGTGTTCTCAATACTACACAGAAGGCCAAGGTACATCAATGATTCCACAAGAGATGAGTGAATTTGTAATCTTGACGACATGTTCAGATTTTTTTAGATCAATAGAAGTAAAAGAAAGATAATTGATGTAGATAATGCACTGTTAGTCAGTAGCATCAGCAATAACTCTGATTCTAAATACTCTGTTTTATCCTCTAACCATGTAACCCCATGCATATGTACACATGCATATACATTTCTTAGGAAACCATTCAGTAGATGCCATGTGAATGGCATCAAATGATATGCGAATGATTGGATGAGGATATGTTGTATTGCGACTTAATTATCGGTATTGTGAAATAATGAATACCCTGGTAGAAAACACTGGTACCGCTGAGACCAGTACTGCTGAGACAGGTTCTCGGAATGATTGGTCAGGATGATCTCTGGCTGACTTGGTGTCACTCCGTAGGAACACTTAGCCACTGCTGAAGTTTCAACCATTAGCTCCCTCCCCATAGGAACTTGACTTGGGTTGCCATAGAAACTAGTATTTACTTAAAAGCTTGGTAATAATAACACTGGGATAAGAGGAATAAAGTTTTGGCCCTGTGGTGCGGAGAAGTGTTCCTCATCCAATTGCAACTTGGCGATAGATTGACACTAGGGATATTTTGGAGAAAATAAATACCACAAATAATATAAGCGGTCTCGTGTGGCTCAGTTGGTAGAGCATGGCGCTTGCAATGCCAGGATTGTGGGTTTGATTTCCGTGGGCGACCAGTACAAAGAAGTATGTACCCACTACTGTAAGTCTCTCTGGATAAGAGGTACTACTCAAATGTAAAAGCTTTTCAGAAAATTAAATACATAGTAAGTCCTCCTGAAAAAATGCTCAAATCATACCTTTGACATTTGCATATGGAAGAGTAGGACCCCCAAGTCTTTTTGTCCAGTACGTGTTACAATGAATATTAGTAATGTGGTGGTTTTTGCATATTGACTATATTGGAGAGGAAATGTTATTCCATTTCATGAACTATCACATTGTATTCCATGTGCATGGGTGTATCGGGCCCCTCAGGAGGGTTCCTTATCAATGCTTTGAGGCAACATCTTAAAAGTCAATGGAGAAGTCAGTGAATCGGTGATAAGATGCAGCAGATATCAGAGAACTAGGCTCTAATTTGTAATGGGAATTCTTAGTGCACAGTGTGAGACCAGGTAGGAGTTTGGGTGGTACATCTCCGACAGTGCGAACAATTACTAATTACAGTAGACTGATTAATTCTAGATTTCACTGATGTAGATGGATCTCACAGCCACGGCGCCTCAATTAGCCTTCTTGATGACACAGAGTATGGTGAATTCATTACGAAAATGAACATTGAGTACCCAAATGTTTTTCTTGCCTGTGTTTGTAGCTTTGACGCACTTCCCAAAACTTTGCAGGTTCAGGATTTCATTACTGTGTTTTGGGATATTGAGTACTGCCCAGGTAACAGTCAATTGGGAGAGCTTTTTCACTGTCCGAAAATGGGACCTTTAATCGGTCATAGCAAACTTATCTTCACCTCCCACCTTCCACCCCAAAGGAGTCTTGAGATGTCATTTTTAGATGGAAATTGAGACATTTATTCTACTAATTTTCCTTAGAGTCCCATTGACCCATTTCTGAAGTCCCAAGAGATTCCCGCTGTCAGTGGCACACTGCAGAAGAGAGATCACTCTGAAACCGTGGCCTAAGTTTGCACAAAGGTAATAATACATAGGTATTATTTGATTTTCACGGGGAGAAACCGTCATAGAGTTAGCAATAGCACTCTCGAGGGGCTCAATTCAATCCACAGCGGTACCCAGGTCCATGGGATAAGACACACGTCTATAAATAAGTATTATGCCATCATTAAAAAAAAATATTTTTATACACATTTTTAGTTCCCAGTGTCCTAAAATCACTCAAATCATCAAAAATATATTTCTTGCAGGACAAGACACAATTACTTTTTATTTTTACTGATCCCAGAAACCTGGCCATAATAGTTTGATTGGCCATATGGTTTGATTGGTCTTGTGTTTCCAAGTGTTTGCTCAGATTACCGATGCCATATTGACAATCAGAGCCAGACACCACAACACACACCCACTCATGTACAGCTCAAACACAAATAGAATGCAAGTAGAGGGCCTACGACACTGTAAAAGTGAGCAGACAGACATAATCCCTTCAAATGCATCCTCATTTAAAAAATGCTTATCTCTTGGGGTCTGTTCCCTGAATACTGTAAACCAACAGTCAAAGAGAAACGTACAATCACGTGTTGGAAGGGAGAAAATGAATGCCACTGCATATACATGCAGATTAACTGGGGGAATTTTTCAAAAGGATTAAAAATATATTTTAACGTAGCGATGGATGTTACTTATGCATTAGAACATTGTTCAGCGAGTATCTGAAATGTTCGATGGAGAAATTCCATTTCAGGGTTCACTGGCCTTCCTGGAGCCACTCATCCAGGCTGCTGTAATGTATGCCCTCGTAAAACTTGTCTTTCGAATCAATTTCCCAATTTCAATTACCACCATTACGAACTGTGCCTGTATGTCTCAGTCTAGTTTCGCTTGTGCAAATAGATTAATTTAGGAGTTTCACTCTGATCAAAATCTACAGTATGTAGAGTAAAATGGCATTTCATAAAAAATACAACTATATTTTTATTTAAAGATAATGGCCCTGACCTCCACCCAGCCGTATATACACACTATACTTTCTATGAAGGTACTGCAATGTATTGTTGTTATATGAGATGAGTTGGCCTGTTGATGACGTGCTGACCAATACATCATTCCAAGTCTACAGATGTAGGAACTTAATTTGATCACTCTTTTGTTGCTGAGAATTTTCCCGCTCCAAAGGAAATGCAGATGAGCTTAATAATTTACATAAATTCACTGAAAACCTGCACTAGCACACTGTTATAGTAACGGTATTACACATTTCATGTAGCCTAATTTTGGCCAGCTAATAGCCTAACCACCGATAAAGCAACATTATGGACTTAACATTCAAATCCTGTTGCTGCAGATTATTCTGCGACAATACTGGTCGAATTAAGATCCAATATCTATATAGAAGTCTATATGCTGACATGTCCCTCTGAGGAGCTACAGTGACAAGAAAACGTATGTGAACCCTTTGGAATTATCTGGATTTCTGCATAAATTGGTCATCAAATTTGGTCTGATCTTTATCTAAGCCACAACAATAGACAAACATAATGTGCTTAAACTAATAACACACATTATCGTATTTTTCTTGTCTATATTGAACATATCATTTAGACATTCACAGTGTAGGTTGTAAAAAGTATGTCAACCCCATAGGCTAATGACTTCTCCAAAAGGTAATTGGAGTCAGAAGTCAGCTAACCTGGAGTCCAATCAATGAGAAGAGATTGGCAACGTTGTTTAGAGCTCCCTTGCCCTATAAAAAAAACAATCACAAAATTTGAGTTTGCTATTCACAAGAGGCATTGCCTGATGTGAACCATGCCTCGAACAAAACAGATTTCAGAAGACCTAAGATTAAAAATGGTTGACTTGCATAAAGCTGGAAAGGGTTACAAAAGTATCTCTAAAGCCTTGATGTTCATCAGTCCATGGTAAGAAAAATTGTCTTTAAATGTATAAAGCTCAGCACTGTCTCTACTCTCCCAAGGAGTGGCCGTCCTGCAAAGGTGACTGCAAGAACACAGCTCAGAATGCTCAATGAGGTCAAGAAGAATCAGCTAAAGACTTACAGAAATCTCTGGAACACGCTAACATCGAGTCTACGATACGTAAAACACTAAACAAGAATGGCGTTCATGGGAGGACACCACGGAAGAAGCCACTGCTGTCCAAAAAAAATGTTGCTGCATGTCTGAAGTTTGCAAAAGTGCACCTGGATGTTCCACAGTTCTACTGGCAAAAGATTCTGTTGACAGACGATACTACAGTTGAGTTGTTTGGAAAGAACACTATGTGTGGAGAAAAAAAGACACAGCACACCAACATCAAAACCTCATCCCAACTGTAAATTATGGTGGAGGGAGTATCATAGTTTGGGGCTGCTTCAGGGACAGCTTGCTATCGTCGATGGAAAAAATTAATTCCGAAGTTTATCCAGGCATTTTGCAGGAAAATGTTAGGCTATCTGTCCGCCAATTGAAGCTCAACAGAAGTGGGGTGAGGCAACAGGACAACGACCCAAAGCACAGAAGTAAGTCAACAACAGAATGGATTCAACAGAAGAAAATACGCCTTCTGGAGTGGCCCAGTCAGAGTCCTGACCTCAACCCGATTGAGATGCTGTGGCATGACCTCAAGAGAGCAGTTCACACCAGACATCCCAAGAATATTGCTGAACTGAAACAGTTTTGTAAAGAGGAATGGTCCAAAATTCCTCCTGACCGTTGTGCAGGTCTGATCTGCAACTACAGGAAATGTTTGGTTGAGGTTATTGCTGCCAAAGGAGGGTCAACCAGTTATTAAAGCCAAGGATTCACATACTTTCCCCACCCTGCACTGTGAATGATTACACAGTGTGTTCAATAAAGACATGAACACGTATAATTGTTTGTGTGTTATTAGTTTAAGCAGACTGTCTATTGGGGCTGTGCTTTGGCAAAGTGGGTGGGGTTATATCCTTCCTGTTTAGCCCTGTCTGGGGGTATCATCGGATGGGGCCACAGTGTCTCCTGACCCCTCCTGTCTCAGCCTCCAGTATTTATGCTGCAGTAGTTTATGTGTCGGGGGGCTAGGGTCAGTTTGTTATATCTGGAGTACTTCTCCTGTCTCTCTCGAAAGGACCTGAGCCCTAGGACCATGCCTCAGGACTACCTGGCATGATGACTCATTGCTGTCCCCAGTCCACCTGGCTGTGCTGCTGCTCCAGTTTCAACTGTTCTGCCTGTGATTATTATTATTTGACCATGCTGGTCATTTATGAACATTTGAACATCTTGGCCATGTTCTGTTATAATCTCCACCCGGCACAGCCAGAAGAGGACTGGCCACCCCACATAGCCTGGTTCCTCTCTAGGTTTCTTCCTAGGTTTTGGCCTTTCTAGGGAGTTTTTCCTAGCCACCGTGCTTCTACACCTGCATTGCTTGCTGTTTTGGGTTTTAGGCTGGGTTTCTGTACAGCACTTATATATCAGCTGATGTACGAAGGGCTATATGAATAAATTTGATTTGATTTTTTACCTAAATGAAGATCAGATCAAATTGTATGACCAATTTATGCAGAAATGCAGGTATTTCCAAAGGGTTCAAGTTATTTTTCTTGCCACTGTATATGTAAAGATTTTTTTTAATTCACAAAGATGCAGTTGCGTAATAGAGTTGGCTCCCATATGGAACCTAAAGGCTGGACGATACAGTTGAAGTCGGACAATACAGTTGAAGTTGGCGTCATTAAAACTTGTTTTTCAACCACTCCACAAATGTCTTGTTAACAAACTATAGTTTTGGCAAGTCGGTTAGGACATCTACTTTGTGCATGATACAAGTAATTTTTCAAACAATTGTTTACAGACATATTATTTCACTTATAATTCACTGTATCACAATTCCAGTGGGTCAGAAGTTTACATACACTAAGTTGACTGTGCCTTTAAACAGCTAGGAAAAGTCCAGAAAATGATGTCATGGCTTTAGAAGATTCGGATAGGCTAATTGACATTATTTGAGTCAATTGGAGGTGTACCTGTGGATGTATTTCAAGGACTACCTTCATACTCTGTGCCGCTTTGCTTCACATCTTGGGAAAATCAAAAGAAATCAGCCAAGACCTCCGAAAACAAATTGAAGACCTCCACAAGTCTGGTTCATCCTTGGAAGCAATTTCCAAACGCCTGAAGGTACCACGTTCATCTGTACAAACAATAGTACGCAAGTATTAACACCATGGGACCACAGAGCCGTCATACCGCTCAGGAAGGAGACGCGTTCTGTCTCCTAAAGATGAACGTACTTTGGTGTGAAAAGTGCAAATCAATCCCAGAACAACAGCAAAGGACCTTGTGACGATGCTGGAGGAAACAGGTACAAAAGTATCTATATCCACTGTAAAACGAGTCCTAAATCGACATAACCTGAAAGGCCGCTCAGCAAGGAAGAAGCCACTACTCCAAGACCTCCATAAAAAAGCCAGACTACGGTTTGCAACTGCACATGGGGACAAAGATTGTACTTTTTGGAGAAATGTCCTTTGTTCTGATGACACAAAAACTGGAACTGTTTGGCATAATGACCATCATTATGTTTGATGGAAAAAGGGGGTGGCTTGCAAGCCGAAGAACACCATTCCAACCATGAAGCACGGGGGTGGCAGCATCATGTTATGGGGGTTCTTTGCTGCAGGAGGGACTGGTGCACTACACAAAATAGATAAATGGCATCATGAGGGAGAAAATTATGTGGAAATATTGAAGCAACATCTCAAGACATCAGTCAGGAAGTTAAAGCTTGGTCGCAAATGGTTCTTTCAAATGGACAATGACCCCAAGCATACTTCCAAAGCTGTGGCAAAATTGCTTAAGGACAACAAAATCAAGGTATTGGAGTGGCCATCACAAAGCCTTGACCTCAATCCCATAGAACATTTGTGGGCAGAACTGAAAAAGCGTGTGTGAACAAGAAGGCCTACAAACCTGAATGAGTTACACCAGCTCTGTCAGGAGGAATAAGCCAAAATTCACCCAACTTATTGTGGGAAGCTTGTGGAAGACTACACGAAATCCTTGACCCAAGTTAAACAATTTAAAGGCAATGCTACCAAATACCAATTGAGTGTATGTAAACTTCTGACCCATTGGGAATGTGATGAAAGATATAAAACCTGATATAAATAATTCTCTATTTTTATTCTGACATTTCACATTCTTAAAATAAAGTGGTGATCTTAACTGACGTAAGACGGGGAATTTTTACTAGGATTAATTGCATTTGTATTTGGCTAAGATCTATGTAAACTTCCAACTTCAACTGTATGTACAGTAATCCATGGCTGCTTTTAAAATTCAACTAAGGACTGAGAAAGAATTGCAAGGCCATTTGACGTTCATATAGAATAATACATCAATAATGCAGAGTAGTGGTTAGTTAAAAGGGGTCTCTGGTTATGCAGATGTGGCACTATAACACTCAGACATCAGGAGGAAGAGTCAATGGAATAGTCTAAGTATACCTCATGGTGTCTTGGCAAACAGAGTGTTGACATAGTGCTTGCCACAGCACGCTGTTTTTACAACGCACACATATATTAACCCTCTCGAGGAATACCTTATTACATTCATCGCCACACAGAACCCTTGTCAATAACTACACTCTCAACCGATTCAATATCCCCGACCTTGTACGAGTTCTTCCAGACAGGGAAGAAGACATATGCATTGTCAACGGCAAATCTAATTAAGTGCCGTCCTGGGCAAGTCCTTCTGTGCTTGTTTGCATTCAAGATGGTGGCCGCCTGACTGGTTCTCTTTAGAGACTTCTTAGCTGTGTGATGTGCAGCACCAAAGCCCCCCCCCCCCCCCCCCCCCCTCCATTTGTTCTCTGTTCTGGACTGCCGCAGTCCTACAGGATTTGTAGTTAACATGTAATTATCAACAGATTTATACCCCAAGACACCTAAGCTATTTTAGCTTCTACTTTCCAAATAATTACTTAAATTAATGTATTAAGCGTTCTGGCACAGAAAAACATTAACTTAGTTGGCAAGTGGCCTGGGAATGTGCTGTATACTGATGTTGCAGGTGTTATCACACCAGGGACAGCAATATGATTTTTAAAGCAACGGCTGAAATCACCGCAGTGATTCGATTAACTTTAGCAATGTCGGAAATCACAGCAATGCTTGGATGACACTTTGCTTTTCTATCATTTTGTAGTAACAATGTACATGCTGTGAGGCTGGTGAGAAAAGTCAATGGGATTGGAGATATGATACACTACATGGCCAAAAGCTTTGGGTCACCCCTTTAAAGCAACAACAGCCTCCACTCTTCTGGGAAGGCTTTCCAATAGATGTTGGAACATTGTTACGGGTACTTGCTTCCATAAAAGCCACAATAGTATTAGTGAGGTCGACCACTGATGTTGGACAATTAGACCTGGCTCGCAGTTGGCATTCCAATTCATACAAAAGGTCTTCAATGGGTTGAGGTCAGGGCTCTGTGCGGGCCAGTCATGTTCTTCCACACTGATCTCAACAAACCATTTCTGTATGGATCTCGCTTTGCCCACGGGGGGAAAGGGCCTTTCCCAAACTGTTGCCACAAAGTTGGACACAGAATCGTCTAGAATGTCGTTGTATGTTGTAGTGTTAGGATATCCCCTTTTCTGGAACTAAGGCAGCCTAGCTCCAACCATGAAAAACAGCCACAGACCATTATTCCTCCTCCACCAAACTTTACTGTTGGCACTAGGCATTCGAGCAGGTCGCGTTCTCCTGGCATCCGCCAAACCTAGATTCATCCGTTGGACTGCCAGATTATGAAGCGTGATTCAACACTCAAGAGAATGCATTTCCACTGCTCCAGAGTCCAATGGCGGCGAGTTTTACACCACACCAGCCGACGCTTCGCATTGCGCATGGTGATCGTAGGCTTGTGCTGACGTTCAGAGGTGAGTGTGAGTGTTGCTACCGAGTAGTAAGTGTTGCTACCGAGGACAGAATATGTTTACGCTGCGTGCTTCAGCACTCGGTGGTCCCATTCTGTGAGCATGTGTGGCCTATCACTTCGCTGTTGAGCCATTGTTGGTCCGAGACATTTCCACTTCACAACAACAGCCCTTACAGTTGACCAGGGCAGCACTAGCAGGGCAGAAATGTGATGAACTGACTTGTTGGAAAGGTGGCATCCTATGACGGTACAACAGTAAAAGTCACCGATTAATCTGGAAGGCTGTTCTACTGCCAATGTTTGTCCATGGAGATTGCATGGCTGTGTGCTCAATTTTATACACCTGTCAGCAACCGGTGTGGCTGAAATAGTCAAATCCACTCATTTGAAGCGGTGTCCACATACTTTTGGCCATGTAGTGTATGTATATTTCTTTGCCCTAGGTTTTTTTGTGCTTCTGGTGAGAATCAGCAATCACAACCTACACACAGAAGTAATGTTCTGTTATCACTTTGTTTATGGCTTTGTTCCAAGCCCATGGCAGAAATATGGGACATGTTGCTCCCACCTTCTATCTTTTATTCATAGATTGAATTTGACACATTAATATTATTGACATTTTTACATCGTGTTGTTCCTACTCATGGTGTGCCTTGAGAGATGATGCCATCTTGGAACTGTATTGACCTCTACTAATTTCTGTTAAATCAATGCTAATGACAAGGACATTATAGATCATCTCTCTGATGTTCTAGTACTTTTAGGTGCTGAACCCCAAGGCCATGCTTTCCTCGCTGGCATTTATCACTGTTGTTGGGAGAAAGGGATTGAATTGGCAATCTCATTTTGCATGTAACTATCATATGATGCATTATACCGCTTGTGTTTCATGTTTCTTTCATCTCTGCTCTCACAAATAGTATTGATTCACAGCCAGCCAATTCACGGGGCAACACTTGTCTTCAAATTATTTCAACAAATTTCTCCAATCAATGTTGCCTTGAAGGTAATCAATACTCAATACTCCACACAACCGTGTTGTCGAACAAAACATCAAATTACTTGATTATCATTTGTCCAAATTCTTAGAGAACACATACAGTATAGGTTGCACAGAAACACACAACACACACACACACACACACACACACACACACACACACACACACACACACAAAAGCAACACCACCAAAACAATCTCATAGAAGTAAGCAGGGGCTGCTGAGGAGAATGTAGCTCACTACAAACATACATAATGAAAAGTGCAAGCTTTGTCATTTCTGAAGATAAAAGTGTTGTGATGAGAGCCGGAGACAATGGCGCCCCATTAATCTTACTGACAAGTAGGTGAAGCTTAACATACTGTTCTCTACGCTGAAGCCCTTTTCCAGAGCTAGTCCCGGGCCTGCATTATACCTGATTTATTCAACCAGCCTTTTTATCAGTGGAATTGATCCCCGTTTCCTGTTTGTCACGAAGAGCAGATATCTGGGAACAGACATTCTATTAGAAGCAGCAATGCCCCCCCACATATGTCAAGACGATCACAGTTAGAAGACAGATGGTGAGGATTAAAGACAATTCTGTTTTGTTCAAAATGAGGTTTGCGGGATGGCTCTACTGCTTTAGATTACAGTGCTGTAAATATGAAGTTATACATTGAACATCAACATTGAATGGGTATACAGTACATGAATTGCTTTGGCCACACGTAAGAATCATGGAGTATAATAATGAATGTAAGTGACTGTATTTACTTTGGAATACACTGTACGCAGTCCTACACAATGCGAGCACAAAAGCAGTCTTAACGCTATTCCCTGAAATCCATGCCCAATTGGTATTACTTTTGTTTTTACTAGAAATGTAATAGCCAATGCAATATTGATGGCATATCATTGCTCTGCTGCTGCTTCAGATTTTTTGATTGAATAAAACGTCTATCTATAGGCTTACTAGAGCTACCACTGTGTCCACCAAAAACAAGCATCATACCTGGAGACTAAGATTTTATAACAGCGTGAAATTATGACTCATGCTTGAGCACTACTCCTAAACCCGGCTGCAATACAATACCTGAGTCATGGTGCCACTCAACCACTACAATGCAGCTTTTCTACCCTAAAGAATAATCTCTCATTCCCTCTATTTTGGCATCCTCTAGCAGTCTGCCGTCCCCTCTCCCTGGATAAGAGGACTTAACTAGTGCCCACTCCGTAGTTATCTGTGACTGCCGAAGCATCTGAGCTCATAAGGAACTCTTAATGCAGCCTCTGACAAGTGCCTCCTTCCTCACTAACGATGACAGAGGAAGTTCCCAGACAGTAAGCGACTGCATCAGTCTTGGTAAGGGGGACCACACTGGAAGAGACAGGCGTTCAACTTTGTCCGCCAAAGCATAGCGGCCACTGGTTCTGCCTGGCCATGCACCGGCAACTCTTGTTTTTGCCGTTAACTCCCGGCAACCCTGTCAATGTCTCTACTGCCTATGTAAACCATTGTATTGCTGTTGAAGAAATTGTGTTCTTTGTGCTCTGTTTAGAGAGTATATATAACAAAAGCATCATACATGATGGGAGTGTAAATATGTTAAATAGGGGTAATATTAACACGTATCACTCAAGGATGACCTAAAAGGCGTGTCATTGGTGTTTGATGGGAAAATCTTGAGATGTCTCAACTTAAACTGTATGCGTTTTTTGAGTTACTCATTTTGCATTTAGATTGCTGCAGATAAACCACAAGTTTTCACTGGCAGAAATGTTAGTTGTATTGTGTCTTATCATACCCTATAATCACAGACACTTGAATATGGACACATGCATGCACACGCACAGGCACGTGCAGTACACACACACACACACACACACAATTAATCATATTATGATATTTACGTACTTGTCATAAGAAATATTACTCATGGCTGTATTTCCAAGTCCTGTGACAAATCACCACTGCATACATAACATCCTAAACTACTCCACAATAGGCCTCCTAGAAGGGCTGGCAAAAATAACCAGTGACAGTTTTTTCACTTGCCTTCAGCTGTCAGATCAAATATAGAATTATACCCTCAATCTGTGAGGCAGCCGGGACCGCTTCTGCTCTGTAACAAGCTCTGGCTGCTTAGTCCGATGAGTTGTTTCTCCTTGTAAAAGGACATATCCTAGTTTTGATCTGATCTCTGGGATGCTGTCAAAATGCCTGATGACAGTTATTTACAAAAATATATACAGTACCAGTTAAACGTTTTGGACACACCTACTCATTCACGGGTTTTTCTTTATTTTGACTCTTTTCTACATTGTAGAATAATAGTGAAGACATCAACACTATGAAATAGCACAATAGCACCATGTAGTAACCAAAAAAGTGTTAAAAGAATCAAAATATATTTTATATTTGAGATTCTTCAAAGTAGCCACCCTTTGCCTTGATGACAGCTTTGCACACTCTATGGCATTCTCTCAACCAGCTTCATGAGGTAGTCACCTGGAATGCATTTCAATTAACAGGTGTGCCTGATTAAAATAACAAGTCCGTAGTATGGCAAGAACAGATAAAATAAGCAGAGAGAAATTACAAGCCATCATTACTTTAATACATGAAGGTCAGTCAATCCGGAAAATTTCAAGAACTTTGTAAGTTTCTTCAAGTGCAGTCACAAAAACCATCAAGCGCTATGATGAAACTGGCTCTCATGAGGACCGCCACAGGAAAGGAAGACCCAGATTTACCTCTGCTGCAGAGGATGAGTTCATTAGAGTCAACTACACCTTAGATTGCAGCCCAAATAAATGCTTCACAGAGTTCAAGTAACATACACATCTCAACATCAACTGTTCAAAGGAGAATGTGTGAATCAGGCCTTCGTGATCAAATTGCTGCAAAGAAACCACTACTAAAGGACACCAATAATAAGAAGAGACTTGCTTGGGCCAAGCAACACGAGCAATAGACATTAGACCTGTGGAAATCTGTCATTTGGTCTGATGAGACGCAGAGTAAGTGAACAGATGATCTTTGCATGTGTGGTTCCCATCATGAAGCATGGAGGAGGTGTGATGGTGTGGGGGTGTTTTGCTGCTGACACTGTCTGTGATTTACTTAGAATTCAAGGCACACTTAACCGGCATGGCTCCCACAGCATTCTGCAGCCATACACCATCCCATCTGGTTTGTGCTTAGTGGAACTATCATTTATTTTTCAACAGGATAATGACCCAAAACACACCTCCAGGCTGTGTAAGGGCTATTTGGCCAAGAAGATGGAGTGCTGCATCAGATGACCTGGCCTCCACAATCAGCCAACATCAACCCAGTTGAGATGGTCTTGGATGAGTTGGACTGCTCTTTTAGTAACTACATGATTCCATATGTGTCATTTCATAGTTTTGGTGTCTTCACTAGTATACTACAATGTAGAAAATACTAAAATATAGAAAAACACTTGAATGAGTAAGTGTGTCCAAACTTTTGACTGGTACTGTATATACTGAAAACAAATAGAAATGCCACATGGAATGTGTTGGTCCCATGTATCATGAGCTGAAATAAAGGATCCCTGAAATGTTCTATATGCACAAAAAGCTTATTTCTTTGAAATGTTTGGTTGTTTTTTTTAACATCCTTGTTAGTGAGCATGTATCCTTTGCCAAGATAATCCATCCACCTGACCGGTGTGGTATATCAAACCTCGTAAGGATCGGACCCTTTTTTACATTTTCATCTACAATGACATACCCAAATGTAATTGCCTGTTGCTCAGGACCTGAAGCAAGGATATGCATATTCTTGATAACATTTGAAAGGAACCACTTTGACATTTGTGGAAATGTGAAATTAAGGAGAATATAACACATTAGATCTGGTAAAAGATAATACAAAGAAAAAAAACAATCTTTGAAATGCAAGAGAAAGTCCATTATATGACTTAGGACTCTAGGCCCAATTTAGATTTTGGCCACTAGATGGCAGGTATGTATGTGCAAAGTTTTAGACTGATCCAATGAACCATTCCATTACAGTTCAAATGTTGTATCAAGTCTGCCCAAATTGACTTATTGATGCATTTTCAAGTTCATAACTGTGCGCTCTCCTCAAACAATAGCATGATATTCATTCACTGTAATAGCTACTGTAAATTGGACAGTGCAATTAGATTAACTAGAATTGAACCTTTCTGCCCATATAAGACGTCTGTGTCCTGGTAAATTTTCTTGTTACTTAAAATGTCATGCTAATCACATTAGCGCACTTTAGCTCAACCGTTCTGTCGGGGGGACACCGATCCTATAGAGGTTAAACAGGTGCATCTTGTGCTGGGGACAATAAAAGGACACTATAAAATGTGTTTTCTCCCCAATTTCATGGTATCCAATTATTAGTAGTTACTGTCTTGTCTCATTGCTACAACTCCCGTACGGTCTCGGGAGAGACGAAGGTCGAGAGCCATTCGTCCTCCGAAACACAACCCAACCGCACTGCTTCTTAACAACATCTCGCATCCAACCCGGAAGCCAGCCGCACCAATGTGTCAGAGGAAACACCATACACCTAGCGACCTGATCAGCATGCACTGCGCCCGGCCCGCCACAGGAGTCTCTAGTGCGCGATGAGACAAGGATATCCCTACCGGCCAAACCCTCCCTAACCCGGACGATGCTAGGCCAATTGTGCGTCGCCCCATGGACCTCCTGCGACAGAGCCTGGGTTTGAACCCAGAGTCTCTGGTGGCACAGCTAGCACTGCGATGCAGTGCCTTAGACCACTGCCACTGATGTCTCTAGTTTTGAGGGAGCGTGCAATTGACATGCTGACTGCAGGATTACCAACAGAGCTGTTGCCAGATAATTAAATGTTTATGTCTCTACCATAAGCCACCTCCAACATCATTTTAGAGAATTTGGCTGTACGTCCAAGCGGCCTCACAACCGCAGACCATGTGTAACTAAGCCAGCCCAGGACCTCCACAGCTGTCTTCTTCACCAGTGGGATCATCTGAGACCAGCCACCCGGACAGCTGATGAAACTGAGGAGTATTTATGTCTGTAATAAAGCCCTTTTGTGGGGAAAAACTCATTCTCATTGGCTGTCCCTGGCTCCCAAGTGGGTGGGCCTATGCCCTCTCAGACCCACCCATGTCTGCACTACTACCACTGCACAATCCATATATGTGGGCCTAATGAATGACTGATTTCCTTATATAAACTGAAACTTAGTAAAATCGTTTCAATTGTATAATGTTTTGTTCACATTTTTAGGTATGTAAATGCTGTATCAAATCTTCATGATTCTAAATTATTGCATGATGGTTGGCATCCATAATTCATTACTAGCAGATTCTGTAACACACCAGACATTTACAGGGGACAGGTAATTGCATTTTCTCTGCCACAGAACTTGAGGAACAGCTCAGGGAGGCGGGGAAATGGGAACCTTACCTTCCGAGTGGTGATGCTGCAGATTTAGGAGGCGGTGGCAGATGACTCCCTCAGGGCTGGAGCCACGTGACAGCCATGTCTGTCTGTTCTAGGACCTGTTACTACGGATGTCTGCGCATTTACTGCATTCCTGCTGACGAGCACATAAACAGCTCTGAGAACAGACTCACTTTATTCTAAATCCACTCAGCTACTGTACAGTACTGTGGTACAATACTATACACTGAGTATACAAAACATTAAGAACACCTGCTCTTTCCATGACGTAGACTGACCAGGTGAATCCAAGTGAAAGCTAGGATCCATATTGATGATTAAATCCACCTCAATAAAACTGTAGATGAAGGGGAAGAGACAGGTTAAATAATGATTTTTAAGACTGGAGAGAATTGAGACATGGATTGTATTTGTCTGGTATTCAGAGGGTGAATGGCAAGACAAAAGGTTTAAGTGCCTTTGGACGTGGTATGGTAGTAAGTGCCATGTGAACCGGTTTAGGTCAAGAACTGTAACGCTGCTTGGTTTTTCACTCTCAACAGTTTCCCGTGTGGATCAAGAATGGTCCACCACCCATAGGACATCCAGACAACTTGACACAACTGTGGAAAGCATTGGAGTCAACATGGACAAAACAAATTGAAGCTGTTCTGAGGGCAAAAGGGAGGGTCGGAGGGGGTCATAATAAGGTTTTCCTAATGTTTGGTGTACTCAGTGTATATAGTGTACTGTCAAAATCTGCTCAGCCTGTGAATGTCATAGATACAAAAGAAAGTCACATCTTTTTTTTGCATCTCATAGCAGCCAGAACTGTTCCGACCTGATATCCTGCAGCAAATAACATAGACAATCTGAACCTTTCAGGTCAGAACGCACAGCTGCCATATGTGGGCACCGAGGAGCCGGCACAGGATATGGCTCGAAAACGTACTTCAATCCAGGAATGGAAGATGTCGTTGTACTCCTAATTATTCCACTATCCAAATTGATCAATCAAGCACATTAAAATACTGCTAGTTTTCTATTAAACTGCCTTTTTCGTCCTCGTGCTAGGCTAACTAATGCTAAAGCAACCCATTGAAATCCAGGAAAATGTGACACCTTGCATTGGGATGAGTAGCTACCAGAAGTGTTGTGGAATACAATGGGTTTCTTTGAATTTAATCGTATATCCTAATTTTTGTTTTTTTCTTACCAGGTCATACAGTAGTCATACAGGCCCTCATCGCTCTGTTCCTCTGTGGATGGGCCAAGAGCCATTCATTGTGCTAACTGGAGACAAGATATGGATTTGATCCCCTCCTCAAAGGGGTATAGTCATACACTTTTTGTTGACATTCTAGAATCTACCCCCTTCACTGTCTGTCATCAAGATTTAAATTGAATGGGTGCAAACATTTATTTAAATCACGATACAGCTTTAGGGCAACATTGACGGATTACGGGATTGGTTTTATTTAATTGTTAACAACCATGTTGGCTATAAATTGGCAGGGTTGAGTAGGTCACTTTCTTAATGAAATCCATTGCAGTTCCTAAATACCTTTCTAAAATTGTAATCAGTAATGTAACTTTGGACTACCGAAACTCGGTAATGAAATCTGATTCCTTTCAATCACTTTTAGATTACTTTACATTTAAGAGGCATTAGAAGATGTTGTAAAGTCACCGTGAATGTTAATTTGTTCTTAATTGACTTGCAAACACTTTTGGCGTGTCATCATAGTGGTCTCTGACTTGTGGTCAGACCAATTTAAACTTGCGCATTTTTTTCAAAGATAGATTTAATGTCATTGAGAAAACAGAAAGCTGTCAATGTATTTTTTGCAAACATCCTTTCTGAATGTATAAGTAATGCAAGAAGTTATCTAGTTTTTCAAAATTACCTGTACAATATTTTTCTGGTAACATTAACGGTTTACATGCAATCAGTTAATTACCCAACCCTGTCAATTGGGAATATGTTTTTCTGATATACACTACCGTTCAAAAGTTTGGGCTCACTTAGAAATGTCCTTGTTTTTAAAAGAAAAACATATTTTTGTCCATTAAAATTACAGCAACTTGATCAGAAATACAGTGTAGACGTTGTTAATGTTGTAAATGACTATTGTAGCTGGAAATGGCAGATTTTTTTATGGAATATCTACATAGGTGTACAGAGGCCCGTTATCAGCAACCATCACTCCTGTGTTCCAATGGCACGTTGTGTTAGCTAATCCAAGTTTATAATTTTAAAAGGCAAATTGATCATTAGAAAACCCTTTTGCAATTATGTTAGCACAGCTGAAAACTGTTATTCTGATTAAAGAAGCAATAAAACTGGCCTTCTTGAGACTAGTTGAGTATCCCGAAGCATCAGCATTTGTGGGTTAGATTACAGGCTAAAAATGGCCAGAAACAAATACTTTTCTTCTGAAACTCGTCATGATTTTTGAATGACTACCTCATCTCTGTACCCCCACACATACAATTATCTGTAAGGTCACTCAGTCGAGCAATGAATTTCAAAAACAGATTCAACCATAAAGAAGGACACCTTTTGGTAGATAAAAAACAGACATTAAATATCCCTTTGAGGTTATTAATTACACTTTAAATCAGGGCTCTCCAACCCAGTTCCTGGAGAGTTACCATCCTGCAGGTTTTCGCGGCAACCATAATTATTGCACCTGATTCTAATAATTAGCTGGTTGATAAGCCGAATCAGGTCAGTTACAACAGGGGTTGGATTGAAAACCTACAGGAGGGTAGCTCTCCAGGAACAGGGTTGGAGAGCCCTGCTTTAGACGGTGTATCAATACACCCAGTCACTTCAAAGATACAGTTATACTTCATAACTCAGTTTCCTGAGAGGAAGTAAACCGCTCAGGGATTTCACCATGAGGCCAATGGTGACTTTAAAACAGTTACAGAGTTCAATGGCTGTGCTTAGAGAAAACTGAGGTTGGATCAACAACATTGTATTGTAGTTACTCCACAATACTAACCTAAATTACAGAGTGAAAAGAAGGAAGCTTGTACAGAATAAAAATATTCCAAAACATGCATCCTTTTTGCAACAAGAAACTAATGTAAAACTGCAAAAAATGTGGAAAAGCAATCAACTTTTTGTCCTGAATACAAAGTGTTCTGTTTGGGGAAAATCCAATGCATTACTGAGTACCACACTCACATTTTCAAGCATAGTGTAGGCTGCATCATCTTATGGGTATGCTTGTAATTATTAAGGACTGAGGAGTTTTTCAGGATAAAAAGATACAGAATGGAGCTAAGCACAAGCAAAATCCTAAAAGAAAAGCTGGTTCAGCCTGCTTTCTACCAGACACTGGGACATTAATTCACCTTTCAGCAGGACAATAACCTAAAACACAAGGCCAAATTTACAGTGGAGTTGCATACCAAGAAGACACTGCATGTTCCTCAGTGGCAGAGTTACAGTTTTGACTTAAATGTACTTGAAAATCTATGGTAAGACCTAAGACCTAAAAATAGTTGTCTAGCATTGATCAATAATCAATTTAGCTGATTTTTAATAAACAGGGGTGTGAATACTTAGGTAAATTAGATATTTCATTATTTCATTTTCAATACATTTGGAAAAAATATTCAAAAAAATGTTTTCACTTTGTCATTATGGGTATGTTGTGTAGATGGGTGAGAAAAGCTATATTTAATCGATTTTGAATTCAGGTTGTAACAACAAAATGTTAAGGGGCATGAATCATTTCTGAAGCCACTAACAAGAGGAAAACTGCTGATGCACAAGCAAATTTCGAAACGTTACCTTGTGTATTCTACCTCTCAAGAGTAAGTTGAGTTCCGACATGAAAAAAAACAGTACTCATATTTTTTTAGAAAAATATATTTTTTTACTGAGGTACAGCTATGGCCCTGCCTAAAATAAACCTAGATCCACCACATGGTGGTGCTATAATTAGTATATGCTTGTATCCTAGGTCAAAAATATACAGGTTAAAGTTGAACTGCACTCACCTATTCCGCATGTGTTTCTTCCGATACTCATTTAAGAAATGCAGCAGCTATTGTTGAAGCCCAAACAAGAGTTGTCGTTGGGGTATGGTTTAATGTGGGTGTTTTTTGTTTGTGTCTTTGCCATTCAATCACAACAAACAAACAAGGACAGTAATGAGTAACTTCGTTACAGTAAGGTAAGCTAAGCTAATTTATCTAAGGAAGATGATGTTTGAAGTTGTGGACTTCTCCCCTCCTGACTGACTCGCCATCTCAAGATGCTAATTCAGATCTATGTGTAGTCTAAAGCCTGCCCTGAACTTGTGTTTAGCCAACCTGACAACAGCTAGCTAGCATAGCTACAGTTGGCTACCCTATCTAGCTAGATTATATTTCTCTTTCAAATCAGTTATGCCAAGACAGCTAGAAGTACCAGTGTCTGGAATGTGTTTCATGAGACACTTGTTCAACAATACCTTGCGACAATAGTAGCTTGCAACTTGAAGTTGTGTCATGTCCTGTTAAAACATGTTACCATAGAAACTAAGATCAACAACTGCTAGTTGAATGCCCGGTCTTCAGTCAGCTCAGCTGTCAACACAATATTCTATAACTGTCTAGTTCTGTCTCATCTTATCCACTGTTAGATCTTACCTGGGGGACAAATCCCAGAACTAATATCCCTACAGATCCAGGCTACGTGTGGACATTGCAGAAACATGGCCAGCTTGAGTGTAGTTACATTCATCAACAGAAAAAAAATGATGGGTGTGTTACAAAAACAAAACAGTGTTTGCTGTAAATAGGCTGTCATATTGATTTGCTTGTAAAGATAGTATGCCTTCACTTTACCTAGCAAATGTAAATAACAAGGAGCACTGGTACAACCTCAGCTGTCCCAGAACTGGCATGGCATTCTATTCTATGATCTAGTCTAAGGATTTGGCTGTCTAACCACACATTGACATGCACATCTCTCTTGGGTGATGTGAGGTTCTGTCTTCAAGTCACCAGTGGGTGATGAAGTCCCTTCCATCTATGTAATGTATTACAGGTTATGGACAGGTGCTGTCAGGTGGCAGGAGGTGTGTAGTGCATGACACTCCATCCTGGATATGACAGAGTTATGCCTCAACCCATTGGTCCAGCAGGCAGAGTTCAAATAAATACAGGCAGATGTAAGATGCAGGAAGATGGCACTCTTCTCATACCACCTGTAGCTACTGACCAAGCTACGTCCAGGAGGAAGCTGTTCATTGGTCAGTAGCTTACAGAGTAATATGAAAAGAGTGCAATTGCTTACCTAATGTAGATATTCTAAACAAAGTGTTTTGATAACTTTCAAGTATAACAGTTTCATATAGAATAAACAAACCTTCACATAATACTGTAGATGTGCAAATATTATTCTTGTCATTTGTCTTCTATTGTCAATTACAGCCGATACAGATACTGTACCCATCAGCAATTTGTCTGGTGGTACATGTTAGCCATCATCCCTTCGTATGGTGTCCTATATAAGACAAGTTTAAGGAATACACAGGGTCTTTGTAAGTAGCCTATGAATGGAGTAATGTAGTCACTCAATAAACATATAGTGAGAAAAATTACATCTCTAGTTTGGAAGTAATTATACTAATAGAGTGATAGATTCAGGTCAGTGACTCGGACGCCATAACTATAAAACCAGCTGTGTAAAGTTGTGTTGCAGAATGCTTGCTGACACATATTTGTAGCATGTTAGCTAAAGAAACTGGCACTCAGGCTAGACAAGTGCCATATTTAATTATTTTTTTCCCTAGAAAATACACAATAGACTTGTATGAGAACTGAAATGTTGTTTTAGCACTAGTAGCAGACGAAGCCCCAGAATGCTAGCTAGCTAGTTCTAACCTAGCCCTTGATCATGACTCCCAGGTCCATTACAATGAAGGCAGAATGGCGCCAGGGCCTGAGTTAACGAGAGAAAGTGCCAAAAAGTTATCTAGCAGGGATCTTATTAGTGATCCCGTTTGAGTTGAAACATTACCTATCGATAGCAAGCTGGATAACAATCAATCCTTATTGTCAGGTGCAACATTAGCTATGCAAATCTTTCTCTCTAAGACGTTACATCACAGGATCACAGTATCATAGCTAGCTACTCACCACACCCCAGTCACAGCCATCATGTCATACGTTAGTTGTATGTAATCCATTCCTTGCCATCTTGCACAATATTATTTCAAATCAAATCAAAGTTGATTTGTCGCGTGCGCCAAATACAACAGGTGTAGGACCTTACAGACCTTAAAGTGAAACGCTTACTTACAGGCTCTAACCAATAGTGCAAAAAAATAGTAAGTAAAGAAATAAATAAAACAACAGTAAAAAGACAGGCTATATACAGTAGCGAGGCTTTAAAAGTAGCGAGGCTACATACAGACACCGGTTAGTCAGGCTGATTGAGGTAGTATGTACATGTAGATATGGTTAAAGTGACTATGCATATATGATGAACAGAGAGTAGTAGTAGCGTAAAAGAGGGGTTGGCGGGTGGTGGGTGGCGGGTGGCGGGACACAATGCAGATAGCCCGGTTAGCCAATATGCGGGAGCACTGGTTGGTTAATGGCTTCTGTTTGGGGTATGTACGTACAATCACTGTGGGGACGACGTCCTCGATGCACTTATTGATAAAGCCAGTGACTGATGTGGTGTACTCCTCAATGCCATCGGAAGAATCCCAGAACATGTTCCAGTCTGTGGTAGCAAAACAGTCCTGTAGTTTAGCATCTGCTTCATCTGACCACTTTTTTATAGACCGAGTCATTGGTTCTTCCTGCTTTAATTTAGGCTTGTAAGCAGGAATCAGGAAGATAGAGTTTTAGTTGAATGTACCAATTGGAGGGCGAGTGAGAGCTTTGTACGCGTCTCTGTGTGTGGAGTACAGGTGATCTAGAATTTTTTTTCCCTCTGGTTGCACATTTAACATGTTGGTAGAAATTTGGTAGAACTGATTTAAGTTTCCTTGCATTAAAGTCTCCAGCCACTAGGAACGCCGCCTCTGGGTGAGTGGTTTCCTGTTTGCTTATTTCCTTATTCAGCTGACTGAGTGTGGTCTTTGTGCCAGCATCTGTCTATGGTGGTAAATAAACAGCCACGAAAAGTATAGCTGAAACCTCTCTAGGCAAGAAGTGTGGCCTGGAATTTTTCACAATATACTCTACTTCAGGTCAGCAAAATCTAGAAACTTTCTTAGATTTCGTGCACCAGCTGTTGTTTACAAAAATCCCCCCCCCCCCCCCCCTCGTCTGTTCCATCTTGCCGGTGCAGCATATATCCCGCTAGCTAAATATCCATGTCGTCATTCAGCCACGATTCCGTGAAACAGTATTTGATGTCCCGTTGGTAGGATATTCGTGATCGTACCTCGTCTAATTTATTGTCCAATGATTGCACATTGGTGAGTAGTATTGATGGTAACGGCAGCGTTCCCACTCGCCTTCTCTGGGTCCTGACCAGGCATCCAGCTCTTTGTCTTCTGTACCTGCGTTGCTTCCTCTTGCAAATAACGGGGATGTCGGCCCTGTGGGGTGTTTGGAGAATGTCTTGTGCGCCCTCCTTGTTTTAATGCACCAACTTTATGGAAGCCCTTTTTCACTCCTATGCTGAGCAAGTGTGCATGCGTTGCAGACTTGACAATATGTATACAACATATGGCATCTGGAGGCGGACCACACCTTGTTGTCATTAGGCAATTGGACATCATTGGAATAATTGGGCATGTAAGTAATCCATACGCAACCCATCCATACCCGTCGTGACGCACTCACTTCCAAATCTCGTTTTGGACGATGCTGAGATTAGGACGGAATTGATCATATTTATACTTTGTAGGCACTATAAATATTGTTCCTGACTCATATCGATACGCAGGTTGTTTATAACAAGAGGCTGTTCCCCTTGTAAGAAAATGTAATCACAAATATGGGAACAGTGCCATTGCTGACTACCAGAATCGTTGCTAACTAGCATAGCTTGTCCCATTTTTGCAAACAGTGATGGGATATTATAATCCTGTTAACTTAACCTCCATATCTTTCCCTTACATTTTCCTTAGCTTTTAGTAGGTTGCACAACATTTTTAAGGTGAATTACCCCCTTAAAAATGAAGTAAAAAATTCAGGGTCTTTAACGGCTTCCTTCATTATAGATATCAATGTTTATTAACTGTCATACTCTGATCTGTTCCACCTGTCCTTGTGATTGTCTCCACCTCCTCCAGGTGTCGCTTATTTTCCCCTGTGTATTCATCCCTGTGTGTCCTGTCTCTCTGTGCCAGTTTGTCTTATATGTTTCCAAGTCAACGAGAAGTTTTCCTGTTCTCCTGCTTTTTGCATTCTCCTTTTTCTAGTCCTCCCAGTTTTGACCCTTGCCTGTTTCTGGACATTGTTCCCACCTGCGTGACCATTCTGCCTGCCTTGACCATGAGCCTGTCTGCCACTCTGTACCTCCTGGACTCTGATCTGGTTTTGACCTTTTTGCCTGTCCACGACCATTCTTTTGCCTACCCCTTTGGATTAATAAACATTATAAGACTCCAACCATCTGCCTCCTGTGTCTGCATGTGGGTCTCGCCTTGTGCCTTGATAGTTAACTGCATTTGTGGAAGTGAATTTTGCGTTCCTCTGCCTTGGTTTCAAAAGGAAAACACCAACCAGCTAGCTACAGTAGCTAGCTAAACAATAAGCTAGTTTGACATGCTAGAAAGTAATAGTAGAGAAAAATGTAACTACAAGACATTTGGTTTGTCTTCTGAAGCAATTTGGTTATCCTGTCTTGATTGTAGAAATTCTATTTTACTATCTCACAAAATTCAAAACGCATTCGCACATATGAGCTATCTTTTTTGCAGGTGCATGGTAACAGTTGAATAAAATGTGAAAAAATAAGAAACCTGCACACTGCTCTTGATAGAATCACTGCTCTTTAATAAGCTTTACATATCGGCCTCATTGCCTTTGTCAGAAAACAAATGTGATCTCTTTGATGAGACGTGGTAACCAGATACTCTTTCTGCCATTCCTTCCCTCAAACTACCGTAAAACCCCTTAAAAGAAGAAGCCGACTATTGCCTTCACTACCCCTTGTAATGCCACAAATCATTCAACTGTGATTGAGAAGAAAAAATAAAAAGAGCAAAAATTAATGATTTTTCTCCCAAATGCAATACTACCCGGAAAATGACAAAGACCCGAGTTGGAACAAACAGTACTCCATACTATGCTACACTGTATATCCATATGGCTTAGTAACATGCTGTCAATCTATGATGAGCTAAAGCCATATTCCGTACACTCCTCTCAGGTCATGGACTCTTATAAAAAGTTTAATACCCAATATTTAACTGGTGGCTAATCAATTTCTAACTCATAGTTATTTATCTAGCACAGGGAGCCCCAGAGGAGGCAAGGCCCACTCTCCAGCATTAAGGGATCAGAGTGAAGAGGTAATTACTAGGACAGGGAGTGAGCTGGGACAAACATAAGCAATACTGAGCTGACAACACAGAGAGAGTGAGCGCGAGAGAGAGAGACAGACAGAGTGTGTGTGTGTGTGTAAGCATCAGAAAGAGATTCTGTCTCACTGTACTAATGATTTGTTGTTCCCAAATGTCAGAAGCAGAATTGAGTTCAGTAGATTAGATCAAGATGTGCTCAAAGCTTCATGAAAAGATTCAGTCATTATTCGCTGGATTGATGTCATACTGATCAGTACGCATTTCAAATGAAACATATACGATGTGCGTCATTTCATAGTCCATAGTTGCAATGGATGTTTTTTGCACAAAAGAACTCCGTTGCATGTTTTTAATAGCAAAAGCAGCACTGGTACGTAACAGGGTCTTTGATGGCAGATACAGGGAACGAAGGCTGTTTTCCTGCTCGCCCAGAGGGATATGATCAAGACATTCAGTCGAAGCTTCATCTTTTCTGCAGACTGTCCTCCAGTCATATGCTAGCTACGTCTTCGGGAATGCCCTACTTCTGCCTTTCCTTTCCTTTCTGCAATAACGAGGTAGCAAACATATCATCTTCATTATGGTCGCAGGGACTTTCATGGATGATTCTACATTATGTAGATACATACTGTAGATTAGAATTGATTTCAATGTTCCAATGTCATGATTGTTTGCTACGGGGTAACGGGTGGAACAATGAGATGACTGGACAGTTTTCTGTCTGAAACTTTTCTGTCTGAAAGGTGTGTTGGGAATGATGTATGAAGGAGTTTGCAAGGCATTGATGCTGTTGGGGTTCCTTATATGGTATGAAATGAACTCCCCACACATCCATACGCACACGAGCGATCACACACACACACACACACACACATAGTGATAGACAGATAATGGGAGGGAGGTAGGGAGAGAAAAATAGACAGAACGAAAGAGAAACATTGACATACCCCATGCAGTGCAAACACCTGACTCATTTCATGCAGGCACAAACATGTTCAAATTACTGCTCCCATTCGCTAATTTGTGCTTTCTCCTGACGTCCCGCTGGGCCTGTTCAAAGGGGAATGGGTCGATGCAAATGTGCAAAATACCTTTTAAAGAGAGCGTTCACTCTGTTCTAATCGACTAATCAACCTTAATGGATAACTAGCGAGTTGTCCATTCCTTCAAACAGTCAGATGCCATAGATAGGGATTTTGCTATTCAGTTTACCAACCCACAGTTAGTATTAACCCGTGTTAGCCAGATTATTCTCAAGGAGTAAGATAATATCATATTGAGATTCTAAGACCAGGGCCCCATATTCAAAAAGCATATCAGTGCAGGAGTGCTGACCTAGGATCAGGTCCCCCCGTTCATTCATTATGATATAAAAGGCCCAACTGATCCTAAATCAGCACTCTTAATCTGAGACAATTTCTGAATACAGACCCAGAAGTTCTTATACAATAAGATTTGTTCAGTGGAAAAAATCTTCAGCTTGAAAATCATCAGCATGTGACAATTGTTCATAACCGCCCCAAATTGATTCTGTAGCTGGATTTTTTTTTTCTATTTGGGTTTTGTACTTTTTCATATCTGCCTTGAATTGAATAAAACATCCATCTATCTAATAAAGGCTTCAGTGGCTTGCCTGAGTCCGACACATCATTAAATATGCATGAGGCCGAGGCAGTCTCCGGTAAACAAAGATGAATGCCGAATGTGATCCTCTAATATAGAAATGGAAACGGGAATTATCATCTTCTCATTTCATCTATCGACATGCATCGCCCAAAAGCCGTTGTGTCCCAGAAACTCCAAGGATGTAAGAATGAAACCGGCCTCTCTCGAACCCTTTCAGCATGCAGAATGTCATCAGTGGAGTGCATGGATACAAAGCAGACTGGCACCTTAGATTAATTTCACTCGTTCGCTCCTCTGCAAAATAATTAGTTTACTTGTTATTTAATGTCACTGCTGCTGTATGGTAGGGACAATAGCCTGGTCCAGGCAGAGGGCCAGAGGCAGTATAAGAACTGTAATTTTAGAATATTGCTTAGCAAGGGCACCTTATGCTTGACCTGCCATTGCTGTTCCTAGCTTTGCCCAGATAGGAATGTAACATAACATCCACTAGCAATAAACGACTGTGCAGCTTAATAGAAAAGCATAAAGCAATCCAAAATGGAGCTAAGGCTGAGTTTACTTTATGTCATTGTCTTTACCCTTTCACTTTAGGCAGTGTTGCTACATATAGGTAACTAACAAAATAAAGGAAACACCAACATAAAGTGTCTTAATACGGCGTTGGGCCACCACGAGCCAGAACATCTTCAATGCACCTTGGCATAGATTCTACAAGCGTCTGTAACTCTATTGGAGGAATGCGATATTCTTCCATGAGAAATTCCATAATTTGATGGTGGTGTAAAACGCTGTCTCAGGCACCGCTCCAGAATCTCCCATAAGTGTTCAGTTGGGTTGAGATCTGGTGACTGTTACGGCCATGGCATATGGTTTACATCGTTTTCATGTTCATCAAACCGTTCAGTTACCACTTGTGCCCCGTGGATGGGGGCATTCTCATCCTATGGGGGTATCACCATGGTAGCAAAGTAATAGCCAAAATAATTGCCTGCCATTCATTCTTCTACATCACCCTAAGCATGACAGAATGTTAATTGTTTAATTAACTCAGGAATTGCACCTGTGTGGAAGCACCTGCTTTCAATATACTTTGTATCCTCCATTGACTGAAGTGTTTCCATTATTTTGGCAGTTACACGTCTCTTGCCACATTCCTTCCTTGCCACTTTCCTTCCCTTTTATAACTACTGGCTAGTTAGTGGATACACAGTATCATCATCATAACTCCATTGGATCTGGACATACCATGGATCAAGTTTGCTTCTTATTTCCAACTGTCTGTATGGATATCTGTTGGACAATGCAATCTAGTGTTAAATTTACCACAAAACAATGTCATATTAGTATTAAGTCAACTAATAATAGGTGTAGAAAAAAACAACAGGAATCTCAAATCGAGAAATTAGTACCCCGATTAGACTCAAACACAAGTGTTATCTCTAAATGTGAATCCATTTACGTATATAGTGTCAAGTTTGAACTTACTTCAAAAAAATGTAACTTATCAGATAATACAGATACTCTCTCGAAAAGCCTCAGTGAGGAGGATAGAGAAAAGCTAATTAGAGTATTCAATGTATTTATTCCCACTCCCAAGAGACAGGAGGCCTATGCACTTTTCTCATTACATCGCCTCTTTAGAATGTAAAGGCTGATTGTGGAAAGAAACAGACATCATAGCAGGCAGCCCAGATATGGCCCTTTGGAAAAATGACAGTCGCTTCCCCTCCTAGAAAAAAAAAGTCCTAATTTAAAAAGTGTGCCTTGGCAAAGAGAGACATACTTGAAAAGGTTTTCAGAGACGTGCTAAAAGGCTTTGAAAGCACCTGCAGTTCCTCTAAGACTGCATTCACAATGAGTTTACTCAGTACATTTTCCTTCTATAGTACAGGAATTAGTATGTACATTCCACATTGCCAGTGTTGAATCACTCAGTGGGTTGGTGGTGTACCGCAAAGGGATGTAAAAAGCATGAATTTCCATTGATGTTTGCTCTTATTGTTACAGTACATTTGCATATTGAAAAGCCCACCATGTACAGTAGTGCTATCTTTTACTGCTCTGAACATAGACTTATTGCATATACACATTGGGGAAGAGGCACTTAGGCACAGAAGTCTGGGGTATGTTTGGAGTGATTCTAATGATGGCAGTCCTTTTTTTTCTGCGTCTGACTGGATGTGGCAGTAATTACATAGTAGGTATTAGCTATTAAAGTGACATTAGTCACAGAGGTTACATTAAAACACAGAGAACCGTCTGACATGTTGGCAAAAAACTACTAAAATGGCTGCATCTGATTCATCTATATCATTTTTGGTCCATTTCATTTCAATATGATGTATTATGGAATGTTTTAGTTTGATACGTTATCCCTTTATAATTATAGCATATTTTTTTTAAAGCATTCTCTTTGCTACTGTTGCTGTTATGAAAAACTATCAGGACTGAGAGACAATTTCAATTGAACTAATGAATAGAATGTGTGATTAACATGTATACTAATTCATCTTATCGATTGTAGCCCCATCAAAATAATCTAATTTGAATGTCGTGGATATCTGAATTCTGTGGATTGCTTCTTTGTTTTTACTATTAAGGTTACTTCTCCGGGAAACTTATTTTCATCAGCTTTTTAAGTCGTAATTTATTTCAGTACAGGATATAGAAGCTTCTTTCCAGATAAGAGAAAATTGTTATGTTTTCTGAATGGGGCCACTTTGCTCAGGGCTTACCCAGAGGCAGCAATAATGCAATGAAAAAGCTTTGTGGAAACTACACAGCCAGTGAGACAGGAGGGCCTTGGGCCATCAACATAGAGATTGCATCATCTCACCTTAAAGTAAATCTAGGATTCAGAAGATTGAGAAAAGATTAAAAGAGAGTAATATGAACTCATCATACAAGTGTTTCCTTTTTAGCTTCCCAGATAAAATATGACAGGAATTCAACAGTTGTGCATAGAGCTTCTAAGAGCACAAAAAAGGAAAGAATCAATATATGCATACAGTGGTTAAAAATGGGCACGGCTTCACGTCACGTGTTGGGATGTCACCTGTAGTCTAAACAGCCATTATCATGTGTAGAGGCATGACAAAGGTCTGCACTGCCAGGTTCCATAATCACTATATGACCTGTGTTGGCTCTGGGGACCCTGTTTACAGGCCGCCATTGTTCCTACACACTGGGAGGACAATACGAGAGGGAGTGCCGGTCGGCCCAAATGTGCCAAACACGGAGCCCCAGAGAGCACTTTGATTGGGCAGAAATCCATGCCAGGAACCCCTTGCTTTGTCTCAGTTGTCGAGTGAAGCTGAGAGCCTGGGATCACACCTGTGAGCACTTGAAACTGTGCTCTGGCATTTCAACCATGCAAATTACCGCAAGCTCGCCAGCAGTTAGTCAAAACGTGTTTCAAGTGTCAGATGTTTCAAGATGAGTACCTGTTAAATTGTGCATATGTAACACAACATTTTATTTCATGATTGTATACATTTCATTTTAAAACAACAACATTTTGAATACAATCAAAAAGAGGGAAACAACTTCACCTTGTTCATAACATGGTAATCTGCATCGTACGGCTCCAAAATCATGTAGGTCTACTGTCTTTCCAGCTCCTCAGTCTTCAGAGCTTTGTGTATCCAACGTCTTGCCAGCTGGCTCAGGGCTGTAGCCTCGAGCTCGATGGTAGGCCCAGGAAAGTGCCTTAATACTTACTGTCATTGCTCTAGGCAAGCATTAATCCCCGAGACCGTCTTAGATTTGAAACTTTGGATTTTCCTAGGTCAATTTATAATTAAACCGCTCAGCTCCACGTCCTCTACATGACGATATGAAGACCTGTCTATGCCATTTAGATACCCGCCAGGCCCACCTACAGCGGTACCCACAAGGGTTTTCATATTGAGGCTGAATTTGTCCTTTGTAGTGAGGGGAACCATTTCTGCATCAGAACATGTCATAGTATAGTGAACATCAACAGGCATTGAACATGGGAACCACATGTCAGGTGTTTCCCCAACTACCGCGCTGTCATTGGAAATGACCTGTCCTGGGACCACCTGGTGGACAGCTTGAGACTTGCAATTGTGATGTCAAAAAACAATTACACTATCCCCTGGACAGTTGAACCACATAGGCTACTGTTGGTGGGACATATTGTCAATTGGTAGATGGGGAAAATCGATGCCGTCAAGTGTATGATTAACACAAGAGTTGAGTTTCAGTATCAGTGTGTTTTAACTTCATTATAATTTTCCTTGGCTGTTAAGCTAAATTATTCAAATTTGTTAGCGTGCTAATGTGAAACATTGCCTAGCTAGCATGTAACTTGAATCTCTTCTTTTGAGGCATTAACATTTTGTTGTACCTCTCATCCCATTAGGAAAATAAGGCATTGATAACCAAATGAAGGCGGTCGGAGAGTGCCTGGGATAACGTGTGTGCGGGCTCAACGAACTGGCAAACTGTGTTGAGAAAACTCAGAGGGAGTGCTTTCAAAAGGAGAGAAAACTGTCCAAAAGCTACTCTGCTTTTTATTCTGCCATAATGACTTCTCTGTCTCTTTCTACCATTCTTTCTCTCTCTTTCACACTCTCTCTCTCGCTCTCTCTTTTTCTGTCTCTCTCTCTCTACCTCTCTCTCTCTACCACTCTCACTACTTTGTCTCTTTAACAGACCAATTTGATGAAATCCCACAGAGAATTGAGATAATTCAATTTCCATTCCTCCCTAACACTTCTGTGCACCTTGCTGCAAGTTGACAACTTATTATTGGGATCATTGTCCATGCTATCTCACATCAGAAAATATACCCCCAAAAATGAAATGCCACTGTAGCACCTTTGATGATTTTGCATGTTAATTGTATGCCTATTGCAGGTCAACTATGAACCAGGCAAACATAGCAGGATTATTTGACTGTGTCAGGGGCAACAACTAATGATAAAAAAATAACATAACTTAAGTAAATTAGATTTGTTTTGTTTTTTTACATTTAGAAAATAGCATGCAGTTTCAGTTTGACGTCCTATTTGACTTTTTCTGCGTGCGATAACGGTCCTCCTACGGCACTTTTCCAACTGTCCAAATATTCTTCCATAAATGGATGAGTGGACACGCCAAAGAGTCTTTGGTGGGCTGTCACTGACAAAGCCACTTCAACCAAATGTGTAGTATCTGTCTGCCAGTACACAACATGTACTGTAGTGGAGTGAAGCGTACAAGGGACAATGTCCATTTCTTTCAATATGTCAAAGCTGATGCTGTCTCAATCATGCCATCACTTTGATGGCAGCATAAACTGTAGCCTAAGCAGGATTTCCATCAAAACTCTAGATGTGCCAGGTGCATACTGAAAGCTTGGTTATAAAGGCACTGTCCGGATTAATCAAGGTGATCATAATTGGTGGTTACTTGAATGTCAGTAAGTTTCAGAATACTTCAAAACCCAAGTGAATTAATGATGTTCACTCATGTCGTAGATACCTGTTTCTGTTACTATACACAGTGACTTATTTGGTCTCCAGCCCATTAAGAGTTTATTTCCCGAAATACATTTTGGTTTCAGTCGCAAGATGAAGGAGAAGGGTAAGATTTCTGTCTCCCTGTCCTCCTGAATCTGCATGTCCTCTGTTAACCGTAAACCACATCTCATCATTACATTAGCAGGTCAAAGTATCTGTAAAATAATCTACCAATACCGAACAGAGATTTTAAAAATAACAGCAATGGGTATTGAATGATCGTGCCTTTCTGAAAAACACACCATATTTGGTTTGGATTACCCTTGCCTTCAAATCTATGTCCCTCACTCCCCCTCCCCAACCCACCCACAAACTTTTATTATTGTATTTTCTGTGCCCTCAGTAAGATGACACTCCTTTTCTCCTGTGTTGCTCTATCTCACTGTCCTTGAACATCTCTCTCTCTCGGTTTCTGGTTCAGCTAACTCCGATGCACAGTGACCTGGCCGTCTCCTGCTTGGTTTACACAGCCACTCTGTGAAACGGATGCCTACAGTATCTACTAGTTCGTATGCACTGATTAGATTGATTCAGTGAATCAGTCCATGGAATGTCTCCACGATAGACTGACCTTTCTCTCCCCAACACACACATGTTCTGGTTGCATTTGATATTAATGTAATGGACGTGCCTAGCTCCAATTGTTCTTCACCTACTCCTCTTCGTTAAAGTAATTAACGTCTGGGCCTTTCTCCTGCATCAGCGATGATAATACATTCAAAAATACAGTGTTTTTGACCCCTGATATCCTTTTGTGGGACATGAGAAATAAAAATAAAAAAATATGTTTACACGTTGTTGTTTTTTAAAGAAGGAACTACCTAGTACTCATACTGTTGCTCTTCCTTTTAATTCACTAAGTGGTAAAATAAAAAAATCCCAAGTTGCCTCAGTCCTAGATCTGAAAAACTTAATCAGAAATACGTTTTAGAGCTGTGAAAAGTAATTTGAATTATAGTGAAACTGTCACGGCCGTCGAATAAAGAGGACCAAAGAGCAGCGTGTTGATCGTACATATTCCCTTTATTAGAAACAACGCCGACAAAAACAATACAAAACAACCGTGACGCTTAAGGGCTATGTGCCACAAACAAAGTTAACCTCCCACACTGAAAGGAGGGGAAAGAGCTACCTAAGTATGGTTCCCAATCAGAGACAACGATAGACAGCTGTCCCTGTTTGAGAACCATACCCGGCCAAAACATAGAAATACAAAATCATAGAAAACAAAAACATAGAATGCCCACTCCAAATCACACCCTGACCAAGCCAAATAGAGACATAAAAATGCTCTCTAAGGTCAGGGCGTGACAGAAACTGTCTAAGTAAATGTGATACTCAAGTATTGCCCAAAAGCTTTGTTGTATCCTATGTCCAATTGACATAGCGGTCTCATCAGTGTCCACTGTGTTTACTGGACTGGAGGCAATGGGCTGTGCCAAAAGCATGGGTCTGTCAACATCATGACAGACCTGTCATTTCTCATTTGGACACATGTACTATCCAATTGGCAAGCATCACATTACTGGTTGCGAACAGCTGACGCTGCACAATAGCAACTTTGCCTGACTCGTCTGGGATTTCAACGGAGGTCTCTAATCGCTCTAATTCTGAATCGGTCTGGAACACTCCAAAGGATGTGTTCATAATGGTGGATTAATCTGTTGCTGAACTAATGTTGAACCCTTTATCAGCAAAGGGTTGAATCATAATTGGTGGAGAGAGGTTTGAGGATTTTGTGCCTGATGCTTCACAGCATAATTTGTTCAGTGTCGCCTCAGAATGCCTCTCCGACTGTGACTTCCCATGATGTTTGTCACAACTGGTACACCTTAAGAGTGAAAGGGACAATCTGGGATTGTTGCATTCATTTTTGGACTTTTAAATGAATGATAGATATATAGTCATTGGTTATTGACGAATATGACTTGCCTCTTGACATTAGTTGGTGACCAAAGAAGTGGCGAGGTGACACTTTGTTGTTTGAATCCCAGATTGCCCCTTTAAGTTAAATAACTATTGATAATTGTAAGACAGTAACACAACATCATTAAGACAAGACAAACATACTCAGTCTCGTAATGCAATACTTCATCATAATTGTACCTATCAAGTCTCTGCTAGGTAAATCCCCGACTTATCTCAACTCACTGGTCACCATACCAGCACCCACCCGTAGCACACGCGCCAGCAGGAATATCTCACTGGTTACCACCAAAGACAATTCTTCCTTTGGCCACCTTTCCTTCCAGTTCTCTGCTGCCAATGACTGGAACAAACTGCAAAAAAAACTGAGGCTGGAGACTCATATCTCCCTCACTAGCTTTAAGCACCAGCTGTCAGAGCAGCTCACAGATCACTGCACCTGTTGATAGCCCATCCAACTACCTCATCCCCATACTGTATTTATTTATTTATCTTGCTCCTTTGCACCCCAGTATCTTTACTTGCACATTCATCTTCTGTACATCTACCATTATAGTGTTTAATTGCTATATTGTAATTACTTCGCCACCCGGCACAGCCAGAAGAGGACTGGCCACCCCTCATAGCCTGGTTCCTCTCTAGGTTTCTTCCTAGGTTTTGGCCTTTCTAGGGAGTTTTTCCTAGCCAACGTGCTTCAACACCTGCATTGCTTGCTGTTTGGGATTTTAGGCTGGGTTTCTGTACAGCACTTTGAGATATCAGCTGATGTACGAAGGGCTATATAAATACATTTGATTTGAATGTATTCTTGTCTAAACATATTCTAGGCCAGGCAAATCCCTCATATTCCACATTGCAAGCCTCACTACTCAGCATAAGGTAGATAGAGAGCGAGAGAGAGAGAGAGAGATGAGGCGGGCATGAACTTATTTCACTTTGAAGTTCTATTGGCTCATCAGAACTGAAACAGATGACTGACGTTTAGCTTGCAGCAGAGGGTATGTTAATGGTCTATCTCTCGGTTCCATTTTGTGCCAATGAAGTGCTTTCCTTCAAATTAGGTCCCTTCAAGTCAAAACACATTACTGCAAACTGTGTAGTAACCCAAGGTGATACAGCAACCTTTTCAAAAATTGCAACTTCCACCGACTGCAACTATTCATGTAGCAGCAAATTACGGGGAGAAAATGATTTGGGGATTGATAGCTTAAGTGGCTATGTACTGTAGCTGGTGAAATGGTGCTCTAAGATGTAAAGTGAAGGGCTTCGTAGCATTCCGAGGTAACCTAAATAATTACACGGTTTCTACTCCCACAGTGATTAATTATATCTGTAGAAGGGGGATTTCTTATTTTTAGTCCTCCACAGACAAGGGCTGGGTGAAAAACACAGAACACAAGCACCAACTTTTCTTGACAGAATCGGGCTATACCGACCAATAAGGATATGCCAGGGATGGGCAGTATCCTATCATGTACCATTGATAAAAAAAATATTAAAAAAGACAGTCTAAAATAAATACAAATACTGAGATATATTTTATGCTCCCCAAAAATATAAAATTATTATTTTATACTAATACAATTTCTCAGAGAGATTACGTTTAACAAGTAATAATAAACATATATAAAAAACATAGGGTAAAAATGATTAGAGCCCCTATTTCAATACCTCACCTTGCAAAGATAATGACACTAAGCCTTTTTAAAAATGTTTTATGAGATTGGAGAACACATTGGGGGGGATACACTTGAAGTCAAGTGGAAGCAAAATAGCCCCATAACATCAAAGATCCACCACCATATTTTACAGTATATGAGGTTCCTCATTGCATATGCATCTTTCTTTTACTACGCAAAACCCACCATTTGTGTGCTTGGCCAAAGAGCTTGGCACTCCGGTACCGTTCTCTCAAGCGGTACTGGAGCGCCAAGTCTAGGTCCAAAAGGCTTCTTAACATCTTCTACCCCCAAGCCATAAGTCTCCTGAAAAGTTAAACAAATAGCTACCCGGACTATTTGCATTGTCCCCATCCCACCCACAATTTTTAAGCTGCTGCTACTCTCTTTTTATTATCCATGCGTATTCCCTTTACCTCTACCTACATGTACTACCTCAATTACCTCGACTAACCGGTGCCCCCGCTCATTGACTCTGTCCCAGATGCTAATATATGCATATTATTATTAGTATTGGATAGAAAAAACTTGGAAGTTTCTAAAACTGTTTGAATGATGTCTGTGAGTATAACAGAACTCATATGGCAGGCGAAAACCTGAGAAGAATCCAACCAGGAAGTAGGAAATCCGAGGTTTGTAGTTTTTCAAAGCTTGGCCTACCGAATACACAGTGTCTATGGAGTCAAGTTGCACTTCCTATGGCTTCTACTAGATGTCAACCGTCTTTAGAAAGTTGTTTGAGGATTCTACTATAAAGGAGGGGCTCATGAGACCTGTTTGAGTCATTGGTCTGGCAGAATGCCTTGGTCTCATGATGCGGGGTCACGAGAGAGTTAGCTCTCGTTCCAGTGCTTTTCTTCAGACATAGGAATTCTCCAGTTGGAACCGTAGTAACGTGTTTTGGAAAAATGGCTGTGTATTTTTTTGACTTGGTGGCGATCTAATCATATGTTGTGCTTTTGCTGTAAAGCATTTTTGAAATTGGACACGATGGGTAGATTAACAAGAATTTTATATTTCATTTGCTGTATTGAACTTGTTAATGTGTGAAAGTTACATATTTCTAAAAAATATTTTTGAATTTCGCGTGCTGCCTTTTCAGCAGAATGTTGTCGAGAGATTCCGCTAGCGGAACGCCTGCCCTAGAAAGGATAATTATATATTTTTATTTACTTTTTTACATTTTTTATTTTTTATTTCTTTATTACTTCTTTTTGTTTTAGGAAATACTTTAACACTTTTTTTCTTAAAACTGCATTGTAGGTTAATGGCTTGTAAGCAAACATTTCACTGTAAGGTCTACACACCTGTGGTATTGGTGCATGTGACAAATACAATTTGATTTGATAGAAGATGTGACTTTATTCATGACAGACAAGGCAACCACCATCACCCTCACCGTTAGCTGTTGGGCAGGTGAACAGTGAACGGAACACTTGTCTGAAACGTCATTACCAATTAATACCTATTACCCTGACTTTTACACATCTTGGACATTTACTTTTGCTTTGTGGACGAAGTGGGAATAGGGCTTTTTCCGGCACTCAATGTGGGCATGAGCCTTGGCTTCTACAAGATGGATGCGATTAACTACACTACAACCATTTTACATGCGTGACTGCATGGCGGCGCACTCCTACGGGAGGATTCTGCTCTCCAACTGGCTGGATCCCCTAATGGATGGAGCTGCATGTGTGCTGCATGGGAGAACTGTGCTACCAGCTGCTGTTTGTTTGTGTGTGTGTGACCTTTTGTGTCAGTGTGAAAATGGAATCGAAGGAGGTTTTGGGGATACGTCTTCCACACGACTGTGGGCCTGCTGTGTGCATGCAGAATAAAATAATGGCCATTGGGTTCTTCTGTGACTTTTACAACTCTGTTCACCCTGAAGGACTATCTGACTTAATTTATAACACATAAAGTTAGGCCTAAATTCATTTTCCTTTTCAATTTGCTGGTTAACATCTCTTTGAATGCATTTGATTTATCAAGCTAGAATGATGTTTTTATGAGACACTTTTTTGACGTTTGGAACTGCTTTTTTCAGTAATTTCGATTGTTTATGTACATTTCATTAGAAACATATTTATTCTATACTTGTGTGTAATAATATTTTACATAATAACATTATTATGTGTGTGGGGGGGGGTGATTGTGAGCGCCACACATGGTTTCATTGGAATAATTGTAAATCCACTGTGAAAGGCTATAGAGTTTGCGTTGCGAATCATTCGGATTAAATGTGTCTGTCTATACATTGGGTTTTAGTGCCAACTATCAATTGTAACTGTGGATGCTATATCGGTCTATGGCGGACCTGATTTGAGCAGTGTGTCATTTTGTTGAATAATATGAAATATGCCTCCATCGGAGGCTATTGCTTGTGTTGGTATTTACATTTGGTGAAAATTATTTGTCTATTTTGGTTAATAGCCTATGTCACTCTGGTTGCTTGAGCTACTGTATCTGTTGTATTGTGAACTTGTGCTTCATCAAGGTTTATTTGTGAGTAAATCTGGCGTTGATAATAGCCAGTGCCTACCCAGCCACCCATCTCACCGCACGTCACTGAAATGCATCAGTATAAAACAATATAAATTCCCAAAAAATGTAAGCATGCAATATAGCTCAGTATTTCTATCATTTATTTTATACAGTCTTTTTTGCTAATATTTACCAAGGGTATCTGACTGTATGCCTCGAAAGCCCTAATAATGATAGGTAGGTTGAGCTATGATAGTACTGCACACAATATGAGCCCATGAGGCCTGTTGTTCCCATGATACAAACAGGCATATGGACCTGATGAGTAATCAAGACAGGCATAAACATCCCATATATGTAATTAATGGCAATACTGTATGTAATTTCCAGGAGCAGAGTAAATGTCCAAGCCTTTGTTGAGCAAATTATATAGTGGCGTACTCCAAAATCTGCACAAGGGTTTTATCCCATAAAGTCTATTAAGTCTGATTGTCCACAGAGGCTAAATATTGTGTCTTTTTTTATCTGTGGTTATAGTTACTGTATATCCGTAAACCCAACTAAACCCTAGCTAAATCTAATGTTATGCAGCACTGCACTTGCACTGAACTTGGGGAGGGAATTAAGGCGTGACCCTCATTCACCAAATAGGGTGATCAGAGGTTATGCCAATGAATATAGTCTGTAGAGCATCTCATAAATCTCCGGGTAAACACAATTTGCGACCAGCCACATCAACTTTTGCATAGCACATAATCTCAGCAATGCTTTTTACTTAATCTCTTCATGGTCCGGGAGACATCAGTGACATACATCAATCAACTCCCTGCTGGTGCAGTAGATCTGTCAGGGCCTAAAGTGACTATTCATCCATTACCACTGTGTTGTGGGATAACTAAGCGAGTTAGAGACACAGCATGCTGTGTATGCAGGATATTGAAACACAAAACCCAACGTAAGCTTTCAAACATTAAAGCATTAAAAAGGCATAAAGTATAGGGATCACGTATGTGTGTGTGTGTTGGTGTTGGGTTATTTCGGTTCAGGAAATAAGCTGTATTTTGCCCCGTAAGCCTAAAATACCTACAGTATGTACAAAAGAACGGCTTACTAATATTTATTTGCGACCCCATCCCACGCCCCCGTTTTCCCTCCGAACAGCCTCAATTTGTCGGGGCAGGGTCTCTACAAGGTGTTGAAAACGTTCCACAGGGATGTTGGCCCATGTTGACTCCAATGCTTCGCACATTTGTGTCAAGTTGGCTGGATGTCCTTCGGGTGGTGGACCATTCCTGATACACACAAGAAACTGTTGAGCATGAAAACCCCAGCAGCCTTGCAGTTCTTGACACAAACCGGTGTGCCTGGCACCTACTACAATACCCTGTTCAAAGGCACTTATACATTTTGTCTTTAGTCAATAAGTATTCAACACCTTTGTTATGGCAAGCCTAAATAAGTTCAGGAGTACAAATGTGCTTAACAAATCACATAATAAGTTACAGATACCCTGTCTTCAATAATAGTGGTTAACATAATTTTTTTATAACTATCCCACCTCTGTAGCCCACAGATGAAATTATCTGTAATGTCCCTCAATTGAGTAGTGAATTTCAAGCACAGATTCAACAACAAAGACCAGGGAGGTTTTCCGTACCTTGCAAAGAAGGGCATTGGACGCTGAATATCCCTTTGAGCATTGTGAAGTTAATAATTAGGCTTTGGATGGTGTACTAATACACCCAGTCACTACAAAGATACAGGCGTCCTTCCTAACTCAGTTGCTGGAGAGGAAGGAAACTGCTCAGGGATTTCACCAGTTAAGTTTTCTCATATCAAACCATTAAACTCTAAGTAATACTTACAAAGACGTTACATTTTTGTCCTGAATACAAAGTGTTATGTTTAGGGCAAATCCAACAACTCTTCATATTTTCAAGCCTGGCTGCATCATGTTATGAGTATGCTTGTCTTCTGCAAGGACTAGGGAGTTTTTTTAAAAATAAACAAAACTGAATACAGCTATAAGAACAACAAAATCCTAGTGGAAAACCTGGTTCAGTCTGCTTTCCAATAGACACTGGGAGACAAATTCACCTTTCAGCAGGAAAGTTATCTAAAACACAAGGCCAAATCTACATTGAAGTTTCTTACCAAGGTGGCCTAGTTACAGTTTTGACTTAAATTAGCTTGAGAATCTATCTAAATGACCGTCTAGCAATGATCAAGAATCAACTTGACAGAGCTTGAATAATTAGAGTAAAGAGTAATGGGCAAAAGTTGTGCAACACAGGTGTACAAAGCTCTTAGAGACTTACTCAGAAAGACTCACAGCTGTAATCGCTTTGTAGAAGCAAAGGTGCTTCTTCAAAGTATTGACTTAGGGGTGTAAATACTTAAGTAAATTAGATATTTCATTTCCATTATTGGGTATTGTGTGTTTTAAATTCAGGCTGTAACACAAGGGGTCAAGGGGTGTGAATTATTTATGAAGGCAATGTATGCATGATGCATGCATTAACAGGTACAGTATTGTCTGTTTTATACTTATATTAAGAACATGAATATTTTGTGTTGGTGAGTGAAACATCTGTTCATTTTTGTTAAGAAGCATTCTATGGGGTTTTAATATGGGCAGTGTGAACACTCTAGTCAGACATGGACAGGCTATGCTGTAACGGGATTATACAACTCGACAGTTTCCCCTCTCCCCCATCCAAGACTAACAGACCACATGATTTGACCAATTACGTATAGAGCTGGACTGTATAAGCCAGTGAGCCTAACATTTGACAATATTGAGTAAAGTCATCCATTTATCATTGGGGTTGGTCAATGTATTATTCCGGGGGCCCTCACTGCATAAGATTGAATGTTCTTGCAGTATGCATAATTAAAGATCTCCGGAGTATAGTGCACAATATCAGATTGATGCATTTTGACGGAGAAGTGCTAGTTATCCATCTGATTTGCTCCATAAGTCCTGAATATGATCAGCACGAAAGACTAACCACAAATATTTTTAAATAGATATTCAATCCCGTGGAAGAGACAGAGGAGGCTGAGTGGTTGGTTTGGGATAGGAGGAAACTATGAATTATATATCACCTGAAGGCAATATAAGACACAAAACAGTACAGTACGTACTGTATATAGTATGGGTGTAGCAAAATTAGAAACATTCATAATGACTTTACACTTTTAAAACATTCAGTCTGCAAGGTCACACAGATATAGTGAAGAAAAATATAAATCCAATATGTAAAGTGTTGGTCCCATGATTCATGAGCTGAAATAAAAGATCGCAGAATGTTCTAAATGTAGAAAAACGTATTTCTCTCAAATGGTGTGCACAAATTTGTTTAGATCCCTGTTAGTGAGCATTTCTCCTTTGCCAAGATAATCCATCCACCTGACAGGTGTGGCATTTCAAGAAGCTGATTAAACAGCATGATCATTAGACAGGTGCACTTTGTGCTGAGGACAATAAAAGGCCACTCTAAAATGTGCATTTTTGTCACACAACACAATGCCACAGATGTCTTAAGTTTTGAGGGAGCGTGCAATTGGCATGCTGACTGCAGGAATGTCCACCAGAGCTGTTGCCAGAGCATTGAATGTTAATTTCTCTACCATAAACTGCCTCCAACGTCCTTTTAGAGAATTTGGCTGTACTTTCAACCTGTCTAACAACCGCAGACCACGTGTAGCCATACAAGCCCAGGACCTCCACATCCGGCTTCTTCACCTGTGGGATTGTCTGAGCCAGCCAGCCGGACAGCTAATGAAACTGTTGGTTTGCACAACCAAATAATTTTTTAACAAACTGTCAGAAGACGTCTCAGGGAAGCTTATCTGCATGCTCTTCGTCCTCCCCAGGGTCTTGACCTGCCTGCAGTTCGGCGTCGTAACCGACTTTAGTGGACAAATGTTCACCTTCGATGGCCACTGGCATGCTGGAGAAGTGTTCTCTTCGCGGATGAATCCCAGGTTCAGCTGTACCAAGCAGATGGCAGACAGTGTGTACGGCGTTGTGTGGACGAGTGGTTTGCTAATGTCAACGTTGTGAACATAGTGCCCATTGGTGGGGGTGGGGTTATGGTATAGGTAGGCATAAGCTACGAACAACGAACACAATTGCATTTTATCGATGGCAGTTTGAATGCACAGAGATACGTTGATGAGAACATGAGGCCCCTTGTCGTGCCATTCATCCTCCGCCATCACCTCATGTTTTAGCTTGATAATGCATGGCCCCGTGTCATAAGGATCTGTACACAATTCCTTTTATGTCCCAGTTATTCCATGGCCTTCATACTCACCAGACATGTCACCCATTGAGCATGTTTCGGATGCTCTGGATAGACATGTTTGACAGCGTGCTCCAGTTCCCACCAATATCCAGCAACTTTGCACAGCCATTGAAGAGAGGTGGGACAACATTCCACTAGCCACAATCAATAGCCTGATCAACTCTATGTGAAGGGGATGTGTCACGCTGCATGAGGAAAATGGTGGGCACACCAGATATATTTAAAAAAAAATATCCTACCTTTTTTAAGGTGTCTGTGACCAACAGACTCATATCTGTATTCCCAGTCATGTGAAATCCATAGATTAGAGCCTAATTTACTTATTTCTACTGATTGTTTTTCTAATGAACTCTAACTCAGTAAAATCTTTGAAATTGTTGGATGTTGTACTGTATTTATATTTTTGTTCAGTGACAAGTCAGTTAAAATTACACATAACCGAGACAATCATATCAGCTTCGACTCAGACCTGTGACATTATTTAGAATTCTGTATTCAAACCCGCTCGAGTCTCGGACATTCGGGTACAGGTGGATCCGTGAAGACCTTTAGGGGGGCCCCCTGACCAAATCTTGCTTATGGCCCCCAAAATGCTCTGATTGTGAGAATTACACTTCAGTGGAAGTGAATGATATAAAGGTAGGTATTAAAGGACATTTTGGCATATTTGTGGGGGTGCTACACTGATTGGCTCAAATGGATGAACTTTTAACTAGGCACACCTGTTATTTGAAATGCATTCCAGGTGAATATTTCATGAAGCTAGTTGAGAGAATGTCAAGAGTGTGCAAAGCTGTCATCAAGGCAAAGGGTGGCTACTTTAAAGAATCTCAAATATGTTTTGATTTGTTTAACACTTTTTTTTGGTCACAACATGATTTCATACCTGTTATGACATAGTTTTGATGTCTCCACTATTATTCTAGTAATAATTTAAAACATAGAAAAACCCTTAAATGAGTAGGTGTGTCCAAACTTTTGACTTACTGTGTATATATATATATATATATATATATATATATATATATATATATATGTTTTTTTTTATTCTCTTATCACAAGGCACAAGGTACGAATGCCTTGAAACTGACGCGTTAGCATTCAAAGTGCACGCACACTTTGACATTTTGACATTTTGGAGATGTTATTTTTTTGTAAGCGGTTGCTAACACCATTTCCCTAATCTAACACCATATTGTTGTTTAAATCTGACACTTTGAGACGTGTCACATTTGAATGTTTAAAGTGCATCAAACGTGGCCTTCCTCTGGAATAACAATAACCCTCGGTCCCGAACAAGCATTAAGTTCCCTCACTCTCATTCCCTCCGTTCTTCAAAAGAAACTCACAGGAATCTTGACAACTGCCCCAAACACACGTCATCACATCTCTGGAGGAGAGAGCACATATTTCTTTGCTTGGCTATATGGTTCTCTTTCTCCTCCGCCTTTGAATAGTTTGCCAGGGCCTCTGAATGGAAAATGAACACTTCTAATTCCTCAGTGGTGATGCTGTAGGCTCTTCTTCTCATAGAGAATAAAGAAGTCTGAAAAGCAGCAGCATTGCACATGGACCTTGATTGAATGATCTTGTACTTGTTAAAGTCCATAACTAGAGAAAGCTCTCAAAGGAGGGCAATCTAGAGTAAATGCTCACACTTAAATTGATGCTCCAGAACTTTTGTATCATTTCAGGCGGAAGTTTTGAAAGGGGTGCTCACGAGCCAAGACGGGTCCCCCGTTTAATCAAAAGATAAACTGAATGGGATGTCACAATTCATATCTTCAATGGCCTGCGTCAAAATCAAATTAATTTAAGACCGAGTAACAAGATCTTTGATTGTCTTCCACTTGGCATTTCATGATTTCATTAGGGTTTGTTCAATGATAAAGGAGGAAAATCCTTCAATAGCCTTCTAACATAACATTTATAGATCAATCTTTATATTTTAATAACGCGATTTAGTCATGACACTAAATATGATGCTTGATAATTTAGGAGCATCTTACCACCCTGCAACATAAGCTGTTCAGCTGTTTAGACCAAAACCTGTCTCTTCCACCATTTCACTGGGGTAAACCACCATATTAGCCCCATATTCTCTAATCCTGGACTCGCACTCCACTCTTTCACTGCCCTCAGTGGGTTTTCCATCCCATGCAATCCTACTCTGGCTCACATAAGCCTCCGCAAACACTGAAGCGACTCGAAGCGGCCATCGTCAGGAGAATACCAACGCTGCTTAGAAGTGGAATTTGCGTGATCCTTTTTCCCAACATTGTTCCGGGGGTCAATTTGTGTCTGAACACACACTGTGTGACAGTAAATAATCAAACCGTGCTGCTCTTGGCATCCCAGAGTAGCGCTGCCCGGCGCCTCGCTTCCAGAATAAACAGCTGCTTTCTGCTGATTGTGCCTTGTCAAAGGGACTCAAAGCTTCATATATTGTCTATGGTGTGTCCAAACTGACAATATCCCCAGTTGACTTACTGTGCTTTGTTTTTTTGCTTCTCTGGAGCAGAGAAGAGCATATTTTCAATCAATTCATAATGTGAGAATTGGGGTGAACATCACCAAATGAGTGATGGGTGAACGGTGTTTATTGATGGTATCTGAAATTGTCATTCAATAGTGAACTCAAAATGTTGTCACTCGAAAGGGGAGTTGAAATGCATATGTGCTCATGCGGTTATGACATAATGGTATTATTGCAAATGTAATAAGATTAAATAAAAATTGTTACGCCAACAATGAAGTTGCATACACCACATTCTAGCAAACATTCCATTGGACCGTTTTGCAGATGGAAACATTTTCATCAGGCTTGTGTTCATAATGACTACGGTTACAATAGTATTTTTCACAAAGAAAAGATGACATTCGTCAGCATCGTTTGAGATATTTACCAAGGGGTCCCCGAAATGTTCTTCTATTTTTCTTCCTTTGCACCTGCCAAACCGCCTGACTCTCAAAGGCAAAACATGAATAGAAATCTCTTCTTCAGATTGCTGTCTGAACGGATTTACTTGTCAGAAGACCTATGAAACAGATGACTCTTCGTTTTCATGAATCGCACTTGGAAAGTGAGCTGAGGAGAAGAGTAATGTTATGCTAATAGAGTCCCCTGAGACATGGATCACGAGGGCCCCACAATCAATGTAAAGAACAATACAGGAGTGACTCATCACTAAACCCCACTCTTCCAACATTTTTTAAAGATGGGCTAAATATAATTGGCTGTCTATTCTATTCGGTTTCTGTGAAGCGCCGTGACACGTTTTGACAAAACTGTATTTATAATCAATCAGATCTGTCAAGTAAACATGTCAAGCAATGTTCCTTTAAAAAAATTATCCCACACTGAGCAAATTGAAGGTCTGCTGAGCTCAAACCTAAACATTGTGAAAATTCTGTCCAACTTCCAGCGAGGATGTACCCGCTTTAAGTTACAGTTTCAGACAGTGGTCAAGTAGGCTACTGTGGATATTTGATCCTAACGTAGACCAACCACTCACTGCCAAACAATGGTGAAAATGCATCCCATAACATTTGAACATGGAAATAGAAGCCATGTGTGGTGTTCAATGTAGACTTTTGAAAAACAAAACATGCAGGGCTTGACATTAACCTGTTTATCCACTTGTACTTCAGACAAGGTGACTGACAATGTTGTTGTTTGATGCAAGAATCCACTTTACAAAATAAATTGCATTTTTATTCCCATGCCATTATTACAGAGAATCAGACAAATATGCTACCCTCTGCCTATTGGCTACTTAGCTTATTCAAGCCTGTCTCAAAATACACCACAGCCCCTTTAAGACAAAAAAAATAACTCTTTACCCGACTTGCTTTTCAAAGACGTCTAGAAATGTACAAATGTTGTGCTCTTGTCAGAAACACTCTCTCCCCCATTGCTGACTACAAATTATCTATAACTGGGCTAACAACTCACTAACTAGCCAAGGATATTAACAAATGTGTACACGTGGCTACAAGCAGCTCTCGCTTTGATCTCTAAACAAGCTCATCTACTCACAACTGCTCATGCTGTAAACACAGTCCAGTTCAAAGTGAATGGCACAGATCCATACATGGCAATGGTCTATTTGCATATATGCCTACTGCAGCTCTGATTGGTTATGCCGCATTGGTTTGTGTAGAGTACGGGCTGAAAGCCGATTTATGCTCGACCTGAAAATGTAGTCAGAGGCTCCATATGGAGGGAGTGATGCAATTGAGGAGCCTCCAGAGGCATGCATAGGCCAAATTGAGCTCCATACCGCATCGCAGTGCGCCTCCCATATTTTGTAACAATGCAGAGTGATCCTTATAGCTCCGCATTGACATGATTGTTTGATGGTAGGTAAGGGCAGAGGGTCCTCTATAAACTCAAACTCACTTCCTTGACAACTTCCTTCACAACAGCTCTACTCAACAGCTCTGCGCTACTCCGCGAAGTGCAAGAAGCATGAATACAGAGGCCGTATCTCTGTAAATGATGCATGGCCAATACAGAATCCTGATTGGCCATGCAGCGCCTTTAAGTGGTGCATAGTTCCTTTTGTTTCCATATGTTGCATTGAAAGTGGCTTACATTGTGTTGATTCGATCACAATACCCACAGTAAAGGGAAACGTTGATAGTGTTAACTAAGGGGAGAAACTCTAGAAAGTGAGGTTCTTTGCGTGTGCTGACATTAGTTCTGCGCTGCAGTCCCGGGGGACTGCTAAGGCGCACAGCTTAGAGGGAACATTGGTGTCAAGGCCCCACGACTCAGGATGGTTATGCACGGCACCCAACTCAACTGTACAACTTGATGTACATTCATATCATAGCCCAAGAGCATCTCATTAAACAATGATGGGCATTAACATGGAGTTGGTCCCCCCTTTGCTGCTATAACAGCCTCCACTCTCCTGGGAAGGCTTCCCACTAGATGTTGGGACATTGCCGGCTGGGACATGCTTCCATTCAGCCACAAGAGCATTTGTGAGGTCGGGCATTGATGTTGGGAGATTAGGCATGGGTCGCAGTCGGCATTCAAATTCATCCTAAAGGTGTTTGATGGGGCTGAGGTCAGGGCTCTGTGAAGGCCAGTCAAATTCTTCCACACCGATCTTGAGAAACCGCTTCTGTATGGACCTCGCTACTCGATTCAGCAATTGGCAGCCACAATGTGTGAGCTTGTGTGGCCTACCACTTCGCAGCTGAACCGTTGTTGCTCCTAGACATTTCCACTTCACAGTAACAGCACTTACAGTTGACCGGATCAGCTATAGCAAAGCAGAAATTTGATGAACTCACTTGTTGAAAAGGTGGCATCCTATGACGGTACCACATTGAAAGTCACTGTGGTCTTCAGTATGGGCCATTCTACTGCCAATGTTTGTCTATGGAGATTGCACGGTGGTGTTCTCAACTGTATTAACCTGTCAGCATTGGATGTGGCTGAAATAGTCAAATCCACTAATTTGAAGGGGTGTTCACATACTTTTGGCCATATAGTGTATTTGATAATATACATATTATTAATTTCTCAGTGTATAAGACAATGGTTCATCTCCACACAACACTGCACATTTAACACATCAGCCTTGGTTTCTAGGGCATAGGCCTCTTTTATTTGAGTCAGACACCCATCCATGCACCTCACACAGTCCAGTAGGGGTCAGAGACAACTGGGTCCAGTAGGGAATCCACCCAGGGAATCCCTGGTCACTAGCTATCAAATCAAATCAAATTGTATTGGTCACATACACATGGTTAGCAGATGTTAATGTGAATGCAGCTAAATGCTTGTGCTTCTAGTTCCGATAGTGCAGTAATATCTAACAAGTAAACTAACAATTCCCCAACAACTGCCTAATACACACAATGATAATGAGTGAATGAGAATATGTACATATACACTACCGTTCAAAAGTTTGGGGTCACTTAGAAATGACCTTGTTTTCCATGAAAACAGACATGAAATTACTTGCAAAATGTGTAGGAAATATAGTCAAGATATTGACAAGGTTATAAATAAGGATTTTTTAATTGGGTCCTTCAAACTTTGCTTTCGTTAAAGAATCCTCCACTTGCAGCAATTACAGCCTTGCAGACCTTTGGCATTCCAGTTGTTCATTTGTTGAGGTAATCTGAAGAGATTTCACCCCATGCTTCCCGAAGCACGTCCTGGTCACTTCTTATGTCCATACGGTCAAGCTGCTCCCACAACAGCGCAATAGGGTTCAGATCTGGTGACTGTGCTGGCAACTCCATTATAGACAGAATAACAGCTGACTGCTTATTCCATAAATAGTCATTGCATGGTTTGGAGCTGTGCTTTGGGTCACTTTAATTGGCTCAAATTAAGCGCTGTCCACATGGTATGGCATGGCGTTGCAAAATGGAGTGATAGCCTTCCTTCTTCAAGATCCTTTTTAATCTGTACAAATCTCCCACTTTGACACCACCAAAGCACCCCTGACCATCACATTGCCTCCACCATGCTTGACAGATGGCGTCAAGCACTCCTCCAGCATCGTTTCATTTTTTTCTGTGTCTCACGAATGTTCTTCTTTGTGATCCGAACACCTCAAACTTAGATGAGTCTGTCCATAAAAAAAAAATCCAATCTTCCTCTGTCCAGTGTCTGTGTTCTTTTGCCCATCTTAATCTTTTATTTTTATTGGCCAGTCTAAGATATGGCTTTTTCTTTGCAACTCTGCCTAGAAGGCCAGCATCCCAGAGTCACCTCTTCATTGTTGAAGTTGAGACTGGTGGTTTTGTGGGGACTATTTAATGAAGCTGCCAGTTGAGGACTTGTGAGGCAAAAACAAGGACATTTCAAAGTGACCCCAAACTTTTGAACAGTAGTGTATTTGGTTTTGTCAAGTACTGGAAGCACATTTTAATCTGGAATTGAGGTCAGTTTGAAACACCACTTTTGCACAGTATTACCCTATATCACTTGACCTTTTGAAGGATATGGTTTTTGCTGAAGCCAATTGGGAGAACATCACACTTTGCATATGTTGACGAAGTAATGGTCCAGTTTGTTGATAGTTCCCTATGCACCTGTCATTAATCTAAATGATTTTCTAGTTATTACATGAATTTCAGAGGACCATAAAATGCATCTGTTGTTTTGCATACTCTCCTCACTTCTAGAGTACCATGGATTGTATATTGATGGCACTTTTATTGATAAATGAATTCAACATTTGTTAATGAATGTATTCTCGTCCCATGACTTGTTATTGTGAGGGTGCAGTATGAAATGATTTCCCTTGGGAGCTCTCCTCATCAACACACTCTACTAAATACCAAAGTCCTCCGTTGGGATTCGGGATGGGTGTTAAAACAACTATATATTGATAAGTTTTATGAAAATCAATGTTTATTTAGCTGCTTCATGAGTTCACAGAAGCCTATTGCGATCACTCAATAAACATAGGCCCTAGTTCTTTGAATCTAAAAATGTTATATGATTTTTCAGGCATTGTAGATAATAAGTCTTATTGAGCAATGGTCTTTGTTCATATATGATTATACCATGCAGTATGGTACAGAACACTTTGTTCATTCAGAAAAACGTTAGTTATTTTTCATGGTCAGTGTACTTAGTTGATTCTATTGTTTTCTATTGTGATGTTCTGAAACATACTAGAACATGGAACATACTGAAGAATAGTGTAGAAAAAGCACCATTGACATTCGAAGGAGCATTTGAGAGGACTCTGATATAGTCAGACTCCTTTCGGCCCCTATACCTTCCCAGCATGAATCAAATCACTGCTACGGAAATCAATGATCCAGACATAAAAAAGGCAGCTAGTGCAAAGAATTGGAACGTCATAGGGTTCAACAACCTTTTTTCATTTCAAATACCTTTTGATTCTATGATGTCCCTGTTCATTCTGCTGTGGCATTCTGTGGTGCGCTGTGTGTGTTTGATGGTGCCACACGTCAGCTATGTAAAGACATGGGTACAGTGTTGTTGTGTCTGTTTTTGCTCCGGACGGGCGTTTTTCATGCTTCTTAGGCTCCTGGCAAGTGGAAGTAGTTTTGTGAACCTCAACTACTGAATTTGTAACATCAGCTGCAGTGGGGAGAAATAGCTGAAGATGCTGTGACAGATCTCTGGCTATGATGTAATTGATTGGTTTATTTCGGATCCCCATTAGTTAATTTGTCTGTTTGCTTGAGTATTTGAAGATGGAAGAGAGTTCCATGTGATCATGGCTCTGTATGATACTGTGCATTGCCAAGAATTCGTTTTGGACTTGGGGACTAAGAAGAGACGCCTGGTGGCATGTCTTGTGGAGTATGTATTGGTGTCTGAACCGAATGTTATTTGATTATGCAGACAATCTTGAATTTCCATTACGTTAATATTTCTCATAAAAATGATAAGAGAAGCAGTGGATCTCTCGACAACCCTCAACCAGTTCTGTATGTGCAGTTAAGGGCAAGGGGTGCTGATCTGTTTTGAGCCAGCTTCAACTTTGCTATGTCTTTCTTTGCTGCACTTGACCATATTACCGGACAGAAATCAAGATGAGACCGAGACCAGAGCCTGAACAACTAGTGCAGTTGATTTTTTGTATGTCAAAAACACAGAACATCATTTGGGTGACTGACACTACCAGTTGTAGGTTAACTAAAAGGAGTCTATCTTAGGAGTTATATTTGTATTAGTGTCTAGATGTGTGTATTTTTAGTGCAGAGAGAAAAGGGAAGAGACAACTAGACATGCATGACAATTGATATGTACATGGTAATATTCTCATCCATATTTTCACATACTGTAATTATCTTGACTATTTAAATAGAGGGCAAATGGTTCCTCTTGTGACTTAGAAATCCATTATTGCTTGGCTAATTGGCTAGGCAGGCTTTTCCCCCTCATTCATTCCCTCACTCACAGATTGAAATCCAACAGTGATTCTAATTTAGACTAGAACATTGCACAGTAAAATTAATTTCCAATCCCAAACGAGAGAAAAGTTTGTTTGAACAATAGCCCTCACGCTGTGTGTTTGACATGTGACTTGCAGACGAGCTTTACATTTTTTGCACATATGTGATGTTTGAAATTCTGCAGGTTATCCCCCCAATTTCTGTCCCAAATTCATAAAGTACAGACAGTCGTTTTATTAGCAACATTCATTGTACTAAATATGAGAGTAGTGTTCAGTAGAGGAACTGGATGGGAGTAATGTTCATACCTCAACAATGTCACAGTTTTTGTTTTCTGATTTCCCCGTTATCTTGTTTTACCCTTAATTAATAACTACCAACCTTGGCTACTGTTCAAACTTAGAACTGCAGAGCATCAAACTGTATGGTGTACTGAGGGTGACTATGCATCAGGCTTCCACTCCTGTCTGTTTTTTTAAATTGCTGACAAAGTGGCCCAACATTTGAAAACCGGCTTAGCCATCCATTCTCTGCAATACATAACATTGACCTTTTGAATGTAGGCCACCACTGAATTTTACTAACCATGCTCCACTTCAGCTTAGTGTTTTCAAATGTGCCTTTCAACTGGCCAGGCAATGTGCTTCAAAATGCCTTATGATCTGAATTTCTACTATGAGAGTGGCTGATAGTTAAGGATTTAGAGAAAGATATACTAGCCAGACAAATTCACCATTTGATATGTACACATGTAATGCAATTGCTCTTAACATCTTACATTTCTTATCCTATCACCTGATGACTAATGGGTCAAAGTCAGAGATTAAAATGACATTTTTATCTATGCTTTAAATATGGGTAATGGTGATGTTACCTCACAGATGGCTGAAGACCTTGATGGCTGAAGACCTTAAGTGCTGTTAACCCACACTGAAGACTAATAAACTCAGCAAAAAAAGATCCCCTTTTCAGGACCCTGTCTTTCAAAGATCATTTGTAAAAATCAAAATAACTTCACAGATCTTCAATGTAAAGGGTTTACACACTTTTTCCCATGCTTGTTCAATGAACCATCATTTTTTTAATAAACATGCACCTGTGGAATGGTTGTTAACACATTAACAGCTTACAGACGGTAGGCAATTAAGGTCACAGTTATGAAAACTTATGACACTAAAGAGGCCTTTCTACTGACTCAGAAAAACCCCAAAAGAAAGATGCCCAGGGTCCCTGCTCAACTGTGTGAATGTGCTTTAGGCATGCTGCAAAGAGGTATGAGGACTGCAGAAGTGGCCAGGGCAATAAATTGCAATGTCCGTACTGTGAGATGCCTAAGACAGCGCTACGTGGTGACAGGACGGACAGCTGATCATCCTCGCAGTGGCAGACCACGTGTAACAACACCTGCACAGGATTGATAAATCCGAACATCACACCTGCGGGACAGGTACAGGATGGCAACAGCAACTGCCCGAGTTACAGCAGGAACGCACAATCCCTCCATCAGTGCTCAGACTGTCTGCAATAGGCTGAGAGAGGCAGGTCCTCACCAGACACAGACATCACCAGAAACAACGTCGCCTATGGGCACAAACCCACCATCATTGGACCAGACAGGACTGGCAAAAAGTGTTATTCACAGACGGGTCGCGGTTTTGTCTCACATGGGGTGATGGTCGGATTTGCGTTTATCGTCAAAGGAATGAGCGTTACACCGAGGCCTGTACTCTGGAGTGGGATTGATTAGGAGGTGGAGGGTCCATCATGGTCTGGAGCGGTGTGTCACGGACTGAGCTTGTTGTCACTGCAGGCAATCTCTATGCTGTGCATTACAGGGAAGATATCCTCCTCCCTCATGTGGTACCTGCAGGCTCATCCTGACATGACCCTCCAGAATGACAATGCCACCAGCCATACTGCTCGTTCTGTGTGTGATTTCCACCAAGACAGGAATGTCAGTGTTCTGCCATGGTCAGCGAAGAGCCCGGATCTCAATCCCATTCAGCACGTCTGGGACCTGTTGGATTGGAGGGTGAGGGCTAGGGCCATTCCCCCCAGAAATATCTGGGATCTTGCAGGTGCCTTGGAGGAAGAGTGGGGTAACATCTCACAGCAAGCACTGGAAAATCTGGTGCAGTCCATGAGGAAGAGATGCGCTGCATTACTTAATGCAACTTGTGGCCACACCAGATACTGACTGTTACTTTTGATTTTGACCCCCCTTTTGTTCAGGGACACATTATTCAATTTCTGTTAGTCACATGTCTGTGGAACTTGTTCAGTTTATGTCTCAGTTCTTGAATCGTGTTATGTTCTAACAAATATTTACACATGTTTAAGTTTGTTGAAAATAAATGCAGTTGACAGTGAGAGGACGTTTTTTGCTGAGTTTATATTGACACATATTTCAAATACATACTGTATATGTAATATAGTGTACGTACTAATATTTGAAATAAAAATATCTAAATATATTTATTCCTCATATATGTGACCTGTTTCAGGAAACTAGGCTTATGCAGGGTCACTACTTCACAGGAGAGCCATTTGAATGTAACCTTTTTTTTAATCAAATTAGATTTTTTTCTCACAAATGCCTTCTCAAACATGTGAACTTTCATGTGCCTTAATAACAAACGTGAATGCCATCTGTAAATACAAATCAAATTGTTAACTTACGAGCCTAGATGGTTTAGGCACAGAAAAAGTGAGCAATCTTCCCGCTAGCCATGATTGGGTGAGATAATGACATGCCGAGAGACGAGTTTGGACTGGTATGCCATATAGCACGCTTCTGTCTATTTGAGCTGGTCAGTCTGTCTAGGTGCAGCTTTTTTAAATTGATTGTGTAGTAAAACTGCGTAAGTGTTGCTCTCCACTTTCTGGAGGACTGAGTTTTGAAATCAGTGGAATTCGAGTATGAAGCTAAGGAAATTAAGAAAAGACCTGTCTCCGGATTACATCTTCAAACCATGGCATCCGACAGGAGACGTGTCCATCCATGAATGATGTATACAGGTAAGATAGTCTAGCTAGCTACATTTTCAGATTTGACAGTTTATAACTTTGACAGAAAGTGGTTCATTTCAAGTTAAAGTGTACTATTAGCTAGCTAGCTAACGTTAGCTGGCTGGCTCGCTAGCTAAAGTTACATGTATGTCTTCTTATTCATATATCAGAGCAATTTGCTTGGCTAGCTATAGCCTAATTTAAGCTAGCTAACGTTGAACCAGGTTGGTTAGCTATCTGTAGATTCATGCAGGGTAGTAATGTCATGATTTGGGATTATGGTTAATTTTTTACCTAGCTAGCGAGCTAATGTTAGCTGGCTGGCTCGCTAGCTAACGTTACATGTATGATCTTATTATTCATATCTCAGAGCCATTTGTTTGGCTAGCTATAGCCTAATGTTAGCAAGATAACATTGAACCTGGTTGGTTAGCTACCTGCAGATTCATGCAGGATAGTAACGTCATGAGTTGGGATTATGGTTCATTATTTACCTAGCTTGCTAGCTGCATGTCAACTACAGGTTAAGCTCCAATGTCCATTGTCAGACTCACAAGTTGCAATTACCCTGTGTATAATGCAGAGACATAGAGTCAGTAAAACGATTCCACACAAGATGGAGAATAAGAGGTTAATATTCAGGAGCTAACTAGCTAAATGATACAAAATACTAACTGATATTGGCTGTTGAGGCTCCACACCAGAATTATCCATTGCAGGGAAAAATATTTATATTTTTAGCTAGAAATAATCTAGCTAGCTAGCCATTGCTTGGTAAGAAACATTTTACATTAACTAGCTAGCTTTGGCAATTAGATTATATCTAGCACATACTAACTATCCATTGAATTCTTACCTTGGTCAGTCACACTGCATGTTGTGTGGACAAGCTAAGGGAGCTGGCTAGCTACAGTAAGTAGCTGTGTCAGCTAGCTGAGTGAAAACGCTTTCTTTCAGGCAGTTTGACCCGCTAGCTTAAAAAGTATATTTTAAATAATTGTTATGAATATATCATGAAATAAAATACTATTATCAGTAAGATTGATTTTGGGTGCTAACAGGTGAAATATCTAAATTGCAACCGCTCTGGATCATTTCAAATTGGGATTGACAGCTCGGGAGCAATATGTTCTAGGTTAATGTGTCTCCTTTCGAAATTAACATAGCTAATCTTACATTGTTTCATAATTGACAAGTAGCCTCAATAGCTGAATAATTACATTTTTAACTTTTGCATGCAAACCCCATTTTGGAAACCTAAAGCCAAGGAACTAGATGTCAATAGACTCAACATTACAATTCAGCATGATACATGTGGTGCATATTTAATTTACATAGATTTTAAAATATATTTACATACGTATTCTATGATGTGCTCAAGTTATATATTTCATGAATATGTTTTGAACATACATGTAAGTACTGTATATTTTATGATATATGAGTTTTCCGTATGGGCGCTCAGACCTGAAACTCTATCCCAATACCCAAGTCTCAGCAAGTCAACTCTATAAGTTTCTATTTCTGAAAATGTCAACATTGTAAACATGGGAGATTTCTATGTCCAAAGTTATGGTGAAAATATGTTGTTTGTATTGTATTGTTTTGGATTGTTTTGTGTCTTTTTTTTAACCTAGGGCCTACTGTAACTGAAGGCTATGATTGGTGAACTTTTTTCAGGTTCGCCGCTTTGTTACTCTGCATGAGAGCTCATAATTCAATTCATTCACTCGTTCATACTGTTGATACTGTGGATGCACTTATCGCTGTCGTCAGCAGCTCTCTTCATTATAGCCCCAGGTAAGTTGGCATCTTACCGATTCAACATTTTTTAAATTACCTTCCCTTAGGAACCTGGGAGGGATATAAACAAAGGAAAGCCCCCCGCGAAACCTCCCTGCTCTTTGGTGATCAATCTTAGCTGTCTGAAGAGGCAATACAGTCATTCTTCAATGTGAATCCACTCCAGAGCTATACATCTTCTCAGGCCTGATAAATGCTGAGGGTTAGATTTGATGCTTTTGATTAACGCCCGGGCATCGACAGCTAGTATCGCGCAGGAAGTAAATGTGGCAAATTAACTGCCAGAAAAATGAAAACAGAGAGTAAAGAAGTGATCTACACATTCCAGGAGCTAACTTTATTGATGTGATGTACAGTGCCTTCAGAAAGTATTCACACCCCTTGACATATTCCACATTTTGTTGTGTTACAGCCTGACTTCAAAATCGCTGCCAGCCTGGCAGCGATTACAGCTGTGAGTCTTTCTGGGCAAGTCTCTGAAAGCTTTTCACACCTGGATTATACAATATTTGCACGTACATATTTGTTTTATTCTTCAAGCTCTGTCGGGTTGGTTGATGATCATTGATAAACAGCCATTTTCATGTCTTGCCATAGATTCTCAAGCTGATTTAAGATAATTGTATGTGTGGGGTACAGAGATCAGGTAGGCATTTAAAAAATCATGTTAAATGCTATCATTGCACACATAGTGAGTCCATGCAACTTCTTATGTGACTTGTTAAGCACATCTTTACTCCTGAACTTATTTAGGCTTGCCATCACAAAGGTGTTGAATACTTATTGACTCCAAACACTTTTCATTTTTAAATAATATGTACAAATTTCTAAAAACATAATTACAATTTGACATGACGGGTTATTGTGTATAGGCAAGTGACACACAATCTCAATGTAATTTCAATTTAGCCTGTGAAACAACAGAATGTGGAATAGATCAAGGGTTGTGAATGCTTCTGAAGGTACTGTGTTTGCAACTGTTGAAATAAAATGTTATGGTACCATTCCACTGTTGAGAAACCAAAGTCAAATAAAGGCATACACTAATTTGTGGTGCATCTAGATGATCAATTACTTCTCTTTCCCTAATCAATTTCATTTGTTTTAATTGCTTTGCACTTATTGCACCAAATTATATTAATGTCATCAGAAAATATGATGTCAGGTTCATATATGTTATTGTGGGGAATATTAAACGCTATTGTGATACTTCACAAAGGCAGCTGCATGTAACATGTACCAGTCAAGAGAAGTTGGTGTTTTGATCAATGTGCTTCAATAAATGATCCTGTGAGGGTGTCCTCATAATCACAGTGATTACAATTGCAAACATCAACATTTGTGCTGATTATCTTCTGATAGGGTTGAAAACACATGACATGAATCAAAATTAATTTTTGCAATGCTATTAATAGCGCCATTCAACATACGGTCATGAAAAAAAAAGTAATAATAAAAATGGAAGTGTTCCTTTCAAGACTCCAGGGCCCTATTCCAGAAGGGGTGCATGTGAGCCTTTTTATAGCGGCCCAAAATGAAGGCAGCATTTTAGAGAACAGAAGGGCCCGAAACTCAGTGTATCTGTCGATATGTCATAGCCGTCACAGGAGGTGAATCATAGCCAAGTGTCCACAGGCTAACGGTAGAGGCCCTGTCATGGGCTGAAACGATGTAACCTCGGCTGTTGATAGTTTTTTGGGGAGTGACACAAAATCTAAACATTTTACTGCCAGCATCCTCAGCAAAAGCTGCTTGTTGTTGTTGTGTATGTGTGTGTTATTAGCCAATAGTGAGGTATACTCACCTAAGGGACCTTACATATCATTGTATGTGTGGGGTACAGAGATCAGGTAGGCATTAAAAAATCATGTTAAACACTGTCATTGCGCACATGTGACTTGTTAAGCAACAATGTGCTCCTCAACTTATTTAGGCTTGCCATAACAAAATGGTTGAATACTTATTTGACTCGAGACATTTCAGCTTTTCATTTTGAATGAATTTGTACACATTTCTAAAAAACACAATGCCAATTTGACATTCTTGGTTACTGTGTGTAAGCCAGTGACTCAAAATCTAGATGTAATCCATTTTTTAATTCAGGCTGCAGCATAACAGCATGTGAAAAAAGTCAAGGGTTGTGAATACTTCCTGTATTTGCCACTGTTGAAGGAAAATGGATGGCGCCACTCCACTGTTGAGAAAACAAAGTCACGTAAGTAAGGCATACACTCTTAATTGTGGTGCATCTAGATGATCAATTACTCTAAGCAATCCAGCTAACCCATCAATCAAATAACCAGTTAACCAAAATAGTGTTTTTTCCAGAAATTGGTAACGATTATTGAGCTGGAATTGCTGTTTGTTATTCGACAGGTGCACTGCAATTGAATCAAATGAATGTGCAGTTGCTGTAACAGTTTTGTCCCAACCCACATATCATATTTATGAATTCACCACCACGTCTCTTCGTTATCTCTATAAAACATGACATCCACATGACATTGACATTTGACGATTAATATCAGTATTTACATGAAGAACATTGTCAACATTGTCTTGAGAAATGGAGAACTATCTTTTAATATAAATCCATTCGATTGAATGTTAGTATTCTGGTCCCAAAAGGATAACTCAAGGACAACAGTGATAAGAGTCCTATATCTTTTTTTTACTTATTCTATGAGCATCAAAAATCTTGGCTCAGACTGTCTAGATGCTAAAGCTGTCAATGCAAACAGTAATGTGTGACATAGAAACACAGCACATACTGTATAATGTTCTGAGATAATCCCACATACCATTAATTACGAGCCTTGGGCACATTATCTGATCTCATTAAGCTTAGGCATTGGGCTCAATACTTTGTAGCATCACATCCCAATGACATCAGATCTTTACTCCTTGATTGGGTATGATAGTGTGTGCATAGCACAGGAGGTTGGTGGCACCTTCATTGGGGGAGGACGTGCTCGTGGTAATGTCTGGAGCAGAATAGGTGGAATGGTATATAACACATGGTTTCTATTTGTTTAATGTCATTCCATTTGCACCGTTCCAGCCATTATTATGAGCCGTCCTCCCCTCAGCAGCCTCCACTGGCATAGTCATTATTTAGTAGGTGATCATTAGGATGAGCTTTCCAGGTGAAGCTTATACAGTAGGCACCTAATTCTACAAACTGTAAGCCCACTCAGTTCATGTTGACCAAGCAGCCGTATGTGCTCCCATTTCCAATCTGTAGTGCCCTGTGTGTATAATTATTAATATTTTTGGTCTGGTAACAGGCAGGTTGGCATAGATGCATCTGCTGTAGAGTAAATACAAAGGCCTACACACACACACACACACACACACTGATTTGAATAATACTGCTACTGTTTCTTTTAAAATGATCGCATGTACACATATCTATCCCTCGCTCTCTCTCACTCTCTATCTTACTCTTTCTCTCCTTTCTCTCTCCCTCTCTCTCTTACGTGCACATACACACACACAAACCACTTGTATCTCCTCCATCAGAGGAAACCGATAATCATGTCAGGTAATTCAAAAAAATGACTGCTATTTTGATGTCATGATTCTTCTCAGGGGAGCCAGCCAAAGTGCCTTCCATTGGGAAGACACCACTGGCACCGCGCCACGCTATCACGACAACGACTTCTTTAACTGGATTTCCAACTGAGCGCCAGCGATTGTGAGATGTGTCCTTCACAACGGGCAACTTACTGTTAACGTATTGTTAATGTGATTAGCCAGCCAGAAACGTTCAGATAATTTAATGCATCTCCACGGCTAATTTGGATGCCGCCTATATGACACATCAGCTTACTGTTGTGTTTGGTCACTAAGGAGGGTATAGGAGTTGGCTTATGGATACGTAATACAATGTAGACTAAAGGGAAGATCTGTTTGTACATGCCAGCCCCCTCCATATGATAGATTTAATTATATGTATACATTGCTTGCTCAATGGCTCTCAAGGTCTAATTGGACTTTATCCCTGGCAGAGCTAACATGCATGGGGTTGCAAAGACTTATTCAAACTTAATTTGCCAATCGCCTGTCTTTGTTAGCCAATGGACAGATAAACCACAAATTTGACTGTTTGAATAGGCACCAGGCAAAAAGTTGATGAATTCAAACAGTTCAGATTCTAATCGCTTATTTCCACTAAGGACTTTCCCTAGTGTTTTACCAAAAGGGCTCAGACTTTTGTGTTGCCACCTCCACAGCCTGGCCCCAGTGTCTCACTGCGCCATGGCCTCCGTGGACCTGCTCTAACTTGTGGCCAAGTCCAGGCCATTGGTACTTTTCAGCTTTCATTTATATAGCAATGGTTAACTGTGCACATGGGTTAACACCATCTAGGGTTAACACCTTCTCACAAAGCAACTGTCTTGTTGATGCAGATGTTGTTGATTCTGCTCTACACAAGTCCTCAGTGTCAAGACCTCAGTGTCAAGTCCTCAGTGTCAAGACCTCAGTGTCAAGACTTCAGTGTCAAGTCCTCAGTGTCAAGTCCTCAGTGTCAAGACCTCAGTGTCAAGTCCTCAGTGTCAAGTCCTCAGTGGCAAGTCCTCAGTGTCAAGACCTCAGTGTCAAGTCCTCAGTGTCAAGACCTCAGTGTCAAGTCCTCAGTGGCAAGTCCTCAGTGTCAAGTCCTCAGTGTCAGCCCTAACTAACTGGAAACACAGTCCCCCCCCCCAAAAAAAAACAACAACAATAGAGCTAACATGAATATGATCACTTGCAAACCACTGGTGCTGTAATGGAAAAACCCAGTTTACCAGACCCAGATTTAGCCTAGTCTTGGACTAAAATGTACTTTTCAGGGATAATCCCCACTAAACATGCTTCTTCGTCCAGGATTAGGCTTTAATCTTCTTTTTTTTCAGGAAATCAGACCCAAATGTGTTGGTTGTTATAATTGTTGATTTAATTTAGAAATTACATGCAATTTACAATCTTGTGCACAGATTTCCTGTATGTACAGTAAATTTCCATGTCTTTAAACACTTACCCAAACCATATGGTTTAGGCATGCTTTAGATTTAAGTTAGGTGCAGGCAGTTAGCCCTACCAAAGAGAGTTTTAGCTACCCTCAACTACAACTAGGTTATACTGTATGTCTCATAGGCTGTGTTCTATGTCACTCTCTCTCTCTCTCTCTCTCTCTCACACACACACACCCTCGGGCCATCCTACGACTCCACCCACACACTGACCTTACATACATGCCACATGAACAGCACCTGTTGCCATGAGTATTTTTTCACTGGCAGCCCATTTCTGATATTTTGCCCAATTATGGGCAACAGATCTGATCTGATTGGTCAAATTATTGGCAATAAATATAATATCAAAATTGGTCTGTCTGTGTAAATGCAGCCGTATTGTCTGACAGTGTACAGTACACCCTCAAAAAAGTATGTTTCATCGCATTGTACTGCCCTCTATAGGCCTCCCTCACTCCTTCGACCCCCCCCCCCCCCTCACGAAGTACTACACAACAAATCGCATCTAAATATTGACAACATGCATGTTTTGCTCGTTATATACGTTAGGGGTGGGGATATTCATGCATATTTCAGGATTCTTTCAGCCTCCAACGAATGGAAATTAATATTGACTTTACATATTGTGTATGCTGCGCCAGCCTTGATACACGTTCCACCAGTTGAAACATTGTCAGTACAAAAAACGCATAACTGATTGCACAGAGACATAAGGAGGACATCATATTATTTCGTCAGACAATGTCGAATTAAAGTCAACTATCTAAGATGCGCATACATATTCAGTCAAATTGTGCGGTCAACGCTGAGAATTTTTGGGGGGATCTTGGGTAGATCTATTCACAACGCAATACAAGCCGTACCACTCACAAGATACAAAGGGATTCGTGCCTTTCCACGGATTCACCAGCGCTTGTGCTACAGAGGGAGATCTCGGTTGAAATGGATGTATCTGATGTTTTGCAGTTCGGTTTATTACCCTTTTTCCCATATGAAAGTATTACTTTTCCTTGATTCCAATCCACAATGAGAGACCAAGATTCGCTGTGAGAAATACAAGAACCCGTTTTTTTGTCGCGCTGATTGTCACGTTGCAGGCGTGAATGAGACAGTTTGTGCAATTCATTGCCTGGTATGTGGAGCTAAAGACCGCCGTGGCTCTACTTTGAGGATTTTACAACGGGGAAAAGATTACCATAGGACAGGATGGTAAACAGCGGAAGGTAGTTGGAATGCTTTCGCATTGACAAGGTTCAACATGGTAAGGACAGCGGATTTTCTGTCTGAGATGCAGGGCTCTATTGCTCATTTCAGGGGAAGCTATTGCTTGAGTAGGGGAGCTGTCCATGGTCCTGAAAATTATTTTCCCCCATACAGCTCTTTATCCACATACAGCCGTATTCAATTTGGTTTAGTCTAGATTAAAAACGATGAAAAGGGTGGATTTGATTAAAGTGGCAATAATATGCATCCGCGTTTACTGGTCGATATAATAAATTGACATAAATTGCATAACTTTTTTGGGGGCTACTCGGTGTCCTTCAATGTGATGAATGAATGCGCAAGTCATGAAATCATTGCAATGCCTCATATTCGTTCAGTGTAGGCCTATTTTGATGAAATTGATTAGTGGTAAATGGCCTACATAGGCTACAGACTAACTAAATATGGAATGCAATACATTCTTCATCGGTATGAATCAAATGTCCTTTCGTAAAAAAAAAAAAGCATAGCCTATTAGCTTACCATAAACTCTATGATCATATTAGGATGACTACACCCGGACCTCTAGGCCGATAGCGTTTTCTATTTTGTGGATTTTGTCACAGATATAACTTGTGTGTGTGTTTGTGTGTGTGTGTATGTGTGATTGTGCGAGTGGTGCGCGCGCGTTTGTGAGTGGGGGGAGAGAGCGAGTGAAAGGGAGAGAGAGATTATTTGAAGAAGAATTAGGAAATTCTTCAACTTCAACATATACCGGATGCGATATAAAACGTTTATTATAGTATGATTTATTCCACATCAAGATGTAAATTGTGCATGACATTCAGCAATGCTTGCAAATCCGTTTTTGCTTTTAATCAACTTGGGTCTCTTTTTTTCGCCGGAGGGATGAAGGGCTGTGACTATCCCTATGTAACAATCAGTATTTCTAACGCATGCATGATTGAGGATGAACACCTCCCATAATGACCACGACTAGCCTATTTATCATTTATTAACAAATATCTCCTGATATCTGATGATAATGATTGATACCCGGCGATTTGTATACTATTCGCAAGTCGTCGGATATGCGGGGTGAGTAGAAGATTGGTCTTTCCATGGGGTTGCTCGTATACTATGTTTAAAATAGATCTTTAAATCTAAACTAACAATGGAATTTTGTTCCATTCCATTCATGAAATGTATGTTTTAATCCTGGGTCCCGTCGATTAAACGTAAACATTGTATCAAGATTAACTCTATGCTGGAATCTTCGGGGAATATAATTTGAAATGGCAATGGATTCTGTATAAATGTCGCCGATGGCTTGCCGGTTTAGTTTGCAAGCCATTTTAATGCATCGTTAGCTTTCAAAATCCCTCAACTCCATCCTAAAGCAGCTATAATCAACCTGCTTGTTCTATTTTCAAAGAAACACACGCATAAGGCTGTACTCTTTTCCATGACATTCACCAATGTGCACTGCATGTCATCAATATTTCGCATGGGGAGTTATTTCCTTTTCGGGATATCTATACCATGTTGAGAGATGATGCTGTAGCTAAATACATAATAATGGAACTGTAATGAATGTGGCATTTTAGCTGCAACAAATGTTTTTGACATAACTATATTGTGTTTGCAACTATCTCCAGATTTCTGCTCTTTCTTTTGCACGTAAACCTCCAAATATGTATATGCTTTTAGTTATCTAAAATGCATTACAAAGTGTTGTATGTCTATATCCACAACTGTGTAGCTCTTTGTAACCACTGCATGCAGGGATGTTTCGCTTAACACAAGATGTTCATTAAACAGACAATGCCTGCCTTTCTCTTCTAGATGACACCCCATACTGGCACCATACTTCAGTGAGCTGGGGCACCTTCTCCCTTGAAAATGCATATCTGGATACTGAAAATAATCCTTCTGATCGCAGCATCTCTGACTCTGGTCGAGATGTACGACAATTACGGGGAGATCTGTAGGAATCTATGTACATGCGAGGAGAAGGAAGGGATACTGACGGTAAGCTGTGAGAACAGAGGGATTGTCAGACTGACAGAAATAAGCCCGGTGCATTTTTCAATGTACCACCTTCTGCTGACAGGGAACCTCTTAAAGAAACTGTCCCTCAACGACTTTATCAACTACACTGGGGCGACCATATTGCATTTAGGCAACAATGCTATCGACGAAGTGGAAACGGGTGCTTTCAATGGACTTCAAGGATTAAAGAGATTGCACTTGAACAACAACAAGATAGACGTCCTAAGGGATGATACATTTGTCGGCCTGGAGAGTTTGGAATACCTTCAGATTGATTACAATTACATCACCAATATAGAGCCCAATGCCCTGAGTAAATTGCATCAGCTCACAGTTCTCATTTTGAATGACAATTTGCTCTCTGCTCTGCCTACCAACATTTTCCGGAATGTTCCCTTGACACATCTGGACCTCAGGGGCAACCGTTTGAAAATGTTTCCTTACATTGGGCTCCTGGAGCACATGGACAAAGTGGTGGAATTACAACTCGAGGAGAACCCGTGGAATTGCTCATGTGAGCTCATCGCCCTGAAAGCTTGGCTGGAGAGCATATCATACACAGCTTTAGTGGGGGAGGTGGTCTGTGAGACGCCGTTCAGGCTGCATGGCAGAGACCTGGACGAGGTCTCCAAACAGGAGCTGTGCCCTCGCCGAGCAATCTCTGAATATGAAATGCGCCCCCCTCCCCCACTCAGCACCAATGGATATTTCCAAACCACTCCAGCTTCGGTGACGGCCTCAGCCACCTCATCGAATGCTTTCAAGGCGTCGTCAAGGCCTACCAAGGGCACCCGTCAATCAAACCGAACCAGGTCAAAGCCCACCTCCCGGATTCCGGCTAACCCTTACAACTATGGCCCCATCATTGCTTATCAGACCAAATCTCCTGTGCCTTTGGACTGTCCCACCACCTGTACGTGTAATCTGCAGATTGCTGATCTTGGACTAAATGTCAACTGCCAGGAGAGAAAGATTGAGAACATATCTGACCTTAAGCCCAAGCCATACAATCCCAAAAAAATGTACCTCACGGGGAATTACATTCCTGTGGTACGCAGATCGGATTTCTTGGAGGCTACCGGATTGGATTTGCTTCACCTAGGAAACAATAGGATATCCCTCATCCAAGACAGAGCTTTTGGGGATTTAACCAACCTGCGTAGGCTGTATTTAAATGGTAATCTAATCGACAGGCTTACAGCAGAGATGTTTTTTGGCCTGCAGAGTTTGCAGTATCTCTACTTAGAATACAACAAAATCCAAGAGATTGTAGGGGGCACTTTCCGGTTTGTGCCAAACCTTCAGCTGCTTTTCCTCAACAATAACCTTCTGAAAACCCTACCAGGGGGAATCTTTACTGGGCTGTCCCTCTCTAGACTTAATCTCCGCAGTAACCATTTCCAAAACCTGCCTGTAAGCGGTGTGTTAGATCAGTTAAAATTGCTGTTGCAGATAGATCTGATTGAGAACCCGTGGGATTGCTCATGTGACGTCGTCGGCATGAAGATATGGCTTGAGCAGCTCAGTGCAGGCACCGTTGTTAATGAGGTTAAATGCGAGACCCCCAAACGACACAGCGGGATTGACATGCGTTCCATTCAGTCTGAACAGCTGTGTCCAGATTACTCTGACGTAGTCGTCTCAACAGCGCCCCCCTCTGACGAGCCTCTGCCGGACAGAGCCACCACCACAGAGACTTACCAGAGATCTAACCCCACTAGCAGCGTCATCCCTCTCTCTGTCCTCATCCTCAGCCTGCTGCTCGTGTTCATCATGTCCGTCTTTGTGGCAGCGGGGCTGTTTGTGGTCGTGGTGAAAAAGCGCAAAAAGTCCCAGAGCGACCGCACCAGCACCAACAACTCTGACGTGAGCTCGTTTAACTTGCAGTACAGCCTTTACAGTAATAACCGAACCGTCCCCAAAGTCAAAGCCCCCGCAGGACACGTGTATGAGTACATCCCTCACCCTATGGGCCACATGTGCAAAAATCCCATTTACAGGTCCAGGGAAGGCAACACAGTCGAGGATTACCGTGACCTCCATGAATTGAAGGTGACTTATAGAAGTGATGTGGATGAGGAGAGGAACAGCAACATGAGGAGTCCCACTTATAGCGTGAGCACTATTGAGCCTCGCGAGGACCCCTCCCCTGCACAGAATGCTGAGCACTTCTTCAGGGGCATCATAGAGGCGGACAACCAATCCCCCTCCGGTAACAGTCTAGAATACAAGTACACTGGCCCTGTCTCGTACACGTACAACCCAAACTTTGATGTTAGACGCCAGTTCTTACACCCAGAGAGGATACGAGAAACAGTGCTTTATGGCACAGCGCCAAGTACTGTTTACGTGGAGCCCAACAGAAATGAATATTTGGAACTAAAAGCGAAACTTCAAGTCGAGCCAGACTACCTCGAAGTTCTTGAGAAACAGACCACTTTCAGTCAGTTTTGAGCAACAGATTTGTCCATATATGAAGGATTTCCCTCCTTAAAAGTACTGGCTCAATATTGAGGGTGCCTTGGCACGACACATCAACAAAATAAGCATTAAACGGGGTGTGCCAAACTCTATTATTCTTATTTCTTAATTACATGACATCGCAGGAACTGAAAGTCTCTCTCTGAACCTAACTGGACGAACACACAAGTTGTTCTACTTAACTGGTGATTTAGAATCTATTTTTATATGGTGAAGATTGAATACACATATATGTAAGTGTACAGGTAACCTTACCCAACCACATTTTCAGGAATATAACCATACATATATTGTGAATCACAGAAAAGTGTTTATAAATCACCTTCTGACGAAAGAACACTGTACGGCAGTGTCTCCATCAAACTGCGCAGGACAATTCTCTGCTTTTAGTCTGTAAGTATTTATTGGAGTGCTCTGCCATGTGTTTTCCAAACTTTTGATTCTTCATCAATACTACCTGTGTCATAACTCCAGGATCCTCTGTAAAAACCTTTATGTTTTGTAGTTCCATATCATTCACCGTAGCTCGGCATTGTAAAAGTGGCTTTTTTTGTTGTTTTGTTTTTAAAGGTGGCACACCCCCAATGTTAAAGAAAGACTGCGTCATTTAATGAAGAAGAAAAGAAGGTGTCCTTGTATGCTTTCTGCACTTTTTGGGGGGAATTGTAAGGCAAGTGGGCCTTTTAAACAGCTATCATTAGGATGATTATTATTAAAAATGAATACGTGCGTTCATTCTTAATATGTACTCTTGGTATGTTATCAAATTCATGAATAATAATTGAAGTAATAATTATGTTGTGTAATACTGATCTTTTAATGTAACACCTATTTTTATACAAGCATTCGCAATTCTCTTTCCCTCATCAATTGCATTTGTTTAAATTGCTTTGCACTTATTGCACTATATTGACCAAAATATGTTAATGTCATCAATAAATATGATGTCAGGTTCATATGCGTTCTTGTGGGGTAAATGAAAGGCTATCGTTAGATACTTCACAGAGGCAGTTGCATGTAACGTACCATTCAAGAGAAGTTGGTCTTTCAATGAGGTTTTGATCAATATGCTTAAATCAATGATCCTGTGTGGGTGCCCTCATAATCATAGTGGTTCCAACTGCAAGCATCAACATTTGTGCTGATCATCTTCTGATAGGGTTAAAAACACATTACATCACAGGCACCAAAAAATACATATGAAAGTGTTCCTTTCAAGACTCCAGGGCCCTATTCCAGAAGGGGTGCATGTGAGCCGTTTTATAGCGGCCCAAAATGAAGGCAGCATTTTAGAGAACAGAAGGGCCCGAAACTCAGTGTATCTGTCGATATGTCATGGCCGTCACAAGAGGTGAATCATAGCCAAGTGTCCACAGGCTAACGGTAGAGGCCCTGTCATGGGCTGAACCGATGTAACCTAGGCTGTTGACAGTTTTGGGGTAAATTATGTGCCAGTGTAACTCATTTGGGAGGTGACACAAAATCTAAACATTTTACTCCCGGCACCCTCAGCAAAAGCTGCATGTTGCTGTGTGTGTGTTATTAGCCAATACTGAGAATCTGACCTAGTTGCTTTACTCCTGAGCTGCAGTTGCTTGGGAAAAAATGTATTTCAGGTGTGAATCAAATTATGGCGTTAGTATAGGGACGCGTGTTCGGTGTTCGTGTGTATGTATGCAATTGTGTGTCTTTACACTAACATGTGCCTCTTTGTGATTTCATAATATACACATCTCATTTGTTAAGTGAACCTGGTGGTGGGGGGGTTTCATGCTCCTATTTTCAAGCCAGAAGCCAGCCCAAATGTTGCCATGACCCTGAGCAGGGTAGCCGAATCCTGGCTAATGGATGAATGAATTAGCCATGTCTCACTGCAGGAGGTTGACGGTAGAGCCTCTAACCTGACAAATAATGCTTTTAATAAGCCAATGGGGTACTCTGTGGGACTCCATGTGGAACGGCACAATGGTTTAATTCGCCTCCCTGGATTTGTTCACTTAGCTCATTTGGAGGGGCCAAAGGAGGGAACATCTCTGCTGTAAACCTGTTGTGCTGCAGTGCAGGGCCGAGAGGACATGTGAGGAGGACGCTCTGCCACAGCGTCATGATGATGTGAGCAATTGAGTTCAAGGAGATTTGGGTAATTGAGAAGGCAGAGATGAGATCTGACAGGCACCAATGAGTCTGATGATTGCTTTAATCATGATAGTTAATGGAATTCCTCCAGGCATGTAAAAGCGCTCAAATGTTCATCAACACATTAAGATTTCTTGTCCCTCACCTCTGTAATTACAGATCTACGTTTTTTGGGGGGGGTGTTATTCTCACCGATTGTAATGAAAGTTTTTTTATTGTCTTATTTGAATCAATATGTCTGATACTTGTCACCTGATTTGTTTTCATGGGTATCCATAAAGAAACTAGAACTTCATATTCACAGCAAGGGTAACTCCTAATTTCCATTTGACATTTTGACCTTCGACATAATGCAGTTTAGAGAACATTTAGTGTGATCAACAAAGCAGCCTATTTCTCAAGTACCTGTGGTAAAGATTCCTAAGGGATGTTGTCTGATGCTAATTCACCCGTCTCCCCAATCTATAGTTTTCCCAGACTACATGGAAAGTAGTATAATATGGTAATGAAATATGTTATAACAGTATACTGGAAAAGGACTAATAAAAGCATGTAAGTATACTCCACATTCCTGTGGTACTGAGAGGTTGAGCTGAGCTATTGCTCGTACAACTTCCTGTTAAACATGACCTGGTGATTGTTCCTCTCTGCAGGGATAAAACCAAATAAATCAAATGTGCCGTATCAAAAAAAATCTATTCTGTCTGTTAGATAGTGAAAAGTGTTTGCTGAAAGCCAGCAAGGGCCCTGGATTACTAAGAAACGGCAACAACAGTTTTCAAATGGATGCTATTTTTGTCTGTCTTCGCATAACCTTGTATTTGTGTGTGTGTTTGTGTGTGTATGTATGTTCGAGAGAGTGTGAGAGTTGTGTATGTGCATAGAAGCTCAGTGACAGTGTTTGTATGTTCGGGAGGGAGGGGGAGAGAGTCGTGTATGTGCGTAGAATGTCAGTGATTGTGTATGTGTGTGTGTCAGTGCCTCTTTCCTGTCTCCCTGTTTCCAAGCATGCTCCCACTGGGTCGCCCGGTTGTGCTTATTAGGCTCGCGTTTTGTTTGTTTGGTTATAGTGCTGCAGCCGTTGATCAGAAGCTGCAGCAACCCTGTCGTTTGATAAATGGCAACTATAGCATTACTGACTCCCCAGCCTCGTGATGTCTGGCTAAAAAAACAACAGGTTGATGTATTGCTTCCTTGAGTGTGTCAAGTCATTTAGCTGTAGCCCCTGCCCTAGCTCTGTGCGTCATTGTCTCTGAGTGGGAGGAAAGGAATGCATAAAGGGTACATCCAATGATGCAGCATACTGTAGCCGCAGTTATATTGTCTCGAATGTTACGACTGTACTGGGTGATATTGTTAGTTGACTTGAGAGCTGTTGACAGCCGTAGACATGCGAGAAGGTGCTGCTAAATTGATGTCAATGTGGCAACGGATTACGGTTTATTTTGTTTGGTGTGCTGACTGGATAGGCTGTCATTTATTTTCCTTGAAACCATGCAGGATCACACACACACACGGTCACGGTCTCACACACACACACACACACACACATACACACATGTACACACGCACGCACACACATATACGCACGCGTACACCTGCACGCACGCATGCACGCAAGCACACACACACACACACACACACACACACACACACACACACACACACACACACACACACACACACACATAACTGTGTATTGAAGATGGATTTTAGCAGAAGCTCAATATGTGACAATGTGATTTCATGCAAGACTCATGACCATAATATGGAGATTGTTTACCCTTACAGGGACAGGCTTTAAAAATGAAATTGCATATTTTGCTGCTATGTATGGGTAGAAATAGCCTATTGTCGTTGCCAAGATTAGAATTCTTAGGCCATACTGATGAGCTGGTATAAGGGAGCTGTGTGTGTTTATGCACTTCTGTGTGTGTTTTTCTGTGTGTGTTTGCTCATCAGGGTTTTTGTGTGGGTATGTGCCGGTGCTGTGTGTACAGTAGATAGTCTTTAATTGGAGTCTGATTTCCTGTAAAATTCCACCCATGTGATGTTTTTTTCTCTGTTCTCTATGGCTTTCATACACATTGAGGAGCATAATTCAGAAGCAGGCCTGATAAAGGAATTAGACTAGGCGCTTGGAGATTGACCTGATAATGAAATGGTGGGAGGTAGTAAACTAATTTCCCATTTTTGTGAGACAGACATTTTAATGTGGATCTCGAAATTGACTCTGGAATAGAGAATGTAAATGTTTTTTAAACAAACACATGAGTACGTTTAAAGGCACACAATAATATAATTATTGTGAATACTCATATTCATATAATAGTTCCATAAAAGATTTACATGCTCTGATTTCCCTAATAATCCTGTTTACATGGACGCATCTGAAATCAGGCTACCTGATGGGACTTGGATAAATGCTATAAAATCGGCAATGAAGATAAGGTACCACAGCGACCATGTCACTTTTGGGAAGCCTGAGTATGTGATTTTTTTCGCCCCCGAAATCACTCCAATTGCGCAAAAGAGGGAGGCTAGCGCTCCTGGTGCTAGCACATGCACAGATCAAATAAACCGCTGGAACTCCGATTATGGTGTTTGCATGTCCTCATAAATCTAAAGGTTTCTAAGAAATCCAGCGTTTGCTTACTTCGATTATGACCTGATTATGAATAAAGCCATACTCGGCCTTCTGCCATAATCCATTTAATCAGTTTGAATTATTAATGTGCATGTAAACATACTAAATGTTGATGTCTGGGTAAATCATTGTGAACGGACTGTAACGAGGAAAGAAAAAAAACAGTGTCTCTCTCTCCTCCTCCGTGGAATGAATCGTGTGACAGTTAGCACCCATTTGGACAACAGAGAGGGCAGAGTTGGCACTCTGTGGGTGTGCTTGTTAAAAATGGAACTTGTGGAGGATCTCTCAACAGGCCCGATGCGGCATCTACGTCAGCGTAGCTCCTTGTGCTTTCCTCCCATCAGTCGTATGCTACAGCATATGCATCAGCCAACGTCCTCCAGTCCTAAGGAATCCAATAGTTTTATTCCACATGCCGATAAAGGGCTCTGACTAGCAAGTTGTAAAGGGGTTCTTGAGTTGTTGCTTCGCTCCCCAGGCGAGTGTTCCACGTGATCACGTGATAGAAAGTGGAATATGCTATCGTCATCGCCCTTTGTTGTCCATGTCCCGGGTGGGTTGTTGGAGATCACTCGTTTCTGGCCAGTGTCTATTCCCATTGGGTGGAGCATCATGGACATATGGTGTTTGACAGAGTATAGTATAAGACCTACACTCCTAGCGAAAAGGGCTCCTAAAGGATTCTTTGCAGAGGGATAGGGTTCTACCAAGAACCGTTTTGATCTGAAGAACTCTTTTTGGAAGATGGGGGTTCTTTGTAAGTAAAAGAGAAAACCTTTTTCATCCTAACAGCTATTTTTGGAAGAAAGGGTTCTTTGATGATTTTTTTGGAAGGAAAGGAGGATTATTTGACAAGCAAGAAGAGTTCAACAAAGAACCCTTCTGAATCTGAGTCATCTTTTTTTCTTTTTAATTGTTTTCTTTCTATTAAACAGTACCTGAGCATGACTGTTTATCTCAGTTTTTAAACTAACATTAGGAATGATAGTAATCTGAAAAGTAAAAATTTGTGTGAGAATGTTTTATACTGTACCTATATTGGATTATGTGTGCATGTGACATGTGCAACGATTCCCTTAATCATTGTACATATACAGTGCTCACATAGTTGAAATCTTTGCCATGATTTCTGTCTTTCAAATTAGTATTTTCTGCGATTTTATTGAGCGGAGAGTGGAAGAATAGATAGGGGGAAAGAGTGAACCAGCAGTGTATCGTATGGTACAGAGCAAATTGGCCAGTTTTACCTAGTGTTGGTTTGTCACTGTAATATTTCTAGTTCAGGAGTTAAATTAACTTAACACTCAGTGGTGTAAAAGAACATCAGTATTGATGTTAATGACCAGAGTTAAGTGTGATTGTGTCATTTCTACTCTGTTTAGAGTAAAACACTCAAAACCATGCCTATCATTATCATATTTCCCAGCATGCTTTATTGCAGGTTGATTTTTAGAATATTTTTTTTTAGATCTGTGTTTTTTGCATTTACATTGATTAGTTGATTAATGTTATGCTACACAAAGATAAACTTACCCAATCTGTTAGTACTGTAGTTGGACTTATTGCACGTTACAGAGATAGTTGTTCCAGATAAATAACATACATTTTTCAAAACTAATACAATCTGTTAGGAGTTGGAATTATTGCACTCATTACTGAGATTGTTGTTCCAGTTTAGATGATTTAGCTACTTTAATTTCTCAATCTTCCCTACCGTGGCAGTAATTCTGAATGCAGGTTACAATGATTGGCTGGATTCCAATCGGAATTACACATCACTTTCCAAGCAAATATAATTTCACTTGCAGGCCTGATGTGGCCTGTAAACCAGGAATTTTCTAAAACCACTGTGTTAAGGGTATAACTCCGCCCCCCAAAAAATACACATTGTGATGTATGTTATGTATTGTCATAAAGGGTTTCATTTTAAAGGTTAATAAGGCTGGTGTGACCATTCATAGAGGGTTCTAGGAAGAACCGTTGAAAAGATAAAAGGATTATCGGTAGAACCCTTGATGTGGGTTACCTCAATCACCTCAACCACTGCATTCCCCAGCACATTGACTCAGTATCAGTACTCCTTGTATTGAGCCTCATTATTGTTATTTTATTGTATTACTATTTCTTTTTTGTGCACATTTTCAGACTTTTTAATTCTGCATTGGTGGGAAAGGGTTCGTAAGTAAGCATTTCACGGTAAAGTCTACACCTGTTGTATTCGGCACATGTGACAAATATAATTTGATTTGATTTGATTAGAGCGTTCTAGCAAGAACCTTTTGATGATAAGTGGGTTGTTGGTGAAATCTTTTATAGAGGGTTCTAGGAATAACTCTTCATAGAGGGTTCTAGGTAGAACCATTTGCAGGGGCTCTATGAAGAACCCTACATAGAGGGTTATATGTTGCACCCTTTGCGAAGTGTTCTACCTAGCACCAAAAAGGGTTCCACTATGAGGACAAACCAAAGAACCCCCTACTTAGCACCTTTTTTTTTTAGAAAGAGTGTATACCTACAAACTATGAAGCCGGTTTTTACATCGATGTCGCTAAAATGACTTTTTGCACCTTCGATGGTTGCAAAAGGCACACAATGCCAAGCAAATTTGGAAGGAATCAGATTTTTTTTTATTTTAAAATCCTGTCTTTTGAAGTTGTATGGGTGAAACACATTATGGTATCCCTGTTGACAACACCATCTATCAAAGTAACGTATTACAGTACATCTAATATGGTGTTAATTCTGTTACAAGAAATTAGGACCAAATAACAGCCTGAGAAATTCTCAGCTCTTTGCATGGTGTGGGTGCTATTAGGAACATATTATAAATGTGTTAGGTGTCTAGGGAGACAGTGGTGTTAAGTTTTTAAAAAATATCTATCTCGTGAAATTGAGATCTACAATGTGATTGCAACGCTATAATAGCTCAGTCCCGATGTAAGGAGATGTTTTAATGTTGCAGAAAGGGCTCAATGTGATTTGTTGGGTGAATGAGAAATGATAATGCCAATAAGCTATGAAGTGACTACATTAAACATTTTAAAACAATTGATTACCCAATGTTAAGTATAACAGATTCATAAATGCTGATATCAGCATAGCATGTACCTGTATGCATGTTCAAATGCTTCTATGCAATATTAAATGTGGCTTTATATAGCTTAACAGTTATTACACTGTAGAGTGAAATAGAAACATTTAAAGGGGCAATCTGCAGTTTCTACATCAATACAAAATACATAATAACAATGATATGTACCCATTCAATCATGAATAATATAACTTTTAAATGCCTCATGAGCTTAATTCAACTTTCATAGTGCATCAGAACACAAAATATACGCTTATTTTACTCCAATGCTTGTGAACAAGGTAAATGTAAACAACCACCATATACCACCAAAACATGGTTAAAACTATGATTTTGATATCATGGATGGTCAGTCCTTTGCTCTGTCTATGAATGTGAGAGTGGTTAGATTTCTCCAGCCCGATCCCTCAGCTTTTTACCTAAACGGTGGTGGGGAATGTACTTTGTTATTGTTTCAACTGATGATTGCTGCTTTAAGTAATAGTAGTGTGGTTTATTTCATCATATACAGTCAAATGTATTAATGACAAATATTACCATGTACAAGTAGAGGCTTCTCTATTCTGAATATGGCCTGAGCACAACTTCTTCCAAGATCTTTAGCGGAGAAATATACAATGACTTGAAGCAACAATGACTCTCTCTCTCTCTCTAAAATGTCTTCCAGTATGACAGCTGGCAATCACATTTCATACTTACTACCAAGTGTTAAACGGGAAGCCTTTCTGAGACTGTCTGCCAGCACGGGTGCTATGCAAACCTCTCACCCTAATCCATTCCTAGAGTCCCCAGACAGAATATGTGGCATAGTGAAAATCAGTGCATTTTGGTACAATTTTTTTTAGTTTTTTGTGATTATATAGTATATGTCGTGCTTACATAAATTACTCTAGAGGCCCTATTTAATCCATCCTGGTAACCAGGTCTCTGCGGTGAAAATGCATTGTTTCTTGCGCTGCAAAAATGCTCAGATAGTTTTATGTATACCCAAGGTTTTGCACTGCAATTATGCTCATATTGGTTTTGATTGCATTGTAGCTGATGTAACAGATTGGGCTGCTCTGAAACAGTAACAAATATAAGATGTATCTCAGTTCTCTCTCTTTATGGAAATAAGGTGGTTGAATCCCAGAAACCTGGTTACTAGTTTTGATTGCATATGACCCTGTTGTGTCGTAAATGCTCAAGGTAATATAGAAAACAGTATGACTACATATGGATTGTTGTAATACACAATTATTTACTTGTGTAGCTGCAAGCTGGTCTCAGAGCATTTTGTATTATTCTGTACGTAAATCCAAAACACTGGTATAGAACTCATTTAGTATGGTTAGCGTTAATTTGTGGATTCTCATCACCCATTACATATGAAATGTTACAAATAACAATTCGTATGAATCAAATCCCCCAAAAATTGTCACCATGCACATGGTTAGCAGATGTTAATGCGAGTGTAGCGAAATGCTTATTATATGTTACGAATTAGCAAAACGTACAATATGTTACAAAGTTTCTAAAAGTATGATCTGTTACGAATTCTAGCAAGGTGGCTAACATAGCTAGCTGGCTAGCATTAGCTAGCATTAGCTAGGATAGGGTCATGGTTAGGGGTCATGGTTAGGGGTTAGGGTTAAGTTTAGGACTTAGAAGGTTTAAGGTTAAGGTTAGGGGAAGTATTAGCTAAAAATGGTTAATGTTAGGGTTAGCTAACATGTTATGTAGTTGCAAAGTAACTAAAGATTTGTAATCTAAGTTGTTAAAAGTTGCTAATTAGCTAAAGTTGTCCGTGATGAGATTCGAACTCGCAAACTTTGGGTTTATACGCCTATCCATCCATCCACCTCGACCAACCACATTACTTTAATTTTGGCCTTAAGTAGCCATTTTACTTTTGTAACAATACCAAATGTAACATATCACACTAATTTGAGTGTCCTGGATTTACATTTACTATAGTATGTGTAGTCTATGAGACTAGGCTGGTACCTCTGCCAAATTCACAAATTGCTCCAATCCCATAGGATTACATTTAGACAATTTAAAGAGTGTTTAAACATTGTTTGGACGTAAGCACACATTGGAATTAGTGGTCATTTTAACATCATAAAACTTATTCAGTACATGAATGTATGTTACCTGTTTTTTATTAACTTCCATTGGCAATTTATGATCATTCATGTGAAGCAGTAGCGGACTAAGCTCCACACCAGGCTTTGTGGAATCTAGCTCTGACTCAATCGATTCACCCAAGGTGAATACTTCAAAAAATGAAACGCCTACCTTGTACCTATGTTTGTCTTTTATAGTTGTGTGCCTTTCTTTATTTGCCGAAATCTATACTTTTTCAATAAACGTTAATCAAATACAACAACAGACTGTTTCCTTGTTGAGATTAAATTGGCACTTGTAATTTGCGCTGAGTTGCCATTTTAGAGCAACAGCAATGACCAAACAGTTGGTGGTTGTATTTGATTAACGTTTATTGAAAAAGTATGGATTTCAGCAAACAAAGAAAGTAGAATACAACTAGAGAGGACAAACATAGGTACAGTACATGGCAGGCATTTTATAATATATAGATATTTTTTTAAGTACTGAACTTGGGCGAATCGTTGTAGTCAGAGCTAGGTTCCACAAAGCCTGGTCTCTGCTCTCTATTGGAGTCATCAGAATCTTCCTTCAACATGGAATGGAGTTTAGTCTGCTAGTTAAACAGTAACACGAGGAACATGATCCAATTACTGTTTTGGTAGAAGTATAATGCATGACTTTTTTGTTCTAAGTATTTGCTAACAACATGTTGTCAACATCTATTGTCAACCAGATCTCACGGTTTTACCAAGTTGACTTCAGATTCTGCAGACAAACGTCACATTTCGAAGCTGCTCAAAACATCACGCGGCAAAGTGTTTTTCACACTCCGGGTTGCTCCTCATTGTTCCGTTTCTCCAAACGTCAAACATCAAAGTGTTTTGAAGTTAAGGATTATGGTTTGCCATAGGGTTAAAACATTACGTTCAGGCATGAATGGGATGGGAGTCATGAGATTACGCCCATCAGCCACCCCCGTCCACATCACCCTAGCGAAACCCACGCCTACCTGATGGTAATAGCGCTCACTGTTGCCCCTAATAGCCAGTTTGAAGGCATTACCCAAAGTCAATCTTGAACAATCTCCCTGCTATTGTAGCTATGATATTCAAAACATTCAATTTTGTTAGAAGAACGCCTTGAAACATTGAGTGCAAGATTTAAATATGAATACTGACAGACTTAATGTATTACCTTTCTTAATGCTTGTGTTACGTGACACACACGTGATAGATAATTGGTAAGGTATTTAAATGGTGTTCATTTCAGGGCCATACCATTCTTACATGTTCTAACTTACTAACTTCTTGGTCTACTTCTTCAATGACAGAAAGTCATAAAGCCGTGTAGAGCGTCATCCCTCAATCATCTAGCGATTGATGAGAAATTATTCAGCCTGTGATGAACGTGAGAAGGAGATAAGTGATGCTAGGAATGTGAGACGGGGGCATCTGTGAGCGGCTGATGATGGAGGACCAAAGGTGACACAGCAGCTGCATTTAAATAGTCTTGATTCCTTTCCTTTCCCTATTACCCTGTCCTTTCATTGCCATTGGTTGATCGAAGGAGGCTTGGACGGGCTTGATGCAGGTAACAGCTGCATTGTCAAAGGTTATGAAAAGGAAAGGAGACAAGGAAAATAGAGGCTATTTAAGAGTGGTATCATCTGTGGAGACGGATGATTGTGAACTAAGAGCTGTGGACCTTAGACAGATTTAAGAAACTCTTCATTGTTATCTCCTGATTCTTCAAGGGCCCAACCAGCTCAGTCCGTGTGATTTCAGTTTCAGCCAGTCATTTATTCCACCTCCATACCACTTCACAAGAAACTGGGTCTTAGGCCAGTCCCGGAGGAAGTCTTGGCAAAGGGAACCATTGATTTTAGGTCTACTTTTTTTGTCTAATTACACACCTCTCATCAGTGGGTGTTATCGATGGGCAGATCTACCGTTCTACAGTCCGCCTGAGTGATGTACTCCTGAAGAAAGCTTCAGCGTCTCACCGTTTGGTTCAATGGGGACATTGTCCTACATGTGACCTTTAGACAAAATTAGCTTCACTGCTATGTAGAGGCTGCATAATTCTCACACATGTGAGGTAAATTCAGTGTCGCTCTGGCACGAGAGTTGGAGGGGCCGTCTATTATTGAAACAGTCCGAGGTGCATTCATCTAACCCAATACTGATAAACCGGCACCAGATACGCTAGTTCGATAATGGATTAGAATTCCATATCAGGCGGTGGTGAACTAAAACAAGCCTCTCTCAGGAAAATCCTTGGCAGGATGCTGTGGTAAACAACACTGACTGATGACCATTCTTCCCTGTCAAGTATGCTTTGCTTTCTTTCTTTCTTACTTTCTTTCTTTCTTTCTCTCTCTCTCTCTCTCTCTCTCTCTCTCTGAGAGAAAAGATTGATTGACTTGCTCTCCCCAATGACTGATAATAAGCTCCCAACTAATTTAAATAAGAAGTACCTCTTCATGAAACTCTGCAAAATAATGTCTCATATACAGTACATCTGGTATATGTTGGAAATGTTCTTCTACAAATTAATTGGTGGATAACCCTTCATACATCCCCCTTACATCTACAGTTGAAGTCAGAAGTTTACATCCACTCCACAAATTTATTGTTAAAACTTCTTATGGCTGGGGGGCAGTATTGAGTAGCTTGAATGAATAAGTTGCCCAAAGTAAACGGCCTGCTCCTCAGTCTCAGTTGCTAATATATGCATATTATCATTAGTATTGGATAGAAAACACTCACAAGTTTCTAAAACTGTTTGAATGATGTCTGTGAGTATAACAGAACTCATATGGCAGGCAAAGTCCTGAGGAGAAATCAAAACAGGAAGTGAGAAATATGAGCTTTGTATGTATTCACCACAGTTCCCAATTAAATCCCCTTGAGATATTAATGATGTTGCACTTCCTAGGGGTTCCACTAGATGTCAACCATCTCTAGAAATTTGAATGAGACTTCTACTGTGTTGTGGGACTGAATGAGAGCAGAATCTATCAGGTGACTGGCAGTCAGCCATTTTCTGATCATGCTCATTCCTCATGGTATCAACTTGCGTTCCATAGCTCATCAAGACACAAAGGAATACTCCGGTTGGAACTTTATTGAAGCTATATGTTAAAAACATCCTAATGATTGATTCTGTATTCTTCGACCTGTATATGTATACCAAACGCGCTAACAAAAGGAGGTATTTGGACATAAATAACGGACATTATCGAACAAAACAAACATGTATTGTGGACCTGGGATTCCTGGAGTGCTTTCAAACAAAACAAACATGTATTGTGTAACATGAAGTCCTATGAGTGTCATCTGATGAAGATCATCAAAGGTTAGTGATTCATTTTATCTCTATTTATGCTTTTTGTGAATCCTCTTTGGCTGAGAAAATGGCTGTTTTTATTGTGGTTTGGTGGTCACCTAACACAATCGTTTGTGGTGCTTTCACCGTAAAGCCTATTTGAAAATTGGACACTGTGGTGGGATTAACCACAAGACTACCTTTAAAACGGTGTAAGATACATGTATGTTTGAGGACTTTTAACTATGAGATTTTGGATGTTTTGAATATGGAGCCCTGCACTTTCACTGGCTGTTGTCATATCATCCCGTTAACGGGATTGCAGCCATAAGAAGATTTAACAAACTATACATTTGGCAAGTCAGTTAGGACATCAAATAGTAATTTTTCCAACAATTGTTTACAGACAAATTATTTCACCTATAATTCACTGTATCACAATTGCAGTGGGTCAGAAGTTTACATACACTAAGTTGACTGTGCCTTTAAACAGCTTGGAAAATTCCAGAAAATTATGTCATGGCTCTAGAAGCTTCTGATAGGCTAATTGACATCATTTGAGGTGTACCTGTGGATGTATTTCAAGGCCTACTTTCAAACTCAGTGCCTCTTTGCTTGACATCATGGGAAATCAAAAGAAATCAGCCAAGACCTCAGAATTGTTTTGTAGACCTCCACAAGTCTGGTTCATCCTCAGGAGCAATTTTCAAATGCCTGAAGGTACCATGTTCATCTGTACAGACAATAGTACGCAAGTATAAACACCATGGGACCACGCAGCCGTCATATCGCTCAGGAAGAAGACACGATCTGTCTCCTAGAGATGAACGTACTTCGGTGCAAAAAGTGCAAATCAATCCCAGAACAACAGCAACGGAACTTGTGAAGATGCTGGAGGAAACAGGTACAAAGTATCTATATCCACAGTAAAACAAGTCCTAAATCATCATAACCTGAAAGGCCGCTCAGCAAGGAAGAAGCCACTGCTCCAAATCCGACATAAGAAAGACAGACTACGGTTTGAAACTGCACATGGGGATGAAGATCGTACTTCTTGGAGAAATTTCCTCTGGTCTGATGAAACAAAAATTGAACTGTTTGGCCATAATGACCATAGTTATGTTTGGAGGAAAAAGGGGGAGGCTTGCAAGCTGAAGAACACCATCCCAACTGTGAAATACGGGGGTGGCAGCATCATGTTGTGGGGGTACTTTGCTGCAGGAGGGACTGGTGCACTTCATAAAATAAAAAAATTCACATCATGAGGCAGGAAAGTTATGTGGAAATATTGAAGCAACATCTCAAGACATCAGTCAGGAAGTTAAAGCTTGGTCACAAATGGGTCTTCCAAAAGGACAATGGCCCCAAGTATACTTCCAAATGTGGAAATATGGCATAAGGACATCAAAGTCAAGGTATTGGAGTGGCCATCACTAAGCCCTGTCCTCAATCCCATAGAACATTTGTGGGCAGAACTGAAAAAGCGTGTGCGAGCAAGGAGGCCTACAAACCTGACTCACCTGACTCAATATACCAGCTCTGTCAGGAGGAATGGGCCAAAATTCCCCCAACTAATTATAGGAAGCTTGTGGAAGTCTATCTGAAATGTTTGACCCACGTTAAACAATTTAAAGGCAATGCTACCAAATACTTATTGAGTGTATGTAAACCTCTGACCCACTTGGAATGTGATGAAAGAAATAAAATATGAAATAAATAATTCTCTCTACTATTATTCTGACATTTCACATTCTTAAAAAAAGTTGTGATCCTAACTGACCTAACTAACACAGGGATTTTTTACGACGAATAAATGTCAGGAATTGTGAAAAACTGAGTTTAAATGTAGTTGGCTATGAATATTTGTATTTTTTTGTGTAATGGGCAAACAACATAACTCCATTATCTCTCTACGTGTATGAAGGATTATTCCATTAATATTGTACAGATGTATTTAAACAATGACTAAATGTTCCTTTAAGTGCTGTTAGAAAGGGTGACCTTCGTAATAGATTAATTATGCACTCCATTTGGGCTAATTCCTAAACTTGACATGCAGGATTTATGTGAAAGTCAGAGTTACATGTTGGTCCCTACTTTGCCTGCCCAAGAAACAAAGTAGCAACAAAACCCGTTGCTTATAACACACACACACATATATATAACACACACACATATATATGATTATACCACCTTGTAGATTTCATTGTGAACCACCAAGCTATTTATCAGCATTTCCGGAATGAACTTGACATTTCTGTCAGCTTTAAATCATAGAAAAAAGGTTTTCTCATTTCCACCCTACAAAATCCTTTCTGCATCATTTCAGAGGCCCCGAAGACAGCCTCCTAGGGCTGGATATGCCAAGGTCTCTGCTGTCGTTTCGTTTGAAGATAATCTACTGCAAGAAGAAAATATCAAGATTAAGCAACATAAAGACTGAAAAAAAGATAGATCAGGCTGTATTGTTTTAGAAGGATGAATAGAGCCAATTGTCCTCTGCTGAACAATACCAGATTTGGAATTATAGCAACAACAAAAAAATAACTCATCTAACTCTCTTTTAATGAGTTGATACCTTGGCTTTATACAAAATTGAAGGTTGAACTCTGTTCATATCATGATTGTTAAGCTAAAAAAACACAGTATTACAGTATTTATAAGTACCTTATGCCAACTCTGATTTAGCTAACATGACTCTTCACATTGATGTCTTCATTGATATGTCCTCCATGTCCTCCAGACATTATCCCTTCGATACAAGGTGATGTCAGAAAGGTTACAGGGTGATAACCTATAATGTGGCTAACCTAAAGTGAGAAGGAGATAAGTGATGCTAGGAATGTGAGACGGGGCACATCTGTGAGCGGCTGATGAGGGAGGACCAAAGGTGACACAGCAGCTGCATTTAAATAGTCTTGATTCCTTTCCTTTCCCTATAACCCTGTCCTTTCATGACCATTGGTTGATCTGAGGAGGCTTGGATGGGCTTGATGCGGGTAACAGTTGCATTGTCAAAGGTTATGAAAAGAAAAAGGAGATGAGGAAAATAGAGGATATTTAAGAGTGGTATCAATAGTAGGGCCATAAAGTTCCATAATCAGAGCATTATGGCGTAATCATCTTAACATCATGGGTTGTATTCATTAATGTACACCTTAGCACATTTCTTTTGCAATGGAAAACAAAAGCAAACATTTCTCATTGGACAAATTAATCCAGTCCCTTCCTGTTTCAGTCTGTTTTCTTCTGTTTTGTGAGTGAATATTACGATGGTTTATGACTGAGGAAAGTAAATCAACCAACACTATTTATTGAATTTTCTACCACACCAGGGATTATACTGTAAGTGGGAGCCTGCAATGCCTAAATCATCTGGACTCACTGAGTGATTTTGAATCATGTGACTCCACTCACAAATATAATGAAAGACACAGTGGCAAAATGATTGAGCTCTCTGCAAAGATTGTGTTTGTGCTAGACGACTGATTTATCAGTTTAGTGGTTTCTGTTGAAACAATATCAACAATACACTCAGTCCTATTATCACTCTCTGGAAGTGGGAATCTGTACCAAACCTTGTGTATGCTACATAGCTACAAAACAGATGTGGAATAGGAACTTGAAGAAACCCTCATCTGGAATCTTTTTCTTGTTTATTTGAAGTATGTCCAAGCAGTCTCCTCATCTCAATACTTCCAGCAGTTTAACAAGCACTCTAATTTTCTCTGTAACGCCAATCACCAACAAAACAAGTATCTTGAACATCTCCTTATTGTTCAGCTCAGGCTATTTTAACAAAAGATAATAATCAGATGCCAGGATCATTTCATGCTGATCCTTTGAATCAAGTTTGAAATTCTGGTAATTTGTAAGGGATACTTAACAATGGCCTTGGATTATATCCCACTCAAAGGCAGTAGAGTTGAAGAGCAAAACAACTGCCATTGATGGATCTTGTTTCTGGTAAAATGGTAATGAGTCAATCACTCAGACTTTTACTTAATGGAATTTGCAATCTGAATTATGTCTATTTTATCTTACAGAGGAGGTCATCGTTAATAGCATAGGGGCAGTCTCATCATCACTCTGTTACTGTGGAAATTTCCATTGTGTAAAATAGGATGATTACGGATTAATATGAATCACTGCTGTGCTTAAACTTGCAAAGTAATTTCTGGTTATTATCTAATGACAATCCCAATCACAAACGTGTATAAGTGTATAGCACAGTGATTCACGGTGTTGGTGTAATGCCATAGACCCTTCAAACTCAACTCTGGACCTCGAAGCCAGTTCCATTGCGTTTGTTAATTATTCCCCTCTAAACAGTTACTGATTTAGACCTGGGACACCAGGTGTGTGCAATTACAATCAGGTCGAACATAAAATCAGCAGGCTCAAGGCATCATAGGGTAAGAGTTGAATACCCCTGCCGTACACTGTAACAAATATGGACGAAGACATCAATGACATCACCCATTGTTTCCTATGAGAATACTCAGTGGCACAATTGATGATCAGGAAGTGTTATTTTAGCATGTTGTCATCTTGGAGGAGTTTTTGGAAACATTGCATGCATAGTTTTAGCTACTAGGATGTGACGTTGCAGGCCTGCTCAGTGCTGCCCCCTACCATGGAGTATCTCAAGTTGAAGACCGACCAAGGTACTGCAGGCCACCATTAGCAACTATACTGAACAAAAATATAAACACAACGTGTAAAGTGTTGGTCCCATGTATCATGAGCTGAAATAAAAGATATAGCACATCCCAGAAATGTCCCATATGCACAAAAAGCGTGTTTCTCTCAAATTTGTTTACATCCCTGTTAGTGAGCATTTTTCATTTGCCAAGATTATCCATCCACCTGACAGGCGTGACATATCAAGAAGCTGATTAAAAAGCATTAACATTGCACAGGTGCACCTTGTGCTGGGGACAATAAAAGGCCACTCTAAAATGTGCAATTTTGTAACATAACACAATGCCACAGGTGTCTCAAGTTTTGAAGGAGTGTGCAATTATAATGCTGACTGCAGGAATGTCCACCAGAGCAGTTTGCTAGAGAATTGAATGTTAATTTCTCTACCATAAGCCATCTCCAATGTTGTTTTAGAGAATTTGTCAGTATGTCCAACCGCAGACCACGTGTAAATACGCCAGCCAGGGACCTCTACATCTGGCTTCTTCAGCTGCAGGATTGTCTGAGACCAACCACACGGACAGCTGATGAATCTGAGGAGTATTTCTGTCTGGGAAAAAACTAATTCTGATTGGCTGGGCCTGGCTCCCCAGTGGGTGGGCCTATGCCCTCCCAGGCCCACCCATAGCTGTGCCCCTGCTCAGTCATGTGAAATCCATTGACTAGGGCCTAATGAATTTAATCAAATTGACTGATTTCTTTATATGAACTGTAGCTCAGTAAAAATAGCTGAAATTGTTATATTTTTGTTCAGTTGTCTATGTGTGATTTTAAAGTTATCGGTTCAAGGACATACATTTGGTGAAATAGAAGCGATTATTGGTACCACGATTGTATTCTAAAAAAAATCTCTTTCCCCCATTCACTATAATGGGACATCCTGTTTTCTGGAAACCATGCCTGCAGTACTGTGGTCGGCCTTCAACTTGAAGTCATCAATACCAGGGGTCAGTCATTTTCCCTGTGTAATACTGTGCCTGCTTTAAAATTATTTACGTTATTTGATCATTTGACACCAGTAATGAATGTGATTCAATTATGAAATCCAGTAATATCCAAGGTCAAATGCCTCCAAACATAAATCTGACAAACTATATTGCCTACTTCGTTCTTTAAGTGTAGTTAAATTGTTTATTGTTTATTGTCGTCATACCTTGTCCATAAACTACTTACAGGGCAAGGAAAGCAATGCAATTTTGGTGAACTCTCCCTTTAATTGTGACCTTTTATTCAGACGAAAAATTACTAAACACATTGGAATAAGGATGCTAACTGAAAGGGTGTTTTGCTTTCCACTTTCCAGTAGGCAGGCCGTGGAGTGGTGCAGTGAGGCTAGGGGGAAGATAGGGGAGGGGTAGCAGTTGTTAGGGAGGAAGTGACAGCTGTGGAGGAGGAGATTAAAGCAGCGGGAGGAGGAGAAGGGAAGCACGGCCAACAAACACATCAACCGGAAACCTCACTACCCAGCAGCCTCCTCCTCCTGGCCCATGGACCACAGAGGACCAAGGGATTTCCAGGAGCTCGGTCATTGTGACACCCCTTGATGATGCCTGCTGGGCTATGGCCCTGTCTGAATCCCTGAAAATGTGTCTCATCATCGCATACTGCTTTGGTTTGGATAGATTTCAGCAAAGTTTGGTATCTTTTTTTCTCTGGTACTGGCAGTTAGGAAGAACTTGGGAACTAGACAAAGGAAATAAAGGAATTGCATTTGAACAGTATTTGGACTAGGCCTGTATCCAAAAACCCCAATGGCTACATAGCACGTGTCCTTCCTCTCACCAGCACTACTCTTTCATACGCAGCAGCAATATGGTGGAAAATCCACCAAGAATTGGCTTCTTTTACACTATGAATGCTGATAGTCATATAAAATCTGAGCTTCCAGGGAATGTATAGTAACCATGATACATTGTCGATACATATTCATAGAATCTGCCCAATCACAATGCAATGAACAGGAGGGAGGGGAGTGTGTGACAACCATGTGTCTTGGCACACCTGGGACATGTATGGTTTAGTTATATAGGATAACAAATAATTAACAGGTGACCTTCAACCCTTTGTGATAACCGCCCTTCCCCAGATTGAGAGTGGTTCACTGGTTATATGGGGTGTTACTGTCCGGGAAGTCTCCCAGAAGTGCTGACTAGGGGGTTTTAAACTGAGGAGGTGGTATAATCTCAGTCCTCCAGTGGGTAGTGAATGCTCGGCTAGGTTAATGCGGTCATAGGTGTGCATATGGCACTGCATAGCGTGTACCTCAATGGAGCATGTCGAATCTACGGGGAAATCAAATATGCATGGGACCATACAACCTCTACAAAAAAGTGGGAACCAGCTTATTGTTATTTCTAATTGATTTCCCACCTCTAAGGATGAGAGGAAATAATAAATATGATTTCCTTAATTAATGGTGCATTTTTAAATTAGATCTATGGAGCGTGAATTAAGAAAAGGAATGAGAAAGAGTGAAAAAAATCAGTGTGGTATAAATGCATGAACGCATTGCATAGTGATAGCAGGGTCCCAAGAGTTTTGAGATGTTTAGTTAAGTGTGTGGATATGAACTTGCATCAAGTGACAGGAATACACATGGGTTTATCCATCAACTGAGCAATGAATGACATTCAAACTCATCTTTGAACCATTTTTCCATATGAAGTTTGGCAATGTAAGGATACATTTTTATCTATCTATCTATCTATCTATCTATCTATCTATCTATCTATATATAAATTATGTTAGACGTTGTTCCGAACTGTCTTAAATAGGCCACATAATGGTTTGTAACGCTCCAACTTCCCCAATGTTACCTCTTGTGTCATTCACCCAAAGGGAGTGACTTTGATCAACCTCAAGACAGCCAAATGCACTTGGAAGTTCAAACAGAAGCAGTGTCTCTCGGGAGATCATCAGTTTTACATGTCACTCATGTTCCACAAACAAACTCCCACAACAACCCTGTCACAGACTGACAGTGAGTACGGAGGTTGACGCGACAAAGAATGACGCCTAGCACAGTGGCAGAATCAGGTTGTGTCATTGTGTGTCATTTCACAAAATACTCCCCAGACCATGATACACCCATGAATTGCTTAAACACATATCACTGTCCGCGGACACTTCTTTACTTTTAGGATGGACGTTTTGAACTAACTTCTACTTGTGTCCCAAACTGTTCAGTCTTATCAGACAGCACATGATGGATTGCTTAATTAGTGCGAAAGACAATGAGTGAGCGCTTTCATTGTGTTTGGCCTCTGTGGATTGGGACAGAAAACGGACCGCTCTTTTAAAACCGTCTCTCCGTGGGGAAATGTCACATATATCATTTCGACACATTTATCTCTAGCTAGCGGGATATGTGTCCATCAGTCCTGTTTGTGTGCAAACATTATCATGTTTCACTTGATAGCTGATTCCATCAACATTCCATGACATTTCACTAACAAAAGCCTTCATATGCAATTCAAGAGTACAAACATGTTATAAAGAGGGTGCCCATTGTCTATCTTAGACTGGATCACCTCACACCAAAAACAAGCGATCTGTTGCCTCTGAGTATTGATGTGAATATGGGTGAACTGCCAGGTATTCTCAAATGGCTTTGTGCTTTGACAGAATCATTAAGGGACATTCACAGAGTGTCCCCTAACACCACGTTAGCATGGATGCAGAATGGTGTGGACTTATGTATGAAAGTGAAAGACCAGAGCCGCGTATTTTGAAAAATATTAAATCAAGTACAGTGTATGGTTCTGCGAAAGACTAATGGATTGGAAAAAGGGCTCCAAGGTTCCACAGCAGCAGAACTGCCTCTGCAGTCGGTATAACTTGTTACTGTGTTTTGCTGTGACCAGATGCTATCGGGTCTAACGTGATACAAAGCTGGACAGCAATCGATAATTTCCAGCCGAGTGTGTTGATTCTGGCCTGATTGCCAATATGTTGCAAGGGGGCTATTTCTCCTTTACTAACCTCAAAAGACATACCTCACGTTGGACCAATCGTGTTCCAGATATGCTCCCATGGAGACAAAAACATCAAAGGCTAAACCATTGGTAACAATTGTGTTTTATAGACATAGGGCTCTATTCAATCTACACCGCTGGAGTGCTACAGATTGTGTGCTAGAAATTCAAAGGTGATTTCCGATTGAGTCGACATGTGCAGCATTTACCGTGAATGCAGTCTCCGCCAACAACGGAACATTGCCTTTAAATGTCAATCACACTGTAATGCTGAACATCCGCGGTACAGATTGACACAAGCCCATAGTTACACATAAAGTCTGAGGCTCTCTATAGGATAAACCTATGAGAGGTGAGGAAATGTTTTTTGATCTTTTGCTTTTTTGTAATGAATTTATCTGGATGGATTGTCATGGACAACAGAAAATATGTTCTTTGTTAGGTTATGGGATTCATTAATTTGTCATCAAATACAATGAATTGCTGTGCTGCCTGTCACATATGATCAGGCAGTCTAAAAATAATTATTTGTCCAATTTGACATGCCTGTCGTCTATGTCATTCACTTACAACCTACTCATAACACCATGGGTCACAGTTTAAACTAGGTTGTGTTTCCCATGGATTATATAAAATAACCAAGACTTACACTCGCTTGTAAATCTCCATTGACTGAGTATAAACCTTACTTTTAGTTCATATGCAGTGTGCCCCTCTCACTCTGAAGTGTATTCTATGCCCGAAAGATTTTTGATTGAAAAACCTCTCGTTGATTTTGCACATCCATAATTGTGAAATGACATTATGGGGTGTGAGCAATGAAATGTGTTGAGAATAACAGGTGCATCATTCCACCCTGGACGACTCCACATAAGGAGTGTGTCAGTGATATGAGCATCCCATAAGTTTCTCCACTGGTGTTGGGCAAAAAAAAAAAAACACTGATATTAAAGAATGAAAAGCCTGCACATGGAATACAGTACATCTCCCCTGCTTTACTCCAGCACCCTATATGTTTCAGCTGCAGTAGCCTCCGTCAAGTGTCAGTCAGGTGGACAGCGACATACGCTGACCAAAAATATAAACGCAACATGAAAAGTGTTGGTCCCGTGTTTCATGAGCTAAAGTAAAAGATCTCAAATGGTGTGCACACATTTGTTTACATCCCTGTCGGTGAGCATGTCTCCTTTGCCAAGATAATCCATCCACCTGACTGGTGTGGCATATCAAGAAGCTGATTAAACAGCATGATCATTAGAGCGGTGCACATTGCGCTGGTGACGATAAAAGGCCACTCGCAAATGTGCAGTTTTGTCACACAACACAATAGCACAGATATCTCGAGTTTTGAGGGAGCGTGCAATTGGCATGCTGACTGCAGGAATGTTCACCAGAGCCAGAGAATTGAATGTTAATCTCTCTACCATTAACTGCCTCCAACGGCTTTTCAGAGAATTTGTCAGTACATCCAGAATTTCAGACCACGTGTACGGCGTTGTGTGGGCGAGCAGTTTGTGGGCGTCAAAAACTTATGCCTGCCCATAACCCCATAGTGGCGCTGGGGATATGTTATGGGCAGGCATAAGTTATGGACAACGGACACAATGTTATTTTACCAATAGCAATTTGGATGCACAGAGATACCGTGACAAGCTCCTAAGGCCCATTGTCGTGCCATTCGTCTACTGCCATCAACTCATGTTTCAGCATGATAATGCACGGCCCCATGTTGTAAGAATCTGTACACAATTCCTGGAAGCTAAAAATATCCCAGTTCTTCCATAGCCTGCATACTCACCTGACATGCTCTGGATCGACATGCAAGACAACGTGTTCCAGTTCCCGCCAATATCCACCAACTTCGCACAACCATTGACGAGGTGTGGGACAACATTCCACAGGCCACAATCAACAGCCTGATCATCTCTATGCGAAGGATATGCGTCAAAATGCACGAGGAAAATGGTGGTCACACCAGATACTGACTGGCTTTCTGATCCAGGCCCCTACCTTTTTTTTAGGTATCTGTGACCAACAGATGCATATCTGTATTCCCAGTCATGTAAAATCCATAGATTAGGGCCTAATTAACTTATTTCAATTGACTGATTTCCACATATGAACTGTAACTCAGTAAAATCTTAGAAATGGTTGGATGTTGCATTTTCTATTTTTGTTCAGTATAATTGAATATTGTAATGTATACTGTTTGTCTTTAAACGTTTCCATTCTGTTCATTGTACAGAACATGTAGCCATGGAGACGTTGTGGAGAACAACTCATGGGGAATCAGTCTCACCGTAGAAAACGCAAACATCCATGGTGGCGAAGCTATCAAGCATCTTATCTCAAGGGATCCTATTTACTTAGGGAGCTCTATGACAGAAGTTGAAACAAGCACACCCACACACACACACATTGTGGAGCCTAGCGCTTAGAGAGGCGAGCCAGCAACCGGAGGGTTGCCAGTTTGAATCCCAGATCCGACAGGACAAATCTTGCGGGAAATATGTTGGCACACACACACATCTAGACTAATGGAAACACAGTCATTATGATCAGTTGTGGTTCCTAGGCCTGTCTGCCACCCACGTATTCCGTTTCATTCTTTGCCTATGGCTGCTTCAGCCACATCCATCCCTCTATCCCTCTCTCTCTGACACTGCAGCGACTGTGCCCTCCCGCTATTCCTCTATCATCTTTAATGATTTCCCTCTGTATCCTGTCAACTGTATTCCCATGGTGCCTTCTGCTGTAGCCTCGGACTTGTCAGTAGAGCCCCGCATCAACGTTCTATCCCCTCTTTTGTTCCCCAATCTACTGTCAGCCGTGCACACCCTTCATTTCCCAAGTTTAGTCCTCCTCCTGCATCCCGCTCCCCTCTCCCCTGCCACCTTCCCTCCCAAGGCTATGTCAGATTTATGACACATTCTATTTCGGGGAATGTTTGTGTTTTCTCTTTCTCTCGTTTCGTGAATAAAGCGATGATGGTGTGATTTTAGAGGCTTGACAGGGAGTGATGAAACTCACACGAGTATGAAAGCCTCTGATTCCTACCACTTCTTCACTTCTTCAGGCCAACAAACTAGGTGCATTTGGAGGTTGCTGGTTACCTTTCCTTGCCTGACAATATCTGTCAGATTATATATTTATTCCTATTTTCTTCACCCTCTCTACGATTTTCTTCCTGAAGAAGACAGCGCAGTCATTGCTATGCAACCAAGACACAGTAGGGTCCTCCTCTCCTTCCCTGATTCTCAACGTAGATAACAGAAACATTGTTACTCTTTGTTGGACCGATGAAGATGTGATAAGATATTTTAAACCCCCCAAAAATGCCCTCTGACATTCTAACAACAGAAGAGAATTTGATTATCTGCTGGCTCAATTAATCAGACTTTAGAATGCACACAAAGGAAGTTGATTACATGGGCTTAAATATCAGTATTCTGGGTGTGTTTTAATGAAACAACGTTCAGAGACAAGAGAGCAAGCTAAAACGGATGACTTGAAGTGGAGGGAAAGAGAGATGCTGGTGTTCTCAGATCTCGGCCCCCTGTTCTGCCAACGCCTTTGATTCAGTTCTTTGATCCTCTTCTTACACTGGCTGGTATCTCATAAATACAGGGCTGGAACAACAGCAGGTGGGAAATGCATAACTGCATAACTGCCTCTGCTTCACCTCAATCATAAGTCCTCCCCATCCCTCCCTCATTCCCTCCTCCTTTCTTCTTTCTTCCAGCGGCCAGCTCCTGATGCAATCCTGCTGCCATGTCGTTGTCATTCAGCGCGACAGAATTAGCATAGGCTCAGACTGTGTTACTGTATGTGTGAGTGGTGTGTGGCGGCTTCGCTCAAAGGCTTTCTCTGAGCTGTTTGACATTGCCATTCACCTTAGTCTCCCACACTCACGTATTGTGTTGCGAGAAATAGCTGAGTCAGTACTCTTCTTTAGAGGAGTTCGGGAGTCAGAAGAGGGGGTGGGGGTTGGGGGTAGGGAGTGGAGTGGAGTGGAAGCCGTTAGGGCTGTACTGTGATGCCGTCATCTCCCCCCCCCCCCCCCACCCCCACTGGCTTTGTCTCTTTTCTGTGTGTGACACTGCCACTCTATCCCAGACAGCCTATCAGGCAGATTCAATAATAAATTACACTTCGCCCCAAACACCAGGTACCTGAGCTGTGGAGACAGACTGTTGTCTCATTACTCCACATCCTGTGATCTCTGCCAAGGATGCTGAGTAGGGCTTTGTTTGGGGAAAGAAGGAGAGGATGGAGGAGGAGGAAGAGAGAAGGAGTGAAAAAAAAAGAGAAAGAAAGACACAGCGGCAGCTGGCAGGCAGGCAGTGCAGGGCTATACAGTCTCGGGAAACATTTACAACCAAGTCGTCACCTTTTTTTCTTTTTAACTCATAGATAATCCGTCGCCAGAGCTTTGTGGCTTACCCTCTTAGTAAAAAGAGTTCCAAAATGGTTCTTCAGCTGTCCCCAAAGGATAAACCTTTTTGGTTTGAGGTAGAAACATTTTTGGTTCCATGTAGAATCCTCTGTTAAAAAGGGTTCTACCTAGAACCAAAAAGCGTTCTCCAAAGGCTTCTACTGTTAGAGTAAACCTTTTACTTTCTAGATAGCACCTTTTTTTAAGAGTTTAGGTTTGAGGGATGCCATAAACAGGTACAGAAGCGTCGAGGTAAATTTTAAAAGGGGAAACGGTCTGAACCCCTCGCACGCAATGGACACACGTGGTTGGTGTAAGTTCTTTGGTAATACATCATAGAAAATATTTTGAGAATATTTCTTCAGAAAGTGCATTTCAGTGCATATTCAACATTGATGCATTTGTGTTTTGCTCAATGCCACGATCTGTCAAATCTTGGATTGAAACTAAAAGCACAAAACTGCTTTTACTCTCCTTCTGTCTACACTGTTCACTTAGGCTGTGTGATCTTTTTTTCCAAACCCATTTTCAAAAGGTAGGACATTTTCTTCTGGATTTCCAGGTTTTGACTGATTATTCCTTTTCTTGAATAGCACCAAGAGCAATTTTTTAGGAGCTCCACAGAATTCTTCCCTTCAACGCTTTGTTGGCAAGGTTTATCCCAATCTCACAGTTCGAGTACTTGGGTTCCTCACACTACCTTGGCTACCTGGAATCTGCAACAAATGGCTTTCCTGTCACTGGCTTTCAATTGAGGTCCCCGAAGCCCACAGCTCTGGTGACAGGGTCTTGTTTCCAGATGTCACAGTGAATGCCGTGTCAGGGTGGTGTGGTATCACTCTCGGTGGCTCAATGTGGTAGAAGAGTCTCTCAGCTTCTACTAGCTGACAGTGACTAAGGTGTAACACGGTGCTTTGGCTTGGCGTCAAGCAACGAGAGAATGTGAAAGTGCCACCGACGTGGTTGGGCAGTGAAAACGTTTTTTTTTGCTGGGTTACTCAACTCAATGTATCCACATGCAAATAGGAATCAGCATTGAGGTCACTTGATCCAAAATAAGTGACTGACTATCGAAGTCATAGTTACTCCTTTTAATTTCTTTCACACCTGCACCCAACTCTGTCACAATAACATAAAGAGAGCCGTGACTCATGACATCCTCTCTACATCTACACACTCATGGTATATTTGAAGACCATACCCGAGTGGCACTCCAATATTGTCGCAAGCCAATATCATGGGTAATTTCAATTTGTGAGATTTTTACTGTTTTATATGCCCTCACATCTTCTACACCTAAAGTACTACCTGCTGGACAGTACAAGTCCATTTCCTCCAACCCTACCGTAAAAGCCCGGGCTGAAAAAAACACACGTCAAAACAGTCACAGTTTCTGCTCCAATACATGTAAACCTATATGGGATTAAAATAAGGAGATATTCTCTTGCTGCTCTGTTCCTTCACTAATGCTGTAATCTCCTCCCCAGTCTGTTTTCTCTGCAGTAGAAATACCTTCACATAAGCTTTGTTATGTGATCTCTCACCCACGGTGTGTTGCTCTTTCCTGTATTGTCTATAGCATATTTGTATACATATTTGTAAACTCCCCCTCCAGTCTACTTCAATCATTGAGACTATATGCATTCATTGTATTGTAATCTCAACATATGGCATCATCAGATTTCTTTGCAGCACTTTGATAAAACTCATCCGGTAATATGTTTGATTGGATAACGTTGACCATGTTTAGCTGTTTCTATGTCTGTAGGCTAGCCAACAATCCATGTGAGAACACATACAGTCTACCTATTGTACACTCCCAAAAGGGTACTTCGGCTGTCCCCTTTTGTGTTCCATGTAGAACCCTCTGTAGCATAAGAACCCCTTTAGGTTCTAGATAGTTCCTTTTTTTAAGAGTGTATGAACAGGAACCATTGAGCAGGATATGAATGATTTAACAGTCGTTTGGATGAATCCCAACATATGGTCACAAATGTCATTCTTGGCTCGTATTACACCCTAGGAGGGGCCGTCTCAGTCAACTCACATTAGATAATATGCTTTCTTGGTCCATGCGGGTTTTATTTATGCAGACATAAAATACATGATGCCTGGGGCATTTCAGCTGCTAGTGATGGTGCTTTTTACCACTGTATGGAAGCAAGAACATATTCATGATTCAATTAACAAACACTGAGACATTCTTCTGGGTGAGTACACATGATATTAGCTACAAACAACAAATCATGATTCATATAGCAAGAGCTAGTCTTACATCGTGGGTGTCCATTTACGTCAGACACAATGCATCATACTTACAGTACATACAGTGCCTAGTGGACGTCTACACACCCCTTGCACCGTCTTCACATTTTGAGGCCTTATATCTAAAATGGGACTAAGTTCGATTTTGGTTTAGAACTACTCAATCTATGCCACATTTTCAAAGTGAAAGACAAGTAGGAAACATTTTCCAAATTAATTAAAGGTGTAACAAAAATATGTTGATGTCTTGATTGCGTATGTCTTCACACCCCAAATGTATGACTTGGTGGAAGCACATTTCGCAACAATTACAGCTGTGAATAATTTTGAATAAGATTCTACCAAATTTGCACTGTCAAAATTGCTGAAGCTCAGTAACTTTTTGGGGGAATCCTTGATGGACAGCAATATTCAAACATTGTCTCTGATTTTCAAGCAAAGTTAAGTCAGAACTGAGAATGAACCACTCTGCATGTAACGATCTGGGTGTCGTGGGTGTGAAGTCAGGCACAGGAAACAGAGAGTTCAATATAGTGCTCTTTTAATGCACACGCGGTGAACAACGGCCACCCCACAAAACACTGGGCGCTCAAAACAAATGCCCCAAACGCGGGGGACGAAAACAGTCCAGCAAAATACACGAACAGAAACAAACACGTTCGTCTCCAACATACACAAATGTTACAATAATTAATCCCGCACAAAGAAACAGGCGGGCCGGCTGACTAATAAAGCCCAACTAATTACCACAAACTCATAAAAGGTGTAACCAATAAACACACAAGGAGGGGGAGGAAAGAATCAGTGGCAGCTAGTAGGCCGGCGACGACGACCTCCGAGCCCCACCCGAACGGGAAGGGGAGTCACCTTCGGTCAGAGTCGTGACACTGTAACACTCACCACCTCCACTTGGAAAGCCATTCTGGTGTGTCTATGCCATTAAAGTTTGTGTAATTATCACCCTGAAAAATACAACTCCATCTCAAGGTTTGGTTTTCAAATCTAATCACATATGAGGAAAACAACGGGTGTACACTTCACTGTTAAACGCTTGCTTACATGTTCTTCCCAACATGGCAGAGATAAAAAAATAAGAATAATAAAAAGATAAATAGTAACGCTCGAGGAATAAAAACAGAAGAATGAAGTTATATACAGGAGTGCCTGTAGCAGATCAATGTGGAGCTACATACAGGAGTACCAGTAGCAGATCAATGTGGAGCTACATACAGGAGTACCAGTAGCAGATCAATGTGGAGCTACATATAGGAGTACCAGTAGCAGATCAATGTGGAGCTATATGCAGGAGTACCAGTAGCAGATCAATGTGGAGCTATATAAAGGAGCACCAGTAGCAGATCAATGTGCAAGGGTACGAGGTAAGAAGACTCATATTTTCCTTAAACATTTTAGCTGGACTTTGCTCCTTTCATATTTCTTTTGATCCTGACAAACTCCCCAGTCCATGCCGGTGCAAGAATACCATAACATGATGCTGCCACCACAATTTGACGCAAACCTGTAGTTTTTAATTTAGTGGAAAACGTAATGTCTTTGCCATATTGTCTTGCAGTATTACTTATTAACGGCCTCATTGCAAACACAGGCTTCCTTCTTTTCACTTTGTCATAAAAGCCAATCATGTGGAGTGAATGCAATGTTGTTGATCATCTTATTGGTTTGCTTGTCACCGTTAGGGACTGGGGAGTTTGTTATAGTAAAAATAAATATGAAAGGAGCAAAGCCCAGGTAAAAAGTTAGAGGAAAACCAGTCAAAGTTTTCTGAAAACTTTGGGATAGAGTTTTATTTTTCAGTGGGACAATTACTCACATTTTAACAACAAAGACACATCAAAATGGCTTTCGAAGAGGTAGTGAGTGTTCCTAAATGGTTCAATCTCAGTAATGTTTTTGTTGTTGACAAAAACAATGGATATACAGTATGTTGCCCTTCAGAATGTGTAAAGTTGAAATTTTCACAGCTGTCATGGCTGCCAAAGGTTGTATTTTTTATGTTCTGTAAAATGTTCCTTTCACTTTTTGTAGGGCAAAATGTAATCTGTTTTTAAAATGTGAAGACTGTGCAAGGGGTGTGTAGACTTCCACTAGAAACTTTACAACATTAACAAAATAATTCAGCTTCAGGTCTATAATATCAGATGTTGAGGTAAATATGCATTCCTCTGTATTTTTGAGCGAAGAGAAAATATTATCGAGCACTTCTTATTCCATTAAACTGACAAACCTGGTTTCTCTATGAATATATTGGCTTTGAAGTTGAGGAACACTGGGACTGAAAAAAACACTGCTCCTGGGAGGATCGAGTACACCAAGAGTGCACCTGCAATGCCTATTGATTTCCAAGCTATTTACAGAGAGGATACACTTAACTACCTCTAATTACTGAACCTACAGGAATATCCATTAGCTATGTGGGTTGAAAGGTTATCTTATTGGGGAGACAACTCTTCAGTTCTTTGAAAACAGCATTACATTGGTTGAAAGTGAACTCCAGAGGAAAAATACCTGCTTATTTGAGGAAGCAGCTGATAGGATTACATTCACACTACAGCCTAATTAAATGTTGCCACATGTCCCTGCATTTAACTGTCTCTGTCAATTAAATACAACTAAAATATAATGTATTTATTATACCTCTATTGCCTCAGGAAAAACATGACTCCGTAGGGTTAAATTGAGCAAAATTATTTTATTGAAGTTCCGATGTTATCCAATTAACCTGATGACAATTAACTTAGTTTTGCTTTGCAACCCTTAACTTCTGATATTGCCCAACTCTCTTGATTGTACCGCACCGAGAGGAAAGTCCTAACTTGAGATCGGCATGTGTACAGTCCCTCAGACTTTCGTAAAAACCATACATTTGTTTCAATGGGAGATTTTCTTAAAAACTACAGATGCAGATCTCCAGTTTTTGTTCCAATCAATATGTTTTTAAGAAACAGCAGTTCATCCTAATTCATATTTGCTACTTTGATGCTGTGGTATCTTGGGAAATTACAAGAGGTAGCATGAACTCTTAAGTTTCTGCTGATAACAGACTTTTTCATTATTTGCCAATGGCTTCCCAAGACACAAACAAGTTAATCAGAATAGATTGTAGTGGGTGCTGCTGATCGATTCAAACAATTGAGTCCCACTGGAATGACTGCAAACTTGGACAGTATATGCACCCTGAGGTATTGTGGATATTAGGCTATGTGAAAATGGCTGTGTTTACACAGGTAGTCCAATTCTGATCTTTTGACAAATCAGATCATATTGTTTGCTGATTTTTGGTCAAAAGATTAGTATTGGATTTCCTTTGTTAACACTGCCTCTGTAATCTATATTGTCAAGTTGCCTCAAACAGCATTTAATGCAGTAGTCCAAGACAAGCAAGCAACTTAAGTCTACATGAACGTGATCGAGAATTGGCAATGTCCTTTATGTATTAACTCACTATAGTGTAGTATTATGCCTAAATGTCAAGGTGAACATGGGTACTGATCATAATGATGCTATTTTCATTGGAGATATAACATAGGAAAATGACAATTACAGTACCTAGGAAATTCTATTTTTTCTCTGGGATTCATCACAAGGTGTTCCCTTAGGTAACCATTTGATACCAGGTAGTTATGCATTGCAGTTGCAGCCTTTTCCAGGGATGTTGCATCACAGCACATCTCATGAAAAAGGCACAAATACAGAATAGGAATAGAAAAGTTGCTGGAGGGTTGACCTATTACGGCCAACCACATAAGCACATACCTGTATTGCACCTCTTTCATCTTAACTGTCATGATCACAATGGCACAACACGAGTAAGACGTAGAGCCACCATTGTAGGCTGTGGTTAAATGGGGGAGGAATGGTTGACACAGCTTGCAGTGGCCAGTGGGAATTGAATAGATTTCTGTTAAATCACCATGGGAGAACAAGCAATATTGAGGACAGTTCCACCACCTACAAAATCCCAATTTAAACCCCAGTTGTAGGGACATATTTGCTCACACACAGAAACATGACATGCTTGTTTGCTGATAAATTGCAGCCTTGAATTTATCTAAGAGCAGTTTATCATCAAATCACGCTGTGTGGGCATGTATTGTTTATGGCAGTCCTTTAAAAAGCTATTGTGCTTGTTGAAACATGAGGGGTGAAAACTGAGGAAAAAATAGGAACACATCTTAGATTTCTCAATTTGTATTTATTTTACTCAGAAAGTTGACTGAGAACACATTCTCATTTACAGCAACAACCTGGGGAATAGTTACAGGTGAAGGGGATGAATGAGCCAATTGTAAGCTGGGAATAATTAGGTGACCATGATGGTATGAGGGCCAGATTGGGAATTTAGCCAGGACACCGGGGTTAACACCCCTACTCTTACGGTAAGTGCCATGGGACCTTTAGTGACCACAGAGAGTCATGACACCCATTTAACATCCCATCTGAAAGTCTGCGCCCTACACAGGGCAATCTTCTCAATCACTGCCCTGGGGCATAGGAATATTTTATTTTGACCAGAGGAAATGGTGCCTCCTACTGGCCATCCAACACCACTTCCAGCACCATCTGGTCTCCCATCTCGGAAATGACCAGGACCAACCCTGCTTGGCTTCAGAAGCAAGCCAGCAGTGGGATGCAGGGTGGTATGCTGCTGGCACATGGCAACTGGCACTGGCAGGATGTGTGTGGGAGAGTCTGAATGGTAATAGTGTTTCCAAGCAATACAGCATCCCATAATGGGCATGGAAATATCAAAAGGCTGTAGGTGCTTTTAATTTTCGTTGAGGTAGGCCCTGGCAATAAAGTGTGGCCGGTGGTGATAAGCTAGAACTGCTGAAGCACATCAATCCTGTTATGGAATCCATTGTTCGAGTGCTTTAAATATTTCATTCTGCAACATAAAATGTGTGTTTTTTGGTGTTATGCACTTAAAGACATTTCTTGGTTTGTATCAAGCCTCCTCAACATTGATCCCCCCCCCCACTCACACTGAAACTCCAATCATAAACACAGTATATACTCCAAAAAGCATTGAACTGTGAATGTAATGTTTATCTTCTGATTTAAGTTTCACTATTGACATGCTTGGTAACTGTATCCTAAAGTGGAAATCTTTAAGTGCATATTTTGTTCTGAATTTGGAAAAAACGCCTCTTTGTACCGAATATATTTGGATGTCATGTCATCTGTTTCACCTGATTACTGTCACAGTCCCAAGCGCACAGAGCCGGAGTGGGCCAGCAAGCATTGAACTGTTCGAGCCCTCTGGATTGGTAATGCATTTAAAAACTGTATGGTTCAAAGAAATTACGCAAAAGAGGTGGCAAAGTCAGGTTGCTCATCTGAGTGGTTGACGTACTGTAAATTGAGAAATGTTTGTCTAAACTTAACAAAAAGAAGAAACTATGTTACCAAACCAAGAAAAATGACGTGAAACAATACTTTGTAGTACCTTAAACGATATCATCGGCAGAAAACCCGATTAATCTCCATCGCTCATTGAAGTTGATGGGTCATTTATAAGAAAACCTTTCAGTGACTGTTTCACTAGAAAAGTGGAAAAACTCAGAAACTAAGTAACAACATTGAACAGTGAAACATCATATTTTTTTTGTTGTTAAAAGATCTAATAATGAAAGAGAAGAATAGCTGTTTTGAATTTGGTCAACTTTGTGTGGGACAGGTGGAAAAACTAGAGCACACTTTGTTGGCTCGAACAGCCGCCCAATCTGTTTTCTGCCTGTAAACTGATGGTGAGAATTGTCTGTTTAAATACAATGCTATTTTTCAGAGAACAAGTTTAATGACTTTCAGCATGCATATAGAGAAGGGTTCTCTACTTGTACTGCACTGACTCAGAAGACAGATGATTGGTTAAAATACATGGATAATAAGATGATAGTTGGAGCTGTATTGATAGACTTCAGTGCAGCCTTAGATGTTATTGATAATACATTGTTTTTGAAGAAAGTCACTTGCTATGGCTTTGCATCACCTGCTATCACATGGTCGGAGAGTTATTTATCCAATAGAAGCCAGTGTTCTTCAGTGGAAGCTTCTCTAACATCAGATATGTACATCAGGGCAGTTGCCTTGGGCCGTTACTCTTCTCTACTTTCACAAATGATTTGCCACTGGTCTTACACAAAGCTAGAATGACTATTATGCAGACGATTCCACACATGCATGTCAGCACCCAGTGATCCCAAAGTCAGTGAAAGTCGAAATAAGGAGTTACAGTCGTTATCAGAATGGGTGAATACAAATAAACTGGTCTTAACCTCTTAATATGTATTTACTCTGTCAGGTACCTTCAGCTCACCTGTCACTCTGCTCTGTCAGTGCATGTCAGAGCAAAAACCAACCTCACAGACAGTATTGTTTTGAGGCACAGATCTGGTGAAGGGTACCAAAATATTTCTGCAGCATTGAAGGTCCCCAAGAACACAGTGGCTTCCATTGTTCTTAAATGGAAGACGTTTGGAACCAAGTTTGGAACCAAGACTCTTCCTAGAGCTGGCCGCCTGGCCAAACTGAGCAATTGGGGAGAAGGGTCTTGGTCAGGGAGGTGACCAAGAACCAGATTGTCACTCTGACAGAGCTCCATAGTTCCTCTGTGGAAATGGGAGAATCTTACAAAAGGAGAACCATCTCTGCAGCACTCCATCAATCAGGCCTTTATGGTAGTGTGGCCAGACGGAAGGTACTCCTCAGTAAAAGGCACATGACAGTCCGCTTGGAGTCTGCCAAAATGCACCTGATGGACTCTCAGACCATGAGAAACAAGATTCTATGGTCAAGATTGAGCGTCACATCTGGAGCATACCATGCGCCATCCCTACGGTGAAGCATGGTGGTGGCATCATCACGCTGTGGGGATGTTCTTCAGTGACATGGACTCGGAGACAAGTCAGGTTCGTGGTAAAGATGAACAGAGCAAAGTACAGAGAGATCCTTGATAAAAACCTGCTCCAGAGCTCTCAGACTGGGGCGAAGGTTAATCTTCCAACAGGACAACAACCCTAAGCACTCTGCATTGTCTATAAAGGCAAAGCTTTCTGCAACACACTCAAGAGTGTGGGGTTGATGGCTTCATCATTGCAATAATGAATCGGTATTAAATGAAGATGAGTGTTTGAAAATATAATATTTGACAAATTCTCTCTCAGTATGAATTTCCACGACAGTACACAGCCAAGTCAACGCAGGAGTGGTTTCTGTACAAGTCTCTGAATGTCGGACTTCAACCAGATCAAACATTTCCGGGGAGATCTGAAAATAGCTGTGCAGCGAAGCTCCCCATCCAACCTGACAGAGCTTGAGAGGATCTGCAGAGATGAATTGGAGAAACTCCCCAATTACAGGTGTGCCAAGCTTGTAGCATCATACCCAATAAGACTCATTGTAATTGCAATTGCTGTAATTGCTGCCAAAAGTGCTTCAACAAAGTACTGAGTAAAGGGGTTTGAATACTTATCTAAATGTGATATTTCAGGTGTTGTTTTTTATACATTTGCAAAAACGTCAAAAAAATTGTTTTTGCTTTGTAATTATGAGGTTTAGATTGACGAGGGGGAAAAACAATTTTAGAATAAGGCTGTAACGTAACAAAATGGGGAATAAGTCAAGGGTCTGAATACTTTCCAAATGTGCTGTATATGAGAGAGACTGACGCCACACTATCAAACACCCTCCATATCAAAACTGGGACCATTCGTGTATCAGACACATCTCCCGTGGGGCTTTGGAAATTGTTTTAATGATGAATATAAAGCCTTGTTCTGTGTACACAGAGACAGACACTCTTAGTGTGGTTTATTATGTTTAACAGTACCGAGACATTTACAAGACACACGATGTCTTGCCCTTTAATGTGCCTCAGTTTCTCAGTTGCCCAAGAAGTCAATGTTACCACTAGCGTGGTACTTGCATGTTTTGAACAGCACTGTAATGCAAGGGGCTGAAAACACATTATTTGGGAGATGGTCTCTAACAAGATGTTTAATTGTATTACCTTAAATGCGTAATGAGGTGTTATCAAATCAGCGCAGCAATTTCACCGACTTATGAAGCAAGTCCAAAGTCCATGTCATAAATAAGGGTCAGCAAGTTTGATGTGTTGGGGTATAAAAAAAGATTCATTACAAGCTGCATTTTAACAAGATTTTCTGCATGAATGCGTTTTATTTTGGTTTTATGGCCTGATCAGGGCGCGGTGTGAGAAAGGCCAGATAAACTGCCTGAATAAAAAAGTTATCACTCTCACTGTCAATTAGTCATAGACATTGGAATACCCACTATTATTGGCGTATATTTAAAAAATATGGTACAGTGCACGGCTATCTCGTTTACAACCCACCAAAATAAGGAGAGCTAGAGGTTCGATTCTCAACTGATTCATTAGAAAATCCGGTCCTCATGTTGGCTAAGTGGTTCGGGCAATGCGGTTGATTAGTGTGCGAGTCGGGAGAGTCAACAGTATTAGAATTTATGTGGAATGATGGATTAAAATGGGTTGGCAGTAGCCTGTTCTCTCGAGTTTCTGCCTGTACCGATCATATCTGACTGCCTGCTTGCCTGCCATTCCTCTTCTGGAATCCTGCCAGATTCCTCTCTACTATATCAGCTTTAAAGGCCCAGTGCAGTCAAAAACGTGATTATTAAGTTTCACATTATGAGGTTGGAATAATACTTAGAAATTGTGAAAATTTGGATAATGCCCTGTTGGTGTAAGAGCTGTTTGAAAAAACACGCCTGAAATTTCAGTCTGTTTTGGTGGGATGGAGTGTTGACCTGTCTGGTAAACGAGTTAGTAGATCAATAAGAAAGAGCGTTCCGAACCTCTCTGCCAATAGCTAGTTTTCCTTTTTACCCTCCCCAATCAGACCACTCCCACATTGTCCTAGCAAAATTCTCACTTGAAAAATTGCTCTTTGCTAAGAAACTATTTTTGTTTATTTTTTCAAACTATTAAAACAATCACATTAAGAGACTTAATTGTTACCCAGAAATTAGTTGATATGGATATAAAAATGGCTGCATTGGACCTTTAAGCAAGATGGATTTTCACACATTTCATTCCTTTGAAGGCCTAGAGCAGAGGTGCACAATTGGCGGACCTCGGTCCGGACGGTTCTATCTGGACCTCGACACATTTCTCAGAAACAATTGTTCAATTAAATACTGATGAAGCAAACCTTTTTTTCAATGTACACACACTGTGCTGGCTCAGCGCAGCTGGGAAGGTCCCAGACAGCGCCCCATACTACTGTGGGTTGTCCAATCACGTGCGTTATTTAAATCACTTCACGAAACTCAGTCAATCAAATTGAATGTTTACAATGCATGTTGGGAGACTGACGTTGTCGGGGAGAGAGACAGCAAGAGAAGTAAAAGCGGAAGTGAGAGGAGAAATTATAGAATGGCGTGCGCAAAAGTCAGGAAAGTCGATACAGAAAGCGCTTTCAAAGAAGAGTGGACAGACAAATATGCCTTTATCCTTCCTGCAGCGAATGTTCAGAGACCGTGGCTCTAATAAAAAGTGCCAATGTGAAGCGCCACTACAAGATAAAGCACAGATCTTTCGAGCAAACATATCCACAGCAGTCTGAGGTGTGGGCACGGAAAATAAACAAGCTCCAAGCCCAGTGTGATCGGTCCACCAGAGTCCTCTCCCATGCATTCACTGGCCAACAATGTGCAAATGAATGTTCACTAAAAATAGCTTGGATTTTGGCTTAACACCAAAAGCCATTTACTGATGGGGGAGTGGTGATGGAGTGCATGAATGCTGTTGCTGAAACTATGCTTGAAGGTAAACAAAAAGATCAAGCAAATCCCAATGTCACGTACAACAACAGCAAGAAAGAGTGAAATACTAGCAGAGGATGTATTAACACAGCGTGATGAAGCTATTCGTAGTGCACCATGCAGAGCATTAGCTGTTGATGAACCTACTGATGTGAGTGATAATGCCCAGCTTCTGGTGTATGTTAGATTTTTTACCACACAGAGAAGAAGGAAATCTGTGAAGACCTGTTAGGTGTAACACCACTCAAGACACATACAAGAGGAAAGGACATATACATGGCCATAAAGGAGAAGCTGAGAAGAGGGGGATTGATCCAAAACAAGTGGTCTCTATCACCTCAGACATGGCCCCTACCTTGACAGGAAGAGAGAGAGAGAGAGAGGAGCTGTGGCACGGCTGAAAGAGGACAACCCTGATCTCACAGCTTACCACTGCATCATTCATCAGTCTGTCCTGTGCGCCAATCTGTCAGAAGAGTATGCTGAAGTGACGAATACAATGATGAAACTCATCTGCTTCCTCAGGGCATCCTCATCTCAACAACATTGCCTGCTGAGAGAATTCCTGAAAGAAGTTGAGGCAAATGACCTACTGCTGCACAACAGCGTAAGATGGCTCAGTAAAGGCAGGGTGTTGAAACACCTTTGGTCCATTCTAAAGGAGATAACAGCTTTCCTAGTACAGCTCAGGAGTCAGAAGGCAACAGAGTTTTCACTTTTTTTGCATGATGAGAGCTAAATGAATATTGTTGCTTTTTTCGGTAGACATCACACCTCAATGAGCTCAACGTGAAACTACATGGCAAGAACTATTCAATTTGTGATTTGATGACACCTGCCCGCTCCTTCAAGTGGAAACTGGAAGTGTTCAAGGAAGATGTTCAAGGAGACTGTGCACACTTCCCAAAAGCGCAGGAACAGCTTCAGGGTGAGAGAGATGTTTCTCCCCATGTTGACTTCATTGATAAGCTGATTAGAAACTTCAGAAATATCTTTGACAGCTTCAGTCTTGGACAGCAGCACCTTCTTCAAATTGAGAATATATTCCTCATCACAGATGTCAGGGGATTTTCAAAGGAGGTGACACAGACCTTCAAGTGGGCATCTACAGACGGAACTGATTTGATCTGCAAGCAAATGTTGCACTAAGAGAGAGCACTTTCAACTAACTGATCAGGACACTTTCTGGCTGCAGGCTGTGTCTGAGACTGTGTTCCCTGGTCTAACCAAAGTAGCGCTGCACACCTTGAACATGTTTGGCTCCACATACAGTTGTGAGTCTTCTGTCTCCACTATGAACATAATTAATAATAAGTACCGTTCTAGACTAACCAATGAGCACCTACATATGTGCATGACAATGGCACTGACTTCATTCCATTCAAATTACTGGCAGGGAAAGCAAAAGCCCATTTCTCTCACCAAAGAAGAGAGATGGAGAAGTGAAGTGGGAGAGAGTAGGAGAGATACATATTAAACCAGTGGTTTCTTATTTGTCAGAAAAAGGAACTTTTGTTCTTTTTTTTCTGTGAAGATGCGGTCTTGTTTTGCTTGAAATGAGAACATTTGTGATTTTTATTTATGATTAAACTGCATATTTATTTTTCCTCATGTCTAATGTGTCTGCATTGAAAATGTGCAATAAATACTGCTGAAATGTAATTGAAATGTAGTACTTTGTTTATTAGCAATACATATACAAGAACTACATATGCCCCCAAATCACAGCGCACGTTAGACATTTTAATGTTTTGGACCTTTGGGGGGAGAAAATGTTTGAATTCTAATTGTGCACCCCTGGTCCAGAGGCTGACGCATGGCTTAAATACATTCTCAGACTGTAATGTCTCGGGAATATGAAGTGATGGATGGCTGCATGAAGAAGAATGCAAATGAGCTGTTATGTGTTGCAGAAGTACATGCAAAGGTTGATACAAACATGAAAGGATGAGAAAAAAAATAAGAAAAAAAAGAGCATTCACATCGACTTTAGTCTCATTTATTGATCAAAATTCTCCATCAAAAACGTCCAGCTCTTAGTGTCTTCCAGCTTCCCAACACTGGGATACTGTTTACTTTGCTGTCTTTTTATGCTATTTGCATAACTTTTATAGCAGTGTAATATAGTGCTATAGCAATATTTTGGTGGCTCAATACACTTAAAGGCAAAAATTTGAACGGTTTATTCTTTTAGGATTATTTATTTATTTGAACCTTTATTTAACTAGGCAAGTCAGATAGTTAAGAACTAATTCTTATTTGCAATGATGGCCTACCCCGGCCAAACCCGGACAACTCGGGGCCAATTGTGCGCCGCCCTATGGGACTCCCAATAAAGGCCGGATGTGATGCAGCCTGGATTTGAACCAGGAGCTGCAGTGATGCAATTTGCACTGAGATGCAGTGCCTTAGACTGCTACGTCACTCGGGAGCCCAGATTATTATGTAGTGGGGCAATACTCCACAGTAGGGTGCATTCAAAATCTTGATAGTGACTATTGATTTGTGTATCCATCTGAAATCCACCGCTTAGAAAATGAGCACACCTGCTCCGCTTCATAAATTGTCATCGTGCTCTAATAACACACCACTTGAACATCACAATGTTATCTTTGTGTTGATATTCCTTAGGCCACATCAGTATAATCACACAATTTCAGATTTGACTGTGCTTGACATAAAGCTGTCAGATGTGCTCAACAAAATGAATGACTCAATCAACACCCAAGGATACATGCTCATTCGTTTTGATTAATTGAAGAGTTTGAAGATGTTTGAAAGATGGATTTCATATATCAACAGGGTAATTTACACATAAATATAAGAAAGTGGCACACTGGCATTACCCTTGATGGACTATTCTTAGAATGCGCTATTTCGATTTGACATTAGTGCTCACAACTCACAAATTCACATAAATCATTAGTCAATTGGACGAATATCAAAGTATGTGGACTTTATGTTGTTTTGTAAATCCCCTTGAATGTCTATGGAGATAGAGCTTGTGAACTGAATTTCTTTTATATAGCCTAATTTTGGGTTTAACTAATTTCTCTTCCCGGGGACACAACATCTCTCTCCCCAATCTCTCACGTTCATTAGTTTATTTGAACCATTCCTAAACAGATGGGGAGGCACAGACAGCAACACACTGCTAGGGCAGCTGTGTATGTGTACATACAAGAAGTGATGAATAATCAAGATCAAGCATCCAAATGGCTTATATTAATAGATAGGTGTTCTAATTACGATCGCACAACTGGGTCTGGTTTCTAGTGCTCACTATCAGCGCTTGTTTCTGACATTGTAATAAACTGCAAATAATTGGATATTTTTCAATGGGATTTTGACAAAGGGAGGAGGCAGTGAAAGAGGCAACCCGAACATCTATAAAGTTTTTGTGTCACTGAGTTAGGGGATGATGCATTGTGGCCTCACTGGAAACAACAGCACACATTCATTTTTGTGTCAATCAATTATTCCAAACCAATAGTCCACGTTATATAGCAAGCAGTATGTGAATGAAATGCTGCCTACATGCAAGCCATTTATCTTATGAACTCTGACATTATAGTTTATTAATTGTAATAATGATAAAGATAGAGCATTCAATGACATCAGGTTCTTCAGCTATTCAACACTCAAATATTCAACACTCAACATTCAATACTCATTTTCTTTCCACAAAACAACCCTCAAAACGTGCCAAGGTCCAAAAGGTCCAAGGTCCTTACCATTTGCATCCATAATTGCCGCTTTCTGTTGGTCACCATAGAAAATTGCACAATTCCCTACAGTATTGTAATTATGAATGCACTTTTAATGTAGCTCAGTACAGTTTTGTCCCCCTCATATTTCCTATTTCTCCTCATGTAAAACCCTGTTTTCACACCACCTGTCAGGATGTCAGAAACTCGCTTGTTTTTCAAACACCATGTTCATCATGCAGACGAGGCACTTTCATCACAAAGAAAAGGCCCAGAGAGCGGGCGAACAGGTGTTAGATACCTTGACAATGTCACTGCCTGTGTCCCATCTGGTTTTCCATTAATATCCGTATGCATGGAGCTTTATCCTGCCACGACCACACACGTTACCCCTCTGTCTCCCCTGTCACAGAGATAGCGGCAGTTGAGCATATTTCCCAAGAGCACCTTGATATGCCCTTCCAAGAGCAGGAGCTACTTGGGAGAATGAGACTATTTCCGTTCACGTAATTAAGAGCTATGGAATCTATTAAAATTGTAATTAAATCTTCACCTGCGATAATGTGTAATGATTTATACAGTATATGCAGAAATTAAGAAAAGCTTGAGATCATTTGTTCCCGGAATTAGTCAGATAAGTGTGTGGCATTGAGACCTACTGATACAAAACCATTTGCACGATGAAACATAAGACATAATATTCCATTAACTATTTACTTTTCAGTGTCAATATAATTGATTATAATTATTTGCAGTATAATTTATAGATATACAGATAATACGTTAGATACATGTATACAGATTTTAAATGATTGTGGTGGCAGCATCATGTTATTGGTATGCTCGTCACCAGCAGGCAAAGGCAAAAGGGGATACCTAGTCGGTTGTACAACTGAATGCATTCAACTGAAATGTTTCTTCCGCATTAAACCCAACCCTGTGCGGCGGGCTATTTTGTTTTACCTTGTCAGCACGGGGATTTGATCCAGCAACCGAAAGGGACTGGGGAGTTTGTTAGGATCAAAATAAATCAATAAAACGTTATATGAAACCCTGCCTCAGTCTTCTTAAACATGTTCTATCATCTCTCTTTCTTTCTTTCTAGGTCGTGTACATCATTAGGAAAAAATACAAATTGTACACATTTTTCGATTTACATTTAAGGCAGCAAAATGAGAAGATTGTGCAAGGGGATTGTAGACTTTGACTAGGCACTGTATATAACAATAACTAACACAATATCCTCTTACATAAATAACCTGAAGCATTACAGGCGACAACAGTACAATTTAATGATACCTTTCAATTACTGTATTGTGGTGATCTTTCCACGAGCGCTATTGGATTCCTCGCCTTGAACAATTCTGTCAGTATCTACAAATGACATCTGGATACCTCCTTCTGGATACCCCCTTCCAATCTATGTGGGCACAAGCGCAAAGCACACAAAGAAAAGCAGTTTAAGCATCGCCTTCGCCCAATCTTAATCTGTCCATATAACAAGTGACGAAAACCCAAATCCCAAACTACTGCTGCTCATTATCTCATGTATCACGTTCAGTCCCTGCAGATTCCTCAGTCTACACGCAGAACCTGCCCACGGGAGATTAGCTAAATTCCAAAGTCAAACTATTATCACCAAACTATTGTTTTCAGCTTCATCTCTCAACCCCTAGTGTTTTCACATCTGGGGAGAAGAGAAGAAGAGGAAGAGCATACATACTGTTGAAGGATTCTACATCTATCCATAGGCAAATTCATAGTACATTGCAGCAGATGGCAAAAACATGAATCTTATCTAATTCATTTGTGGCATTGGACGTGATTAATTGCACTGATTGGTCGTTCTCTGACAGCGTTGCACACTTGATGCATTTTGCCTCATGTTGATCTAATCTGATGATAAACATCCCCTCAACATGTTTTGCTATGGCGGACAATTTGGTCTCCTCATCCATGAGATGAAGGGACAATGTTGTGGCCAGATCTAACCCATTGTTGATGCTACTTAAATCATTAGAAAAAACGCTGAATTGTACTTTGTATGAAGTGTAATATAGAAAGACTTCCATTTCTCTACTTCACTGACGAAGGAGGATATTGTGACATGTCATCTAGTCTGAACAGTATCTCCTTCTGACACAATCTGCCATGGGTAGAGCACACAACCTCCAAACAACTATTGCTGTTAATTCAATAACATTTCAGAGGACAAGTCAAACCACTGATGTAGCACGACTGAGCAGGGAACTAACTACCTGACTCTTAAGAACAGAGAACAATGGTAATGTAATGGTCATTGTATGAAGAAGGTGTTGACCAAAGCGCAGCGTAGTAACTGTCCATATTTTAATGAAAAATAACCGAACACTGAATACAAAAGAACAAGAGAAATAAATAAAAACCGAAACATGGTAAAACACAGAAAACAACTACCCACAACCCATAGTGGGAAAAGAGGCTGCCTAAGTATGGTTCTCAATCAGAGACACCGATCGACAGCTGCCTCTGATTGGGAACCATACCAGGCCAAACACAGGAATACAAAACCTAGAATACACAACATAGAATGCCCACCCCAACTCACGCCCTGACCAAACTAAAACAGAGACATAAAAAAGGAACTAAGGTCAGGACGTGACAGGTAACTTGTACATTCCTGTACACTAGGTGTGTACAGGCTGACAAGGTAATCTTACCCCCAAAATGTATTCTATAGGGTGGTAAAAATATGCTGTTTTGGTTAAGTGTAACGTAAAAGAGTTAGGTGTTTATGTGAATTTTGAGAACCACAATAAAGGTACATGCATTCCATGTTGCGATTGTGGACATAATGTGGGTATCGATGTGAAATATGTAGCAAGAGCTACGTAGTTTAGTTAGCATCCCAAAGTGAAATTGTCTGCCTGATACCTGTTGAATTTCATTGCGAGAGATAGAGCAGTGTAGGTACAGGTCACCCATTGATATCTAGAAGAAACCTATTGATTTATCCTGGCGGGGCTGCAGCGCAGATAAAGGCCAGCATCGCTTAAATTACACAGCAGTGTGGAAGACAATATAAATCATTTCAAACTATTGACTGGAGCACGGAACTGGTTTGATAGAGGACTGTGTAAAGACATACCACAACCAGCATTTTAGACACTGCACCACTCCATCATTATGAACCACATGATTGAAGTTATTTGATTGTTGTCTTAGCGTTGTTTTCTTTTCTTTTTCTCACTCACTGATGCTTTATGGGTAAATAAATCATATTTCCATCCATGGCTATTTGAGTTGGCTCTTTGTATGGAAATGTACTTTTATACTTGTTCCACGGGACATGACAGTGCAAAGCTACATGGTATTTTTACATTTGTTATTTTATCGATCCAAAGTTAGGAAATCACCAATCAAGCCTGGAGATTTGGTGAGAACTAATACTTGAATGAAACATTTACATATGTCTTTACACAGTCCTCTATCAAATGAAACATTTACATGCCCCCCAGTCAGAAAAACTCAAGGCGTTCTTCTTTGGGTTGGTTGATTCCTTCACAACCAAGACAGGAAATCCATTTTTTTCCTTGGATCATGGAGGAAGGGAGTACTCGACTGTGTTATTGTGATGTTACACCTGACTATGCATTGTAAAACCACTGTCCTTCTCAGCATCCGCCTGCTAAAGCGGTTGTACCTATGGGGAGGGGGGGTGCCCCCTGTGTAGTGTGCCAGACAGCAGCAGGATCAGTTCTGGGTCAGAGACAGGCCATGAATAAGGTCACTTCCTTTTCCATACTCAGGAAAAATGATAAAAATAAGACTATCTTGTTTCAAATAGTCAATATTAGTGAAATGTCTTTCAAATAAATAATCCTGATTTGCATAGTTGTGTATTCTTACATGTAAATCTTACATGAGTTGGCTTTGCTTCACATGTCAACCTTGATAAAGATGAGCAAAAAATACTGTATCAAATGACAAATGACAAATACAACGACTGGGCTATACTGTAAAGGAAATCATATTATTTTACGCTAATACAATTGCTCAGAGACAGATATATATATTTTTTAACGAGTAATACAAATTCTCATCAAGATAGGGGTCAGAATTATCGCCAACCCCGTCTTCAATACCTGTCAAAACCTCAGCTTGCGAGGATACTTGCACTTAGCTTCTTTCTTAACTGTTTTATGGGATTTTAAACATTTGGAGGGATCATAGAACATTCCTCCATACAAAAAAATACAAATATTACATGTTAAATCAAAATCTCTTTCTCTGAGCAGTTAGTATTAGTATGAAAGAACATAATTTAAGCATACAGTATAGCTCATTATTTGTATTATTTATTTGAGGTGGAATGGAGGCAGTGGGAAGGTGGGCCCCTAAATGGCAGGTGATCCAAAAAGAAGCCAGTAAACTATTAATGGAATATATTGACAAAATAATACATATAGGAGCAGACAGCATTGTACATCAGGACGAACAATTTCAGGCATTTCGACTACTACAGTCTTCCTCAGGCAGCGTTGTCGACGGAAGCTGACGTGGTGGAGACAAGTAAACGTCGCATGTCAGGAAAATAAGCTATATCCAAAACCTAAATACAACATGATCACATCTGTGTATAAGAGGCAACATGACAAGTAAGTGCAACATGAAAATCTATGCAAAGGGATGTATGCGAAGGAAGTGTGTACAGGATAGTCTGAGACTTTTGTGCGTAAATGACATTAATGCACTTGTGCGCCAAAAACGTTCTATAAAAAACTATACGCACACCATGGGTGATTATCCACAACTCAGTAGGTCAAGGGAATTCACTTAACGTATACTAGTCAGTCTAAGAAGGTCTAATCAAATCAAATCAAAAACGTTTATTTGTCACGTGCGCCGAATACAAAACAGCGGTAGACCTTACAGTGAAATGCTTCCTTACAGGCTCTAACCAATAGTGCAAAAAAGGTATTAGGTAAACAATAGGTAGGTTAAGAAATAAAACAACAGTAAAAAGACAGGCTATATACAGTAGCGAGGCTGTAAAGTAGCAAGGCTACATACAGACACCGGTTAGTCAGGCTGATTGAGGTAGTATGTACATGTAGATATGGTTAAAGTGACTATGCATATATGACGAACAGAGAGTAGCAGTAGCGTAAAAGAGGGGTTGGCGGGTGGTGGGTGGGACACAATGCAGATAGCCCAGTTAGCCAATGTGCTTGAGCACTGGTTTGTCAGGCCAATTGAGGTAGTATGTTCATGAATGTGTAGTTAAAGTGACTATGCATACATGATAAACAGAGAGTAGCAGCAGCGTAAAAAGAGGGGGGTTGGGGGGGCACACAATGCAAATAGTCCAGTTAGCCATTTGATTACCTGTTCAGGGATCTTATGGCTTGTGGGTAAAAACGGTTGAGAAGCCTATTGCATTCTAATGCTCGTTTAATCTGTGGGAAGTGGCAGTATCTAGGTGGTACAGGAGGCTGCTAATCGCCGGAACTGAGCAAATGGAATGGCATGAAACACCTGGACACCATGTGTTTGATGTATTTGATACCTATTCCACCTATTCCCCTCCAGTCATTAACACGAGGCCGCTCTCCCCAATTAAGGTGCCACCAACCTCCTGGGTTAGGAGGTGGGACCATTTAGCCTGTTTTTGTTGTAGGAAACGGTCTATATGTGTTATTTTGTGCTCTGTTAATAGTTCACTAAAGTTTATAACAAAGTACACGTCGCATACTTGTTTTCTTCGCCTATTATTGTTTGTCTACAGTCTTTTTCGCTCATCTTTATCAAGGGTGCCAATAATTCTGTATGTTTTGATGATAAATTCACTAAACCATAGCCTAACAAAGCAGCTGTATTGATACATTCTAAATTGAATATAACAACAACCTCCCCTCCTAATTTTATTGGAATCTATAGAGATGTTCCACTTGTAATTATTTACCAATTTCTGGTTAAGGTGGCCTATACCCTTCCCCTGACTCAGAGGAGCTGGCTGTGTTTCTCTGTGTGCAAACAATCAATCACAGGAGATGGCGAGTGGATTACAGTCAACTGTTTGTGAACATATGCTCTTAGGCCACAGAGGAAACAGATTTCCTGGGCATATTGAAACCGACACCACACCGGCTTGCTCCATGACAGTTTAAGACTACTGTCTCCAAGGCTTTAATGAAATTTGAGATGAGATCTTTACTGGCATAGAGACTTCCAACATCCTCCCACTTCCTATGGAGAGTTGTCACAATTCAGCTCAGGGAAACAGCTTGGTATGTAGGAAGGTTGTCAGCACAGATAGATCAGGGTGGATTCATAGAGAGATACTGGGCAGAATACTCAGTATATTAAAACTAATATTAAAATGTCAAAGCAAGTGGTCTTATCATCCTCATTGTTTAAATGCCAATACTGATTTGAATAATACTGCTGCCGTTTCTTTTTTAACATGATCACGAGTACACATCTCTCCCTCTCTCTCTCTCACACACACACACACACACACACACACACACACACACACACACACACACACACACACACACACATACATACACACACACACACACACACACACACACACACAGCAGCTTTTGTCAAATATAAAATTAGGTTCACCTCTGATGCTTCCAACTAATGAGTTTCATTGACTCTCTGTCACAGTCACAGATTGATACGTTTGCTCCAGTTAATTGTGACGTTCTGATGGACTTTTTCAGAAGTGAGGCCAGTTTTTGGAATAGACTCAAGGACATCTCAGATGCAGATCTTGATGCGTTACTATTTGCAAGCTGTCATACTGTACATAATTTTTTATTTTATTTTTTATTTCACCTTTATTTAACCAGGTAGGCCAGTTGCAAAGCAGTGCGACAAAAACAACAACACAGAGTTACACATGGGATAAACAAACGTACAGTCAATAACACAATAAAACATCTGTATACAGTGTGCGCAAATGAGGTAAGATAAGGCAGGTAAAGCAATAAATAGGCCGTAGTGGCAAAGTAATTACAATTTAGCAATTAACAAGTGGAGTGATAGATCTGCAGATGACGTTGTGCAAAAAAGCAGAAGAAAAAAAATATTTAAAAAAAGCAATATATGGGGATGAGGTAGGTAGTTGGTTGGATTGGCTATTTACAGATGGGCTGTGGACAGCTGCAGAGAACTGGAAGGAAAGGCGGCCAAACAAGGTATTGGCTTTGGGGATGACCAGTGAAATATACATGCTGGAGTGCTTGCTACGGGTGGGTGTTGCTATGGTGACCAGTGAGCTGAGATAAGGTTGGCGCTTTACCTAGCAAAGATTTATAGATGACCTGGAGCCCGTGGGTTTAGCGACGAATATGAAGCGAGGACCAGCCAGCGAGAGCATTCAGGTCGCAATGGTGGGTAGTATATGGGGCTTTGGTGACAAAACAGATGGCACTGTGATAGACTGCATCCAATTTGCTGAGTAGAGTGTTGGAGGCTATTTTGTAAATGACATCGCCGAAGTCAAGGATCAGCAGGATAGTCAGTTTTACGAGGGTATGTTTGGCAGCATGTGAAGGAGGCTTTGTTGCGAAAAAAGGAATCCGGTTCTAGATTTAATTTTGGATTGGAGATGCTTAATATATGTCTGGAAGGAGAGTTTACAGTCTAGCCAGACACCTAGGTATTCCCAAGCCAAAAGGCTGTAACTGCCCATAGAGTGGAACTGAGAAAAATGTCTTCAAAGTTGTTTAATTGTCCAGCCAAATGAATTCTAGGGTGATCATTGGAGATGTTGCCTTACTATGAGTAAATGTTTTATTAATGTTGACCCTGACCTCTGACCCTTAAATGGCAGTTACTACCTTCTTCCTTGGGATGACATGTTATAAATTGCAAGGTAATACCAAAGCTAAGAGCATTATCTGCTATTTTCATTTGTTAGTTGACTATATTTCTCATTTATGCTGTTAATACAAGAGCAGTGTAATTACTGACAGTGTAACAGAGTTGAAACTGCATCCTTTGTGTGTCTTCCTCTTAGATACCAGTTGCATTTACATCGAGATGTAGGTTCTGCATCAGTCATATTACATACTGTGTTTGACAAGTAGCCCATGTCTTGTTATAAGAATACATGTGAAAAGCAGCAGTGCAATTGTTTGAATTACATGAAATGATTAACTGTCTTGTAAAACATAATGATGGAACATAATAGAAGTATGACGTAGGGTAATTCAAATTATAAAAAATGACCATGAGATTGCTAAAAAAAAGCATTTTATTTGTATTTGTTTTGAAATAATAAATAAATAACAGCTTTAAGAATACATGTTTAACATATTTACATGTTCATAAGAGGACCCAAATTAAATTTAGCTAGAATTGATAAAATGCTGAATATTTACATTTAATTTTTAAGTAAAATGTAATTTTTAAGTAAAACTTCTTCAGTACTCTTCCATATCACTCCTCATCCTCCGCAGCACTGTTCACAGCCAAGGCATTCCAGAACTGCCTTCGATTTGCAGGCATCAGAGAACACAGCTTGGTGATTATGTCCTGCTTCTTGGACTCTTCTATCCTTCTATCCTGTGTACGTAGTGTCGAGGGTGTCTCTAGAGTGACTTTCCTCATGGTGAAGTCCTTTTCTTCATGGGAGACTTTGTAGAAGAGGCTCTTGGATCCACGCCTCAACTGGATCTCAGCCATCTCTGCCAGCTTTGGTGCTGCTGCCTTCTTCAGCTTGACGATGGAATGGCCAGCTTTCCACGCCAGGATGTTTTCCTTTTTAATTTCAAAAACCTCCACCTTGCCTGTATTGGAAGTGGCGACCACATGGAGAAAGTCCCCAAAGTCGTACACCACACCTCCAGATCAAGCTTTCATTTCCTGTTCCACGCCATGGTGGAAACTGTCTGCAGTCACGAAGGTGTGTCCTGGCTCGAAGAACTTGAGGGTGATGTCCTCCATCAAAGTTGAGTCAGCAATGACAACACTCACCAGTAAGGAGGCACCAGTTTTTGTTTTGAGATGTGCAGTTATCCATGCTTGACATCTCTCTCCCTCTCCAGTGCTGTTACGTAAGATTAAGTAATCTCCTCTGCTTTCCGACCAGCTGTTCCTTCATGCCATAGCACTGAGATTGTTTTCTTCTTCCTTTGAGACTTCTTTCCACTGGTGGCGAATGTCTCGTGATAGGCCACGATTCTTCTTGTGAACAATGCTGTTTTCACACCTGGCATGCGAGGGAGCATGATGACTTTTTGCATATCAACACTCACAAACCAGTCCTCAGGCCAATCTTTCTGTACATCAGCCTGGTAATGGCTTCTGCTCTGCCCTGCAGACTTCTTATGTTCCTCATATTTTCTACATTGCATGCAGTCGGGGTTGGTGATGGTGAATTCAGGTGCTGCTTGGCTGTTGTCTTGGCAGGCTTGGGTTTCCATGGCCTCACTCTCCCTGTGCTCCATCTTCAGATGATGACCCTGCACCAAACAGAGCTCCTCTCCGAGCTTCACAAAGCTGATGTTCCTTCCCTTTACCGCCTTGCGATAGGTTTCGTAACCGCAGCTGGCATCTTTTTTCTTCTCCTTGTAGTCATTATGCATGAACCAAATATTGACGTCACTAGGGAGGTAGAGGCGATGTGGGGCATGCTCTTGGGGCGGCAGGGTAGCCTAGTGGTTAGAGTGTTGGACTAGTAACCGGAAGGTTGTAAGTTCAAACCCCTGAGCTGACAAGGTACAAATCTGTCGTTCTGCCCCTGAACAGGCAGTTAACCCACTGTTCCTAGGCCATCATTGAAAATAAGAATTTGTTCTTAACTGAAGTCAGTTAAGAACAAATTATTTTAAAATAAAAAAAAATAAAAATGTAGTGGCTGAAATAAATAGAGCAAATAATCAGGGACATGCGTCCTAATGATTCTATTCTGTCATGGATGATAATAGTTAATACTGACATTTTGTGGTGTGCAAACATGTGATCATAATCATTTTCAGTTATTCTATAATATAGGATATAATCAATGTTGATTTTATCTTGTGCAAACATTATCATAATAATTTTCACTGTCATAATTCAGTTCATCTATTAATTTCATACCTGCTCCCAAAAAAAGGCTCTTAAATGTATCTATATTTACAAATACAAAAAAACTGCATGGATGGACATTGACAGGAATAAAACCTAGTATGACATGGTTGTACTGTCCTAATACACCCTCACATGGCAACTTTGATCTGCATAGATACTAATCATCTAGACCACATGGATTGGTGGAAGTCATGCAAAAAAAATTTTTTTCTGCATTCATGTAATGATGGCACTGAAGCAAACACATTGAGCACATATTTGGCATGTCAAAGCTTGTTGAACTAATTACATATGCCACCAACAAAGGTGATGGATACAATTTGAGATTTTAACTTTCTTAACCGGGACAGTCACGTAATACTGGAATATTAAAGAAAACCAGAAACATGTCAGTAGATATATTGTTAATGAGCTAGCAATGCTGTGTGTGTGCTCATCCAGAAAATGAGTGTGCGTGGCTTTTGACAATTGAGTATGGGGTGCACGTCCAACTGACCGTCAAGCTGGCTAGAGATCGTATGTGTGGTGTAACGTTACGGATTCAAATAACCCATGGAATGTCAGAATACAACTATGGATTTGTCACGTTCGTTGGAATAATTATCGGACCAAGCTGCAGCGCGATATGGTTTCCACATATTATTTAATAGAAACGCACAAAACAACAAAGAAAGAACGAAACAAACAATGAACTGTAACAAAGAGGTGTAACATACACTAACTCAAAACAATATCCCATAAAACAAGGTGGAAAAAAGGCTACTTAAATATGATCCTCAATTAGAGACATCGATAGCCAGCTGCCTCTAATTGGGAATCATAAAAAACACCAACATAGAAAATAATAAACTAGAAAAAAACAGTTATGCCCTGACCTACTCTACCATAGAAAATAAGGGCTCTCTATGGTCAGGAAGCGACAGGATTGTATTAATTCTATGTATAATAGATTGAAGCTAGTATTAACTGCTGGTCGTTGCTTATGGGAGCATTTAGCACAAATCTATTGCTTCATGCTAATGGTAGGGGCGCGTCACTTTTAGTTAGGTGGCTGTCACTGGCTAGAAATCGTGTGTATGGTGTACTGATTCAAAGAAACCATCAGATGAAATTTCAGAATATAATTCATTATATTATAATTATAATAGATTGAAGTTAGTATCAAATGCACATCTCCTCTTATGAGAGCAGGTAGCAGTGTTAGTCTATGCTCGCTAGCTTGTTAGCTAGCTGATTAATTTTGATCTCAGATCTACATAGCTAGTTAACTCTTAACAGTGTCTGAATGTCAGCGTTTCAGAGCAAGTTCAACCATCATTTTCCCCTGGGAATGCTGTTTCATGGTGTTGTATCCCTAGATTAGCAATGTATGTGTGTGTCGCTGTCAGTCAGTGTCAAACAGGTTCGATTTCATCACTATCAGAATAAATTATATGGAACCAAGGTCAAAAGCAGTAACTGCAGCCTAGGGCAGGTTAAAACCGAGCTAAAAGGCAGTAAGATCAGTTAATGCCATTTACCTTGGTTTCACAGTAACTTTTTGCAGTTACTGCTTATACGACCCCCATTTTCTCCAAAACACAATACAATAGAGACAGGATACTAGTCCACATGTAACAAATGTAACAAACATTAACTCATTTTCGACCAAATGAGCAGTTACTGCCTATTTAAAAAAAATATATATTTATTTTTTATTTCACCTTTATTTAACCAGGTAGGCTAGTTGAGAACACGTTCTCATTTGTAACTGCGACCTGGCCAAGATAAAGCATAGCAGTGTGAACAGACAACACAGAGTTACACATGGAGTAAACAATTAACAAGTCAATAACACAGTAGAAAAAAAGGAGAGTCTATATACATTGTGTGCAAAAGGCATGAGGAGGTAGGCGAATAATTACAATTTTTCAGATTAACACTGGAGTGATAAATGATCAGATGGTCATGTACAGGTAGAGATATTAGTGTGCAAAAGAGCAGAAAAGTAAATAAACAAAAACAGTATGGAGATGAGGTAGGTAAAAATGGGTGGGCTATTTACCGATAGACTATGTACAGATGCAGCGATCGGTTAGCTGCTCAGATAGCAGATGTTTGAAGTTGGTGAGGGAGATAAAAGTCTCCAACTTCAGCGATTTTTGCAATTCGTTCCAGTCACAGGCAGCAGAGAACTGAAACGAAAGGCGGCCAAATGAGGTGTTGGCTTTAGGGATGATCAGTGAGATACACCTGCTGGAGCGCGTGTTACGGGTGAGTGTTGCCATCGTGACCAGTGAACTGAGATAAGGCGGAGCTTTACCTAGCATGGACTTGTAGATGATCTGGAGCCAGTGGGTCTGGCGACGAATATGTAGCGAGGGCCAGCCGACTAGAGCATACAGGTCGCAGTGGTGGGTGGTATGAGGTGCTTTAGTGACAAAACGGATGGCACTGTGATAAACTGCATCCAGTTTGCTGAGTAGAGTGTTGGAAGCAAATTTGTAGATGACATCGCCGAAGTCAAGGATCGGTAGGATAGTCAGTTTTACTAGGGTAAGTTTGGCGGCGTGAGTGAAGGAGGCTTTGTTGCGGAATAGAAAGCCGACTCTAGATTTGATTTTCGATTGGAGATGTTTGATATGAGTCTGGAAGGAGAGTTTACAGTCTAGCCAGACACCTAGGTACTTATAGATGTCCACATATTCAAGGTCGGAACCATCCAGGGTGGTGATGCTAGGCGGGTGGGCGGGTGCGGGCAGCGATCGGTTGAAGAGCATGCATTTAGTTTTACTAGCGTTTAAGAGCAGTTGGAGGCCACGGAAGGAGTGTTCTATGGCATTGAAGCTCGTTTGGAGGTGTGTTAACACAGTGTCCAAAGAAGGGCCAGAAGTATACAGAATGGTGTCATCTGTGTAGAGGTGGATCAGAGAATCACCCCCAGCAAGAGCGACATCATTGATATATACAGAGGAAAGAGTCGGCCCGAGAATTTAACCCTGTGGCACCCCCATAGAGACTGCCAGAGGTCCGGAAAACAGGCCCTCCGATTTGACACACTGAACTCTATCTGAGAAGTAGTTAGTACACCAGGCGAGGCAGTCATTAGAGAAACCAAGGCTGTTGAGTCTGCCGATAAGAATACGGTGATTGACAGAGTCGAAAGCGTTGGCCAGGTCAATGAAGATGGCTGCACAGTACTGTTTTTATCGATGGTGGTTATGATATCGTTTAGGACCTTACACGTGGCTGAGGTGCACCCATGACCAGCTCGGAAACTGGATTGCATAGCGGAGAAAGTACGGTGGGATTCGAGATGGTCGGTGATCTGTTTGTTCACTTGGCTTCCGAAGACTTTAGAAAGGCAGGGCAGGATGGATATAGGTTGTAACAGTTTGGGTCATGAATGTCTCCCCCTTTGAAGAGGGGGATGACCGCGGCTGCTTTCCAGTCTTTAGGAATCTCAAACAATACGAAAGAGAGGTTTAACAGACTAATAGGGGTTGCGACAATGATGGCGGATAACTTTAGGAACAGAGGATCCAGATTGTCTAGCCCACCTGATTTGTAGGGATCCAGTTTCTGCAGCTATTTTAGGATGTCAGCTGTTGGCCTGGGTTGGGGTAGCCAGGTGGAAAGCGTGACCAGCCATAGAGAAATGCTTGTTGAAGCATTATTGTGGATTTATCGGTGGAGACTGAGAGGAGCTGCTCTTATTCTCCATGGACTTTACAGTGTCCCCAAACTTTGGGATTTTGTGCTACAGGATGCACATTTTTGTTTGAAAAAGCTAGCTTTTGCTTTCCTAACTGACTGTGTGTATTGGTTCCTGAATTCCCTAAAAAGTTGCATATCGCAGGGAATATTCAAAACTAGTGCAGTGCGCCACAGGATGTTTTTTGTGCTGGTCATGGGCAGTCAAGTCTGGAGTGAACCAAGGGCTATATATTTTTTGAAAGGGGCATGCTTATTTATGATGGTGAGGAAGGCACTTTACAAGAACAACCAGGCATCCTATACTGACGGGATGAGGTCAATATCCTTCCAGGATACCCGGGCCAGGTCGATTAGAAAGGCCTGCTTGCAAAGTGTTTTAGGGAGAGTTTGACAGTGATGACGGGTGGTGGTTTGACCACGGACCTATTACGGGCGCAGGCAATGATCGCTGAGATCCTGGTTGAAGACAGCAGAGGTCTATTTAGAGGGCAAGTTGGTCAGGACGATATCTACGAGGGTGCCCATGTTTAAGGATTTGGGGTGGTACCTGGTAGGTTCCTTGTTAATTTGTGTGAGATTGAGGACGGCAGGAGTGTTAAGCATATCCCAGTTTGCTATCAGCACGAACTCTGACGACAGATGGGGTAATTCACATATGGTGTCCAGGGCATAGCTGGGAGCTGAAGGGGGTCTATAACAAGTGGCAACAGTAAAACACTTATTTCTGGAGAGATGGATTTTTAAAACTAGTAGCTCAAACTGTTTGGGCATAAACCTGGATAGTAGGACAGAACTCTGCAGGCTATCTCTACAGGAGATTGCAACTCCGCCCCCTTTAGCAGTTCTATCTTTTTGTATTTTATTTTTTATTTTACCCCTTTTTCTCCCCAATTTCGTGGTATCCAATTGTTTTAGTAGCTACTATCTTGTCTCATCGCTACAACTCCCGTACGGGCTCGGGAGAGACAAAGGTTGAAAGTCATGCGTCCTTCGATACACAACCCAACCAAGCCGCAATGCTTCTTAACACAGGGCACATCCAACCCGGAAGCCAGCCGCACCAATGTGTCAGAGGAAACACAGTACACCTGGCAACCTTGGTTAGCTCGCACTGCGCCCGGCCCACCACAGGAGTCGGTGGTGCGCGATGAGACAAGAATATCCCTACCAGCCAAACCCTCCCTAACCCAGACGACGCTAGGTCAATTGTGCGTCGCCCCACGGACCTCGCGGTCGCGGCCGGTTACTACAGAGCCTGGGCGCAAACCCAGAATCTCTGATGGCACAGCTGGCGCTGCATGCAGTACAGCGCCCTTAACCACTGCGCCACCCGGGAGGCCTAGCAGTTCTATCTTGACGGAAAATGTTGTAATTGGGGATGGAAATTTCAGAATTTTTGGTGGCCTTCCTTAGCCAGGATTCAGACACGGCTAGGACATCAGGGATGGTGGAGTGTGCTAAAGCAGTGAATAAAGCAAATTTAGGGAGGAGGCTTCTTAACATGCATGAACCCAAGGCTTTTCCGGTTACAGAAGTCAACAAATGAGAGCACCTGGGACACACAGGGCCTCTACATCACCAGAGGAACAGAGGAGGATTAGGATAAGGGTCGGCAAAGGCTTTAAGAACTGGTTGTCTAGTGCATTTGGAACAGAGAATAAAAGGAGCAGACTTCTGGGTGTGGTAGGATAGATTCAGGGCATACTGCAAAGACAAGGGCATGGTAGGGTGCGAGTACAGTGGAGCTAAACCTAGGCATTGAGCGATGATAAGAGAGGCTGACATCTCTGGAAGCTCCAGTTAAGCTAGGTGTGGTCTCCGCGTGTGTGGGGGGAGAGGGTGGGGCAAGGGAGCTATCCGAGGCATGTAGAGCGGAACTATGTGTTCCGCAGTAAAACAAAACAATGAGAGCTACCCTAAACTACAGTATACAAGGCATATTGACATTAGAGGGAGGCATAAAGCAATCAAAGGTGTTAATTGGGAGGGCTAAGACAACAATGGGTAAATGGTGATGGATGGGCAGAAAGGGTCAGTTAGCTACACACAGGGCCTAAGTTCGAGGCTGGGGCCGACAGATAAACAAAATGAAGTATTGTGTTAATGAACAGTCCAGTGGGCATCAGCTGTGTAGCCTATTGATCATAGGGTCTAATAAGCAGCAATGGACGAAACAGGGAGCCGCTACGCTAGGCGAGTGGGAGACACGGCGCTCAGAGAGTTAGCAGGCCGGGTCTAGTAGCTGGGTCCTCACCGACATTAACGACGCAGAGGCCGGTTAAGAGCACATCAGCCAAAATCTGTCAGCAGACCAGTCGTGATGGATCGGCGGGAGTCCGTGTCGACAAAGGGTTCAGGCCAATTGGCAAGAGCGGTATTGTAGTTGATGTACTTTGTTTGCTACGCTGGGGAATGGGCCTAGCTCGAGGATAATTGGTGCTTGCTTCTGGACAAGGGCATCAGCCATGATAGCCACTTGGTTGCAGCTAGCTAGCTGCGATGATCCGGTGTAATGTAGTGGGCAGGGCTTGCGGCAGGAATCCGATGATGTAGTGGGAAAAAAGCAGTCCGCTCAGGGCTGATATCGCGCTGTGCAGACTGGCAGATATTATCCGGGCTATCCGGGATAAAGCGGCTGGTGTCTGTGCTAAAGTTAAAGACTGCTAGTAGTGGCTAACAATGACTAAGCAGCTAGTAACTATTTAGCTGGCTAGCTTCTGAAGGCTAGCTTCTGATATGGAGGTTCCAGTTATAAGGTCCAAAAAACATAAAAAAATAGGTAAATGTGGGGCAATTTCAAATTTACGCCACTTTACGTTAATATCTTTCAGGTGAACATACATGTAAATAGGCAACCAAATATAAACATGATACATTCAGTTTTACTGTATGTGCCCATGTAGCTCCGACAAAATACCTGGAACATTGGAGGATTAGGTATGCCATTGTAGCATATTAAAGAGGCGGTAGCTTTTAGGTTAACATTGTTGCCAAGGCCATTCCTCCACCTCACTATCCAGATTCCAGACTATTCTCAGGGCAACATGATTTAAAAGCTAATACAACCAACTTTGGGAACAACTGTGGTGAAAGGTCACAGAAAGAAATACACTTTTCATAATAGAATTCTTCATTTTGGTTGTTTGTTTTTCTCTTTGCCAAAGACAATCCCTTTTCTCCATCTTGGAGACAATAGTTGTTGAGAGAAAAACAAGCATTCATCATGATTTTTTCATTTCCCTCCTGATGCAGATATTATTCTCTCTGAGATAACAAGAGAAAAGATCATAAGAAAATGGACAATACTCACACACACAGACGTCTTACCCATCTCGCCCTTCTCCCAAAAGCTTGGCTTAATGTTTATTTCCCAGAAATCCTTCAGTTTTAGTTTTCATTTTCTTTCTGCGTTTAAGGAGCCCCATTGTTCATTCCTGTCTTGGCCCCTCCGTGGCTCTAGATTTGCATTGATTCTCTCACTCGCAATCAATAATAATTAGAAAAGCATTTAATGACTACATGGACTCCCAACCTCAACAGTTACGTAATTGCGTAGCGAGGCATTTATTACTAATCAAGAGGGTAAAACGTTATCTTTGGGGTTGATGGGGCAGTTTATACTGCAACTTGCTATTAATGGGAGTATTTTTTTCCCAGAATAATGATGTAATCCCAGTTAAATTGTGTTAACACTGCATAGGCCTACCATAGTAACAGGAAGGAATGTGCAGCAAGGAGAAAGAGTATGTAGTAGGAGTGTATTCACACACCTTACCTCCAAATTAGCAAGTCTGTGGGGAAATGTTTATTTTTTGGGGGCCGGGGTGGGGGGGGGGGGGGGGGGTTGACTACATCTAATTGCAGTTTTAGCTGTGTTTCAAAATCTGCTGTTTTAACACGTGGCCATTGCACAAAATTATATTAAAAGATTAAAGTCCCAAAGCAGCCGTTTGTATATAAATATCAAATCATTTCTGAGTAACAAGTAAGTAAGTACCTTACCATTAAAAAGGGCAAACAGCTGTTTAGCGAAAAAACTATTTCCCAAGCAAGAATTTTGCTAGGATTGTCTGAATGGGGAGGGGAAAACTGAAAACAAGCTGTTGGCAGAGGTTTGGAACACTCTTTGTTATTGGTCTATTAACCAATTTACCACATGGTGATACCACCACAGAAATTATATTATCAACCGGTAACTATCAGGAAATAACACTGATCAAATTTGCCCACACTTTTACAGTGTTAGTTTCATCAGCTGTTGTACAATATGATATAAAACACAGGGAAATCTGAATTTCGACTGCACTGGTCCTTAAAGAAAAACAGCATACTGAATTGAGATATTCATTCAATGTGAGAAATATACATACCAACAAAGTATAGAGGAATATTAATAACTCACCTGTATCAAGATCATAAACTTGACATTGATATCATTGTGAATAGTTATATATTGATAGTCTGATTTTGGACAAACTTTTTTCTACCTATTAGCTATAATATTTGAATCATGTGCAGTTTGGGGACAAATACTTCAACTTATCAGCTCAATGATCTGTGTACATGAGTCATTTTCCTAAAAAGAGCCATACTGTACTCTATGCTTGAGTCACCATCACCATTGTGTGTCAGGAAAGTGATGCAAATGAAAATTCTTGAGCGGGCCCAGACTGCTGTGGAAGCCCGCAGTGAGCAGTATTCATCATAATTGCCCCGCTAATGTTTATTACAATACAATCTACCCAGTCAAAGTGGCGTCTGCACTCACGGTCCAGTTTATTGTACAAACCACAAGCTATTAGTTGTGAATTTGAAAGATAGAATCAACAACTGTTTGCCCATTTCATGTCGAATAATCCCTAGTTCTGAATGATTCAAATGAATCAAAGGAGATACATCTTTGGAGGAAAAAAACGGTGGAATTCTTTCTATTTTTGTCTTCGGTCCCATAAGACCACAGCAATGTTCTGCCATGAGTCTGTCTAAGGCCACAGATTGTGCCCTTTCCCATGAGAGACACATCTCTTCCAGCTCAGCAACCACTGTAGCTTTTGGCTACTAAGGGAGATTCAGGCAATAGATTTTACATTTCCATAATACTGTATTCGTCCTCAGCATAAATGAATTGGAGAAGGATCCTGTCTTTTTCTGCCTCAAGTGGTGAGTAAACAAAATGGAATGCCAAAATCATCATATTGGCAGAGAGGACAGTGTTTATATGTTTCTGCCTAATTCTTCCACAGTTGATTATAGACTTTGCCAACAATGCAGAACTGTGATTCGCACGTTTCCAAAACCTTTCCTTGTGTTGACTTGTCACAGTTCAAAAAGTGTAATTGTGTTCGTCTCTCCCTCAAGTTTTTTGGGGAGGGAATCATAAAAGTATAAAGGATTCTAGGATACTGGCTCTGTCTTTGCTGATAGCTTCTTTACTGAGGAAAAATGCACTTAGTATGACAGATATGTTGTTGTCCCACCTAGCTATCTTAAGATGAATGCACTAACTGTAAGTCGCTCTGGATAAGAGCGTCTGCTAAATGACTCAAATGTAACATGTAAATGTAGGCTCTATCCATCTTGGATGATGGGAGATAGAATAACCTTCCCCAAGAATAAAGTACTTTATTTCCTGCATTAATTGTCACTGCCTCTCTATGAGTTGGTGTTCAGCGCATGCAAATTAATTTAAACTAATATTCTGAAGTAGCGCTGTGCCTTGAACAGTTTCCTTCATCATTTGCTAATATCGTCACACGCCATTGTTCTGCCAGTGGTATAATCACATGAATAGGCACAGACAATGTGTTGGTCCATATATCACTCTGTTCGTAATCGCTGCACTCTGACAATGTGTTACGACCCTATGAGAGCTTTTTGAATTCCCAATCAGAGAACTTTTCTCTCACTTGGTTTGGTTTAATAATGTTTTTATTTCTGGGGCATATGTCCAAAAGAACCCAGATATCACAAACTCTCTGCGACCCCAAAAGTAGCAGAGTTTTCACGGCCAATCAGACATGCTTTCCATTTGGCTAAATGCTCCAGAGGTCAGGATTTTACCCATCTGTCCGTGTTGCTTTTGTTTGTGTGCCACTACAGACACACAAGTGCCAGTTTGGATGAGGCTCTTTTCGCGAAATACCAACTGGGTAACTTTCGTGTGTCTAGACACCACTTTCTTTTGAATCCTTAATATCCTGCAGTTCACAGAAGTGAAATTGTTTACATGTTTCTAATTGTTTACAACACTCTAAAGCAAAATGCAAGTGAAGTTGCTTACATATCTACTGCCTTATGCTTCTGCATATTCCCTCATTTAATGAACCGCGGATCAAATGGATAAGGTGGGTGAGGTAGCTAACTAAGATGTTTATCTATTTGTAAGTTTAAAATATTTTGTGTTCAGGGGAGAGCTTGACTGCATGGGAGTTACTTGACAATCAGGCTATTTTGAGAGTATTTGTTTTACTTGTGCATTCAAACAACTTAAACCTATATTCTTCTTGTCCTACTATTTTTTTTACTTGCTCCGGGCATTAACAAGCGTTAATGTTGAGCCCTGTGCTTACTTGTATCCCAGATCTGAAGTCATCCTCATTGGCAGAAGAAGAAGAAGCAGCATCTTCGTCCTGCCAAAGGGTCTCAGCTGTTAACAGGCTGATGAGGGCTTCGTTCCCAAGAGATGTGTGCATCTTTGATCCCTTAACATAGGTATTTGAAGCTTCCTGAACCTTGTGAATCTGTGTACTTTATATTCTACATAAAGTGTTTTGAAACTATGTCTTGAAATGTCCATAACTGACTGACCTAGTTCGTGCAGTAGAATTCATTAATCCCTGGCCTCAATTTGAAAAGGAAAACTCTTTTGATGTGTGATATAGTGTTGATCAGTTTGTAATAAATAGGTGTTTTTTTCTTAGAACACTGATGCTCAATTAGAGCTAAGGAAAACAGTGGCCACCCCTCTGCCAGTGACAGACTATGTACCCATCCAATTCACACAACAGCTTGTCCATGATTAGTTATTGTCGCCATCCAATATCTCAATGATGAAGCAATGCTTGCTGCAGCCATTTTAGTGTGTACTATAGGAATAATGATTATTACTCTTCCAGTTGTAAAAACTGGTGATTTGCTATAATTCATACTTTGAGCACTACTCAGTCTTTACAATACTGACAGCCATCTTGTCTGTAAAGGAAAGTTACAGACATGACAGAAGCCTCACTGGAGCAGTTTGTTTACTACATTCTGAATGTATTATCATCAGGGAGCGAGCAAGTTAGACTTTGCATTAGCAGCTTCCCGCTAAATCAGAGGTCTCCATTAATTATACCGAAATCTATGATGAAAATGCAAATCAAACATCTCATAAATTGTATTAAACGCAGGAGGTGGCGATAACCTGCTGGCTGGAACAGTGGGAATTCCACATTTAATAGTGTGTTCTCAACTATGGCAGCAAGATGATTGATTTTCTTAATGGGCTGAATTCAAAGATGTCTGTTGATGTCTCTCTTCTCACAGACTCTGAACTTTCTATTCTAAATATCCAGGTGACTATTTGCATGCTGTCTTTCCTGCACTAGACACCAGGGTGGAAAGTGGTTGTTAACGAGCCTCCGCAATGAAACAAAAGGATCACAAAATATGCATTTGTGTGCCTCAGTGTTAATTAGATTCGCGTTCAGGGTGATGTTCGATCTCTAGATGTGCAGATGGGTTTGTAAGGTGATGGACGTTAATTGGCGAGAATGGGTGTGCCCCACCGGACACCCCCGTCCCCATTTTCACCAATGCATCTGCATACGGTATAATCTGATGTAATAGACTCTTATGATGATAAATGACATAATTCAATACTACTTTTCCGTCGACCAAAACGTTGTTCATAAATTCCAGCCACTTGAATCAAGATAATTTGACATCTGATAAACTGATGCACACTTGATTACTATAGTCTTGCCATGTGCAGGTATAGGTGTAATCAACTGAAACTGTAATCTGTTTTAACTATATCATGGATATTTCACTTGTAGTACCAATGTAATGATGGGCTTAATTTGCCACACATCAGCATTGTCTAAACTGGCTATTTGCTAGATGGTTCAGTCTACAAAGCCTGTAATTGATTCTAGAGTGAATTCTAATACCCACTAGGTAGGAGGGTTGCATACCATTATTAGGCTGTGTCCAACAGCTTATAATGAACTAAAGATTAAGGAGTCAGTAAATGGTAAACAGAGTGGTCTTTGTAACTATTTCTTGTTTCAATTTGTTTTTAGACCAAATTGGGTTTGATGCTCACGGAGAGATGTTCAAGCCCGGATTAATCATCCTTTATCTACGATGAGCAGAATGATTGACAGCCATAAATCATTGCCCACCATGACCCCTTTCTAACTTGATCTGGCATGTGAAATCCTTGCAGTCTGATTATTGTGAGAGCCACTTTGTCCAATATTTTTGATTTATGTTTAATGATAGGACTGGAAGGCAGTTTAACCATGATTCTCAATTCCTCCCTTGGGAAATAACCTCATGGATAAAACATAAACACTTCTAGCATATGTATAGCGTTAAATGATTAAAATATTCAATTAGAGAAATCTCCATAGCACATGTACAGTATATGGCTTACTGTATACACCAACTCACCTGGGAGAGCGTAGGGCAAAACATAACAAAAAGGGCTGCTTCAAGATTTTACTCAAGAGCCTAGGCAAGTACTCAGTGTTGCCATTGACACAGAGGTGCATACATGTACACACACACACACACCCTTCCCACCCCCCAACCAACCCCCACCTATTTGTCTCTTAAGATCTCATAGATGTGACACTATGATATCCAGAACGTTAGTATACAAGCCCTCCGGCACCTCAGTGAGTGCTGGGCACCAGGTCTACTGAGAGTAGTGTTGTGTTAAGCATTACATGTCCCCACCTAAAGCGTCCTGACACCATGGCAGTCCAACACTGCCACAAGACATCACTAGAAAAGCTCAACCATCTCCCAACTGGAGAAAGCTTGGTCTAAAGCCCTCAAACTAAACTTTGGATCTCGAAGCCAGTTTTACTACTTTTTTTCATTGTGCCCCTCTAATCAGGGACTGATTTAGACCTGGCACACCAGGTGGGTGCAATTAATTAACAGGTAGAATAGAAAACCAGCAGGCTCTGGACCTCGTGGGGTAAGAGTTGAATACATCTGGTCTAGATCTTGGTCTCTTGGTACTAAAGCCTTTAAAGAACAAACAGTTGGCAATGTTGTCAAATTCCAATCGGTCCTGACAGGTGGGACAAGTAGTCATCACTGAGTTGTACAAATCCAGATTAATCATCCTGTATCTACGATGAACAGAATGATTGACAGCCAGAAACCATCATGACCTCTTCCTAACTTTTTTAAATGTAACCTTTATTTGACTAGGCAAGTCAGTTAATAAGAACAAATTCTTATTTACAAAGACAGCCTACCCTGGTCAAACCATCCCCTAACCCAGATGACGCTGGGCCATTTGTGTGCGACCCTACTGGATTCCCAATCACGGACGGTTGTGATACAGCCTGAGGTCAAACCCGGCTCCATAGTGAAGCCTCTAGCACTGTAATGTAGTGCCTTAGACCACTGCACCACTCAGGAGGCCAACTTGATCCGGTATATAAAATCCTTGCAGTCTGATTATTGTGAGGGTTACTTTGTCCATTAATTTGATTTATGTTTAATGATAGGACTGGAAGGCAGTTTAACCATGATTCTCAATTCCTCCCTTGGGAAATAACCTCATGGATAAAACAAACACTTCTAGCATATGTATAGCGTTAAATTATTAAAATATTCCATTTGTATGGCTTACTGTATGGGCTATAGCCCATTTGTATGGCTTACTGTACACACCAACTCACCTGGGAGAGCATAGGGCAAAACATAACAGAGGTCTGCTTCAAGATTTTACTGAAGAGGCAAGTGCTCAGGGTTGTCATTGACACAGGAGTGAGGGTAAAGTATGTACACACACACACACACACACACACACACACACACACACACACACACACACACACACACACACACACACACACACACACACACACACACACACACACACACTTCCCACCCCCACCTATTTGTCTCTTAATTAAGATCTTATAGATGTGACACAATCTGCATCAATGCTCATGATATCCAGAACGTTAGTATACAAGCCCTCCGGTACCTTAGTGAGTACTAGGCACCAGGTCTACTGAGAGTAGTGTTGTGTTACAGTTTTTTACGATTGCTTACACACTAAAATTTAACACAATTAGCAAAACCTTCAACTCTAGGAGCAAAACACAAGGCTAGATTTGCACAACTGTAAGCACATTGTCAGCTTCAAACTATCTGCAAAACATTACACACAGTGATTTGCAAAACACTAAACACACTTGTATACATCAGACACAGAAGTATATCATAATGTCACTTCCTTGCAATTCCAAAGCACTGACTGTCATATTACCACACCTATGAGCCAATCTGTTGAACACAACCATCAGGTGCACATGAATGCTAAATTGTAGACACACCAATCAGGTTTAAGCACTGTAAAAATGCAGCAGGTAGGTTCACCTGCCTTCAACCAAAATGGAAGGAGTCAGAAGAAGAGTGGATGAGAGGAGGAGTACACAGAGGAGAAGGAGGTAGAGGAAGAGGCAGAGGCCGAGCCCGAGCCAGAGGTCGAGGAAGACCTGAAGCAGGAGGAGAACGTGCACAAAGAAGAAGAGGACCAAACTTATCAAATGACATTCGTGCAACACTAGTGGACCATGTTGTGAACCACGGATTGACGCTGAGGGAGGCTGAGAGTTGAGAGTTCAGCCAAATCTTAGCAGATATACAGTGGCATCTGTCATAAGGACTTTTAGACAGGAAAACAGGTAAAAGATCTGTCTACAGTTACAGTAATCAGCTGCTTATTGTCTGCACCATATCAGCACTTGTGATACCCCTTCCTGTGACATTGTACAGTAAGTTACATGTATTATTCTCTACATAGGATTGAGGGTCGGGAACGACAAAGAGGAAGGGGGACCATATTCTGGCAAGAACAAGAGAGAGAAAATAAACATGGTTTTGGCCAATAATGCTATCAGGCTCAGAGAACTACAAGCCAACATTATCGGTGACCATGCCATTTTCAATAATGTCCATCAGGCTTAGAGAACTACAAGCCAACATTATCGGTGACCATGCCATTTTCAATAATGTCCATCAGGCTCAGAGAACTACAAGCCAACCTTATCAGTGACCATGCCATTTTCAATAATGTCCATCAGGCTCAGAGAACTACAAGCCAACATTATCGGTGACCATGCCATTTTCAATAATGTCCATCAGGTCTCTCAGTCAACACTGGCAAGCATCCTGAAAAGACATCAGGTTCAAATGAAACAACTTTATCGAGTGCCTTTTGAGCGGAATTCAGAGGGTCAAACGGCTGCGGCATGAGTGTGTGGAGGTTTGTATTGTTCACTTTAGCACTGTGATGTTGCATACACATGACTTTTTTACATTGACTGTATACTAGACCTATCCTGACCTACAGTCTTGTCTTTCACTGTATTTCAGGGAGTTTTGCAGATGGATGCTGAGGAAATCCTGCATGAATTCATATATATTGATGAGGCAGGGTTCAACCTCACGAAAGCAAGAAGGCGAGGCAGAAATATCATTGGACACAGGGCTATAATCAATGTCCCAGGGCAACGTGGGGGTAACCTTACCCTTTGCGCTGCCATTTCACAGCATGGGGTTGTCCTCCGTCATGACAAAATGGGCCCTTACAACACACCTCACATTCTCGCATTTTTGGACCGATTGCACCACATCGTCACAGCAGGTAATGAAATGCACCAGATGCAATACATGGTCATCTGGGACAATGTGTCATTCCATCGCTCTGCTTTGGTCCAGAACTGGTTTCAACAGCATCCACAGTTGACAGTACTATACCTTCCTCCATACTCTCCGCTTCTAAACCCTATCGAAGAGTTTTTCTCTGCACGGCGGTGGAAGGTTTACGATCTCCAGCCCCAGGCTCAGGTACCCCTCATTCAGGCCATGGAGGACGCCTGTGACCAAGCCGACGCCGCAGCTGTGCAAGGATGGATTTGACATTCAAGACGGTTCTTCCCGCGTTGTCTTGCTAATGATGATATTGCTTGTGATGTTGATGAAATTCTCTGGCCAGATCCAGCTAGGCGAAGAGATAATGTATAGAATGTTTACTGTAGTATTTTCTGTACAATATTTTCAATTTTTTTATGTTTGTTGTTATTTACTGTAATTGTAACCTGTACTGGATACAGTATTTTACGTTTGTCTGTTTGCTGAGCTAACAGTGTTATGCACACTACTGTAGTAGCATGAAAACTGGGACATGTTTTGTCGTGATTCTCCATGTTGACATGTTGACTGATTTGGGTATATGGAGAGAAATAAATGATATTTTCCTCAGTCTGCAGCATTGGTCTTGTGTGGTGTTTGTATAGTTGAACTTTCTCTGTGTACTTAATTTACAGCACTCTAATCACTGACAATTAGACTTGCTAAAAGTGTTTTAGGTTAGCAACAGCAGTGTGTAACTGGTTCAAAAAGATTGAAGTCATATGAAATGTGTTTCATGTGGTAACAAAATATTATTTTTATGAAGTCGTGTATAGTTTTGACAAAAGTGTTCCATTTTGCAAATGATCTGAAGTGTTGTGCTACTTTGGTGTAGGGTTGTGCTAATTGTGTGTAGTGTTTTGACAAACCGGGCCCTGTTTTCAAAATTGTTCTCAAACAATTGAGAAAAAAACTAAGCATTACATGTGGATGACAGTCCCCACTTACAGCTTCCTGACATTGGATGACAGTCCCCACCTACAGCTTCCTGACATTGGATGACAGTCCCCACCTACAGCTTCCTGACATTGGATGACAGTCCCCACCTACAGCTTCCTGACACCACGGCAGTCCAACACTGCCACAACACATCACTTAGAAGGCTCAACCATCTCCTAACTGGGGAAAGCTTGGTCTAAAGACCTGAACTCTGGACCTTGAAGCCAGTTTTAATGCGTTTTTTCATTGTGCCCCTCTAATCAGGGACTGATTTAGACTTGGGACACCAGGTGGGTACAACTAATTACCAGGTAGAACAGAAAACCAACAATACCTTGTGGGGTAACCAGCAGGCTCCAGCAGGCTCCAGACCAGCAGGCTCCGTACCTTGTGGGGTAACCAGCAGGCTCCAGACCAGCAGGCTCCGTACCTCGTGGGGTAACCTGCAGGCTCCGTACCTCATGGGGTCACAAGCAGGCTCCGGACCAGCAGGCTCCATACCTCGTGGGGTAAGAGTGGAACAACCCCAGTCTAGAGCTTGGTCTCTTGGTACTAAAGCCTATAAAGAAAGAGTGCAAGAACAAATGGTTGGCACCGTTGTCTGACAGCTTAAGTGTTGGATATTCAACATTCAAACATATTGTGTTTTTTTGCCAAATTGATTTCGCAAGAAACGTTAACATTGTCCGAATCGCAACAGTTTCATAAACAGATTCATAAACAACCGTTTACATGGAAATGTGAGAGGTAGAGGCATGCTAGCAAGTGGGTAGGTTAGTTGTTTGAGTAATGTTACACTACGATATGCTAGCGAGGGGTTAAGTTTAGTCTAAGGTTAGCATTCAGCAGAGCCATGTATTTCTAAATGCCTGGCTCTGGTATTCAGTTTCAGGTTAATTCCTGCCAATATGTAAAATGAAATACTGCCAACAAGATGAACAATATTAACCAGGGGCCAAATAGATGAACAATATTAACCAGGGGCCAACAAGGTTAAATCAATAGGACATTTAGGAGAGATAACATTACCTGACGAGTACATAAGGGCATAAATATAATGAAAAATAGGAAGTACCGTAGTCACTTATTCAAGTATAATGTTAAACCCTGACAACCATCATTGTGTATCTAATTAGGTGAGCAGCAGAGCCTGCACTTAGTTAAATATAACAGCATCCAAGACCCCCCCCCACCACCACCACCATCAGTACACACATTGCCTTTGTCTAAATCCTCTTCTCAGAATAGTAGATGCAGTTAAATCGTTGAATTCGGTGGAATTTCCTTTCCTATTTTTATGTATTTATTTGTTTTTATTTTTGGTCAAACCGGCTGCACATTTTTAAAATACTATTTTTAGCAGAAGACTTACCTAATGGGGAGGTTTAAATGTGCCTGCTCTGAAGCACAATCAGTCCTCCTCCCCTGTAGCACCACAAGGATAGGTGTTTCAGGGCCTGTAGGGCAATTGGGAGTTGAAATGGGAAAATAAACTCACCATAAAAATGTAATTATTTTAATCCAAAGAATATGTACTTCGAATCAACAACTTTCTTTTACAGGAAACTTTTGGAGACATTTACCCCTGAAATCATTCAGCCTAAAACAGGTTTCTAAGGTTGATTCCTTTCAGATAATGGCCTACTCTACATTCCCATTTCCTCTCAATTTGCCGTTCTGTCTCTATGATATACTCTTATGGACTACTCACACCGCACCGAATGTTGCTCTGGCGTTCGTCTGTCGTCCGTCTGTGTGTTTTAGGGACCACCCACTGGTGGACGTCTGACTGCCGACCATTTTGCACGATTCTAAATGTAGAATCGGTTTGCAAATTACGTCCGGCACTCTGTTCAGAGGTGCTAAGTACTCTAGGACAGCAAACACTACCGGTGTGTCCATGCCTTTCCTAATGTTGGGGTCCTATCTTCCTCGGTCCCTCTGTCGACATGCCAACATGAACTGGGTGCTGCCAACCCACAAGCCAAGCCCAGGTGCCAAGCCAAGGTTTCCAAACAGCACATTCATTTGAACTGGGCTCAAACTGCTGTGGTGATGTGAAACGCAGAGTTTGAAGTGGAGCCTCACATTTCGCTCGCATTCTGGTCAATCAATGAAATCCCAACAGCTACTCATGGTTCAGACTAATCAATTGCACCTTGGACCTCTGCAAAATGCAGCTGAGAACGGTGCTATAACTCAGTCTGACATTGGAGAAACCCAAATAATGTGGGGAGTGTTGGCTTGGGTGCCCCATTGTACTTCTCATCTGTAAAAGGAGGACTTCAAAAGCTTGAATCAATAGTTAATTATATAGAGCATAAACATAAATAAAGTTGCATTGCCCTGCAGGGAGTTGGCAGGATTGTGCTCAGTAGTTTCCAGTACTTTTATGTCGTTATCTATTGTTTTCTTGTGAGAAAGAGAGAGAGAGAGAGAGAGAGAGAGAGAATTCACAGCCAATGCTTGTTCTCCAGTATAGAGAATAAGAGACAGAGTTTGGCTTAGCTTGGTGCAGGGCTCAAAACGTTTCACAAAACACGTTTAATGTAAAGCGGTACAAGGGACTGAATTGTTAAGCCCAACCCCACCAACACAAACACGTACACACACACACACACACACACACACACACACACACACACACACACAAGCACACTCTCTATATTTAGTAAAAGAGTGTTGTGCTTAATTGCTCAGTAACTCTTTATGTTTGCATGGCTTTGCCCGCATGTTTAGCGGTCACAGCAGGTGCTAGTTTAACTGACTGACTAAATCCATGCTACAGATCTGACAATCAAAGAGCCAGCCACTGTCTAATCCCAATGAATCACCAGCTGACGCCTACAGAGCAACCTGGAGAGCTACGTTAAGATCAGCTCGTCAAGCACCTGCTCCATGCCTCTGATCATTTATTCTCTGTGTTCCTCGGCTGTGTTAAACACTGCAGCTTTTTGGGGGTGTGTGGCTCAACTTGGTTGGATCCATGACATGAAAGTGGGCTTTAATCCAGTGTTAGGTTGGCGAAAAAATAGTTGTGCTTGTGATGTTGGTTGTTGATGATGTCACACATTGTACAGCAGCCATTTTGTGATGGTACGTACTATCAAGGAGGACTGGGACTTTTTATAGGCATTTTCATTTTTTGTAAAAAAGTCAAGCTGTTTTGTCTATTATTCACTTTTGTTCTTTGAAATGATGTACCAGCTTTCTTAACTTTATGTCTTGTGTATGCCTTTCGGTGTCAGCTATCCGATGCTCGTGTCCCTGTGCAAGGTAAAATGCATAAACATGAGGTCGGCCATGTTTTAGGACAGTTTCTTCCACCCACCCGTCTCCCTTTCTTAATTTGATACCCCTTCCTAGGCGAACCATCTGTCCCCTTGCCCAGGCTGGGTCCCCTGTCTCTTCCTACTCGTCTGCAGATGTCTGCCACCCGCTGACTGTGTCCCAGGACACACGCCAGATAGGCGACTCTATTGGGGAATGATGGATCCAACCTTTACCTATACCCCTTCTGCTAAAACTTTACAGCACTAAGTCCAGCTTCTTGCTTATGTATGACAGTTTTATGACACTGTATCAGCTCTTTTCTCAAACTTCAGTGTAAGTTACAGAATCGTTTTTAGCTGAATCTAGAAACGGCTATGGTGCAATTTAATCTAGAAAAATGCCTTAAACCGTTATCTTGCTAACGTGACAGCTCTACTGCTTTAATCATCTGTAATATACTGGCAATTCTAATTCATCCATTGGATGTGGTGCAAACTACACTTCCCGTGACTCCTACAAGGTTTTGATGTAGCAGCAATGAAGTGTCATAAACAGCTAATGTTAGCTAGCTGACGCACCTCCCAGTCCATGTTTTGGTGTATGGATCATTGGGGGAATTAATCATACTGACTCCCACCTCTACAGCATGACCCATCTGTTATTTTGCTTGTCACACTCCTTATGTAATTTGTGAAATTAGCCAAGAAACCAAGACGTGCATGTTTAATCAACAGCATATAACTCATTGGACCTATTTGGGGTGCAAATATGATTTTCTGAAGCATTTTTTTTCTCTCTTCTGTAATGGGGTTGTCAGCGGTTAGCAAACGTATTTTCACTTGGATCATTGGTGATTTAACTGTAACAGCCCATCTAAATTAATGACAGCTCAATTTTTTATTCTAAGCCTTGGGCATGCCATTACAGAAAGATATAATACCAATCTGTGTCGAAAGGTTAGAGGCCAAATCATAAGGTTGATGACTTAGAGCCAGGCGTCAATCATGTCCGTAAGTGTTTTACTATGCTGTCCCAAGCACACATGATCATTCTTAGATCGTTCCTCTGGAAAAAGCCATTCTAAAACAACTGAATCGGTTTATCGAGACGAGGAAGATCTAAGAAGAGAGGGAGCTGCGTTCATGAAGCACACGGATGTCATGTCCCTGCAAATGTACTGGCGCCTGGTGGAGGGGGGTGACAGAATCACAAACAGGTGTTCAGTTGCCTTGAATGTCAATGAGTCATCTCCAAGTATGCATGACTCAGTTGGCGAGGACATACAACAGTCTACTGTCTGTTCAGTAATACATTGTCCTTGAGACTCTGGACTTCAAGTTGACTTTTCCACAGTTTTATCACTAGCATCGTTGCTGTCGTTGATGTGATGAATATAATTCATTGTTATTAAATTCAAAGCAAGTCTCATGTTCCAAAAGCAACACAATTTTTAAATTAAATTAAAACTATTTGCCCATATCGGGAGAGCTAGTGTTTGACCATAAAGTTACAAAATTATATCTAGCAATTTAAATGTGTCACAATACTGGACATAGATAGCCATTTCAACCATTAATAACAGTATTGACACTAATTTTAAATTAATATAGCCCAAGACAAAAGTATTATTGATTTACTTGCCATTTAATCAGGGCACTAATTGCTTCTGATCATTTGATCTGGCACTGCCTCCAGGAAGATGTGTATCTTAGCAAATCTAGCTACAACATTTATCATTGGCTGTTGGCATATTTTGTTGCTCAGTATTACTTGCCGTGATTGCTTGCATTAATTGAGGCCAATAACTAACATTCAAATGTTGACTAGACTGGGGCTAGTAGAAACCAATGGAGAGCTATAGTAGAGACATAGATAAATCTATCGGGTCGCCATGGACATGCTATTAATCATTCTCTTATGCACCACAATTGAAACATAAAATGCACCTACTCAATAACTTCAACCGTGGTTAATTGAATTGTTCTCCGTGGTACCACTGCTGTTTCCATTGTTATTGAAAAGAGCCCCAGACAACCGATCATCTGCTCAACATGTCGAATGACTCTCAGAGGAATTACCAGGGTCCCTCACCCAATTTAGTGATTTGGCAATTCCTCTGGTTGCCTCATTTAATAGAAATAGAAGGAGAAACCCAGGCTGACACAGATTTTAAAAAGGAGGGACAGATGAATGGGAAATGCCAGAGGGCAAACAAATCATACAAAATTTAGAGGTTGAATATCATGAAATGTTTGTGTCATCTCCAATCAATCTCCTGGTCTCTGAGAAGATAAGAAAAATTGTAAGGAGGCTGAAATGTCACACAGGGCAGTTCTCAGGTAGGAAAGAGCACTGTGCACAGGAGACACCTCTCAAGATTGATGGATAGCTATGACTGAACAATATATAACAGTATTTTATTCAATAAAGTAGGTGTCAAGGTTATAGGTTGTTGAGGCCTTGTGAAAATAACAGTTGTAATCCTTGGGGATGTATACAATATATGCACTAATATACTACTGAATGCATACTTGACCCCTATGCTGGTTGAGTGACCTACAGTATATGGAAAGCTTGAACTACTGCCCGTCAACAGGAAGGACGGATAACAAGACAACAATATCACTATACCATCGTAAATGCTGATATCCCCAGGCAGGACACCGCATTGAAACCAAAATACATGAAATATTGAGTCGTTTTACATTCATTTTCAATTAGCTTAATCCTTTTATGTACTGAAAACACAGTAATACAATTTCATTTGACATACACACTCATAATGTACAGAAGTAAACACACAATGTACTGCACATCAATATACACACTTCTATCACAGACAATTATATTTTCAGAGTTTGCTTTTGTTTACATTAGCTTGTTTATTTCCGTAGCATTTTGGGTTATGGGCATTGCTAGTGGGTGGCCACTTGTCTAATTAGGCCATGGTATAAATAGCAGTAGTTTGGGGAATAGGAAACTGAGAGGTTGGACCAGCAGTACAACACAGTGTTGATAAATGCATGAGGTATAGAATCACCAGTCTCAGTGCTCAAATAGGGTCATTGATCCATCATAGAGCTCTATATAATAAACCTCCAGTCAGGCTCTGTGAAAGTGAAGACATTCAATTTATATGTGTTTCCAATTTATGACACAGACACTGGAAAACTAGCTTGTATCCTCAGCAACTTGTCCAAACCTATCATCAGATACAGTTTTATTATATGGAATCCAATAAATTATACAAGGAACTGCTGCAGTGTTAGTGCATTAGTACATAGCCACAGAAACTCCAATAGCAGTATTAATAACATCAAAACAAACCAACCAAATGGATTCCATTATATGTCAGCATAATAACGATTATTATTTCTTAGAGCAGTGGGAGAATTAAAATGTAGTCTATATTTGCTCATTCAGGGATCTGCTTCCAGGGTGAAAAATAACATTTTCTCTTCTCTCTTTTCCCCCATGTAGGAGAACATTTTAAATCATCTCCCTGCAGACAACATTTCATGCTTGGTGGGTGAGCAACACCAACATCTGGTAGGGTTCCTCCGATGAGGTTTTCTCCCTTCCCACTTAGGCTGTGCTTGTGCAGGGCAAACATCCTGCCAAAAGAAATGCATGTGGCGCTGAAATTATAAGACAAAAAAAAAGAACACATTAATATTTAGACAAGTGTTTGTCCCTCTTGTGAGACTCCAGTGAAGCCTAGCTGGCATGTAAAATCGCTGTGTTGGATTCATGTCACAACGCTGTGTACACCTGAACAGAAATTCCTTCGGTGAACACAGCAGAAACTTGGATTCTAAAGCGAAGCTCGAGGCAATGCTTTGACTTCTGGCTCAGTCCCGGGATGCATATTATCAGTTAAATCTAAATGACTCGATAGCAAGCCCCGATTGGCTGGTACGTAGGGATCATCAGTGTGCCTCAGCAATTCAAGGAGGATTTTTAAAAGAGCCATAGCAATAAAAAATACAAATAGCCTCATTAAAACATGTTAAAGTAGCACTGTTCTACATTTTTAAGCAACATTTAACAATTTAAATCACTTGGCCATTCACTCCAAAAAATATGGGCCAGCATTTCTTCCCTAACTGAAGGAAAGTCAGATTTTCCCCTAACTCTCTGAGCAACAATTAGGTATTGATCCCTCCTCTAAAGAGGGCTGTAATAGTGGAGGGCAGTTACTTTAGAGAGAATCAGTCATGCTATTTAGTGGCGGATTCTTAAGGAACCATCATTCATCTGAGAAAGTGCTGCAATGCAGAAGAAATGCCCTAGCAGATCTCAGAGCCCTAACTGAAAACCATGGGTCCTGAGTGCTCTACAGTACCATAGCCAGACCAACACCAAGTCAATTAGACTCATGTAGATATGCTTGCCAAATGTATCATTGCAAAATATCAAATATCACAGCTATTCTTAACAAGTGTTGGTAACGCTTTGCTTGACACCCAGCGCAGTCATAACCTCGTCATAATATGTCATAACGTCTGGCCTAACTTGTCATAACCTATTGTAATATGGTCATAACACTATCATGACACATGTACTTATACCTTTTGTGAAATATATTGTGTTATTTTATGGCTGGTTATGACACCTACATGAGAGTGTAAAAACTCACAACACCTACCACATGAGGCAAATCATGCCATTACAAAATAGCCTACGTGTCAACAGTATTTTTATGTCAAATAATATGTATTTTTTCAATGTACCATATTAAATTATAATTGTAATTGAGCACACACTGATGTCAGACATGCGCCTACCCCAATTCTCTGTAGCTGATGATTGGAATGAATGCAGGAGCAGATTTCAGGAGCAGGACAAGACACCCTCTTTTTGACTGATGAACAGTATAAGGTCATGAACACTACCGGCCAAAAGTTTGGACACACCTACTCAATCAAGGGTTTTTCTATATTTTTACTATTTTCTATTGTAGAATAAAAGGGGAGACACTCTAGACCCAAACTGCTACAGACCTATATCTATCCTGCCCTGCCTTTCTAAGGTCTTTGAAAGCCGAGTTAACAAACAGATTACCGACCATTTCGAATCCCACCGTACCTTCTCCGCTGTTCATCGACCTGGCCAAGGCTTTCAACAACGTCAATCACCACAATCTTATCGGCAGACTCTACAGCCTTGGTTTCTCAAATGATTGCCTCGCCTGGTTCACCAACTACTTCTCTGATAGAGTTCAGTGTGTCAAATCAGAGGGCCTGTTGTCCGGACCTCTGGCAGTCTCTATGGGGGTGCCACAGGGTTCAATTCTCGGGCCGACTCTCTTTTCTGGATACATCAATGATGTCACTTTTGCTGCTGGTGATTCTTTGATCCACCTCTACGCAGATGACACCATTGTTTATACTTGTGGCCCATCTTTGGACACTGTGTTAAATAACCTCCAGACGAGCTTCAATGCCATACAACTCTCCTTACATGGACTCCAACTGCTCTTAAATGCAAGTTAAACTAAATGCATGCCCGCCCGTCCAGCATCACTACTCTGGATGGTTCTGACATAGAATATGTGTGTCACGCCCTGGTCTTAGTATTTTGTGTTTTCTTTATTATTTTGATCAGGCCAGGGTGTGACATGGGTTATTTTATGTGGTGTGTTTTGTCTAGGGGTTTGTTGTAGGTTATGGATAGTGGTTAGTGGGGTTGTCTAGAATAGTCTATGGCTGCCTGCAGTGGTTCTCAATCAGAGGCAGGTGTTTATCGTTGTCTCTGATTGGGAATCATATTTATATTTGAGTGTTTCGTGGGTGATTGTTCCTGTCTTTGTGTTTGTTACACCAGATAGGGCTGTTTTCGTTTTTTTCACATTTCTTGTTTTGTATATTGTTCATTTATCATCTTCATTAAAGATGTATCACAATAACCACACTGCGTTTTGGTCCGTCTCGCCTTCAAGAGAAGAAAGCCGTAACAGAATCACCCACCACAAAAGGACCAAGCGGCGTGGTGACAGGCAGCGGCAGCAGGAGCAGCGAAAGGAGGAATGGACATGGGAAGACGTTTTGGACGGCAAGGGTTGTTACACTTGGGAGGAAATACTGGCTGGAAGAGATCGCCTCCCATGGGAACAGGTGGAGGCACTTAGGAGAGCAGAGGCAGCCGGAGAGAGGAGCCGGCGATACGAGGGAACACGGTTGGCAAGGAAGCCCGAGAGTCAGCCCCAAAAATTTCTTGGGGGTGGCACACAGGGAGTATGTCGACGCCAGGAACGAGACCAGCGCCAACTTCCTGTGCTTACCTGGGGGCTAGAGAGACCGGGCAGGCACCGTGTTATGCTGCGGAGCGCACAGTGTCTCCAGTGCGGGTGCATAGCCCGGTGCGGTACATACCAGCTCCTCGTATCGGTCGGGCTAGAGTGGGCATCGAGCCAGGTAAGGTTGGGCAGGCTCGGTGCTCAAGAGATCCAATGCGCCTGCACGGTCCGGTCTATCCAGTACCACCTCCACGCACCAGCCCTCCGGTGGCAGCTCCCCGCACCAGGCTTCCCGTGCGTGTCCTCGGCCCAGTACTACCAGTGCCAGCACCACGCATCAGGCCTACAGTGCGCCTCACCTGTCCAGCGCTGCCAAAGCCTTCCTCCTCTACAGTGCTGTCGGAGTCTCCCGCCTGTTCAGCGCTGCCGGAGTCTCCCGCCTGTTCAGCGCTGCCAGAGCTGCCAGTCTGCAAGGAGCTGCCAGTCTGCAAGGAGCTGCCAGTCTGCAAGGAGCAGCCAGAGCCGCCAGTTAGCCAGGATCCGCCAGAGCCGCCGGTCAGCCAGGATCCTCCAGAACCGCCGGTCAACCAGGATCCGCCAGAGCCGCCGGTCAGCCAGGATCCGACAGATCCGCCTGTCAGCCAGGATCCGCCAGATCCGCCAGTCGGCCAGGATCCCCCAGTCAGCCAGGATCCGCCAGTCAGCCAGGATCCGCCGGAACCGCCAGTCAGCCAGGATCTGCCAGAACCACCAGCCAGCCAGGATCTGCCAGAACCATGTACCTGCCTGAGCTTCCTCTCAGTCCCGAGCTTCCCCTCAGTCCCGAGCTTTCCCTCAGTCCCGAGCTACCCCTCAGTCCCGAGCTACCCCTCAGTCCCGAGCTACCCCTCAGTCCCGAGCTACCCCTCAGTCCTGAGCTGTCCCACACAAAAACAGAAATATACAAAACACAAGGAAATGTGAATCAAACTAATTACAGCAAAAAATAAATTGTTTCAGCCCTCAGTCCAGTGGGGCCCTTGGTTAGGGTTACTAAGCCAAGATCGGTGGCGAGGGTTGCCAATCTAAGGACGCGATGCATGCGGACTAAGACTCTGTTGGAGTGGGGTCCACGTCCCGCGCCGGAGCCGCCACCGTGGACAGACGCCCACCCGGACCCTCCCCTATGGGTTTAGGTGTGCGGCCGTGCGGTTTGTTGTAGGTAATGGGATAGTGGTTAGTGGGGTTGTCTAGAATAGTCTATGGCTGCCTGGAGTGGTTCTCAATCAGAGGCAGGTGTTTATCGTTGTCTCTGATTGGGAATCATATTTATATTTGAGTGTTTCGTGGGTGATTGTTCCTGTCTTTGTGTTTGTTACACCAGATAGGGCTGTTTTAGTTTTTTTCACATTTCTTGTTTTGTATATTGTTCATTTATCATCTTCATTAAAGATGTATCACAATAACCACGCTGCGTTTTGGTCCGCCTATCCTTCAACAGAAGAAAGCCGTAACAATGTGGAGAACTACAAATACCTAGGTGTCTGGTTAGACTGTAAACCCTCCTTCCCGACTCACATTAAGCATCTCCAATCCAAAATGAAAGTAAATAAAGCTTCCTATTTCGCAACAAAGCAACTTTCACTCATGCTGCCAAACATACCCTCGTAAAAATGACCATCCTACCGATCCTCGACTTTGACGATGTAATTTACAAAATAGCCTCCAACACTCTACTCAACCAATTGGATGCAATCTATCACAGTGCCATCCATTTTGTCACCAATGCCCCATATACTACCCACCACTGCGACCTGTACAATCTCGTTGGCTGACTCTCGCTTCATACTCGTCGCAAAACCCACTGGCTCCAGGTCATCTACAAGTGTTTGCTAGGTAAAGCCCTGCCTTATCTCAGTTCACTGGTCACCATAGCAACACCCACCCGTAGCACGCGCCACAGCAGGTATATCTCACTGGTCCCCCCCAAAGCCAATTCCTCCTTTGGCCGCCTTTCCTTCCAGTTCTCTGCTGCCAATGACTGGAACGAACTTTAAAATTCACTGAAGCTGGAGACACATATCTCCCTCACTAGCTTTAAGCACCAGCTGTCAGAGCAGCTCACAGATCACTGCACCTGTACTTAGCCCATCTGTAAATAGCCCATCCAACTACCTCACCCCCATACTGTATTTATTTATTTATCTTGCTCCTTTCACCACAGTATCTCTACTTGCACATTCATCTTCTGCACATCTACCATTCCAGTGTTTAATTGCTATATTGTAATTACTTCGCCACCATGGCCTATTTATTGCCTTACCTGCCTTATCTTACCTCATTTGCACACACTGTATATAGACTTTTCTACTGTATTATTGACTGTATGTTTGTTTATTCCATGTGTAACTCTGTGTTGTTGTACGCGTCAAACTGCTTTGCTTTATCTTGGCCAATGAGAACTTGTTGTCAACCTGCATACCTGGTTAAATAAAAGTGAAATAAAAATTAATTTTAAAAAAACTATGAAAAAGCACATATGGAATCATGTAGTAACCAAAAAAGTGTTAAAAAAATCTAAATATATTTTGCCTTGATGACAGCTTTTCACCTTCTTGGCATTCTCTCAACCCATCTCATGAGGTAGTCACCTGGAATGCATTTCAATTAACAGGTTTGGCTTCTTAAAAGTGAATTTGTGGATTTTCTTTCCTTCTTAATGCATTTGAGCCAATCATTTGTGTTGTGACAAGGTAGGGGGGTATACAGAAGATAGCCCTATTTGGTAAAAGACCAAGTCCATATTATAGCAAGAACAGCTCAAATAAGCAAAGAGAAATCACAGTCCATCATTACTTTAAGACAAAGGTCAGTCAATATGGAAAATGTCAAGAACTTTGAAAGTTTCTTCAAGTGTGGTTGCAAAAACCATCAAGCGCTATGATTAAACTGGCTCTCATGAGGACCGCCACAGGAGGGAAGACCCAGAGTTACCTCTGCTGCAGAGGAAAAATTCATTAGACTTACCAGCCTCAGAAATTGCAGCCTAAATAAATGCTTCACAGAGTTCATGGAACAGACACATCTCAACATCATCTCTTCAGAGGAGACTGCATGAATCAGGCCAATGTTCAACCCCATAGTACCCTCCAAGGTCATCATTTAACTTGAGGCCCTGGGGCTCAACCCGGCCCTGTGCAAATGGGTCCTGGACTTTCAGATGGGTCACCCCCAGGTGGTTAAGGTAGGAAACAACAACTCCACTTCACTGATCCTCAACACTGGTGCCCCACAAGGGTGCGTGCTCAGCATGGACAAACTGAAATGGTCCATCCACACAGACAGTGTGGTGAAGAAAGAGCAACAGCGCCTCTTTAACCTCAGGAGGCTGAAGAAATGTGGCTTTTCACCTAAAACCCTGTGTGTATTATGTAGTTGTTGTATAATTGTTATAATACTTGTTAGATATTGCTGCACTTTTGGAACTATTAGCACAAGCATTTCACTACACTCACAATAACATCTGCTAAACAATAACATTTTATGTGATTTGATTTGAATTGAATTGCTGCAAAGAAACCACTACTAACGGACACCAATAAAAAGAAGAGACTTACTTGGGCCAAGAAACACGAGCAATGGACCTTAGACCGGTGGAAATTTGTCCTTTGGTCTGGAGTCCAAATCTGAGATTTTTGGTTCCAACCGCAGTTTCTTTGTGAGACTCGGTGTGGGTGAAAGGAGGATCTGCGCATGTGCATTTCCCACTGTAAAGCATGGAGGAGGAGGTGTTATGGTGTGGGGGTGCTTTGCTGGTGACACTGTCTGTGATTTATTTAGAATTCAAAGCACACTTAACCAGCATGGCTACCACATCATTTTGCATTGATACGACATCCCATCTGGTTTGGGCTTAGTGGAAAATTGTTTGTTTTTCAACAGGACAATGACCCAAGACACACCTCCAGACTGTGTAAGGGCTATTTGACCAAGAAGGATAATGATGGAGCACTGCATGAGGACCTGGCCTCCACAATCCCCCGACCTCAACCAAATTGAGGTGGTTGGGATGAGTCGGACCGCAGAGTGAAGGAATAGCAGCCAACATGTTCTCAGCATATGTGGGAACTGGTTGAGAGAGTGGCTATTTGAATAATTTTAAATATAAAATATATAAAGATTTCTTTAACATTTTTTTTGGTTACTTGTCATGTTTGTTGTATGAAGGTATGCGTACATTCTCTTTATTAAAAGAATGAACACCGAACAAACTAACAAAATAACAAACAAAACGTGAAGCTATACAATATAGTGCTGACAGGCAACTACACATAGTCAAGATCCCACACCAGAAAGTGGGAAAAAGGGCTGCCTAAATATGATCCATAATCAGAGACAACGATAAACAGCTGTCTCGGATTGGGAACCATATCAGGCCAACAAAGACATACAAAACCCCTAGACATACCAAAACCCTAGACATACAAAAACCTAGAGTACCCACCCTAGTCAGACCCTGACCTAACCAAAATATATAGAAAACAGAGATATCTAAGGTCAAGGCGTGACATTACTACATGATTCCATATGTGTTATTTCATAGTTGTGATGTTTTCACTATTATTCTACAATGTAGAATATAGTAACAAATAAAGAAAAACACTTGAATGAGTAGGTGTTCTAAAACCTTTGACCGGTAGTGAGCGTGATAGGCCTATCTGGCTTATATGATTATGATGGTCATAATGCATCTTGACAGTGTCATAAAGTGTATTTTCTTAGTCCAAGTAAAGTGATACATATTGGTCATAATGCTTCATGACAGTGTCATGAAGTGTCTTTAAAATATGATGGAAAAAACATTACTGTAAAGAATTTATTACACAACAGGTGTAAATATATGGGTCATGACAGACGTTATGTCAGCTGTTATGACATGGTTACGAACGTGTCATAACGTGTTATGACGCTGGGTGTCAAGTAGTTTTACCTTTTAGATTGGGCAGGTTTCTGACACCTTTGATTGTCACAGACTTTTTCAATATATTGATTTTAAGACTCAAGTTCATATTCCCTGTCCAAGGATTTTGGGAGAATGTCAATGTTAAAACTGCTTTTATGGATCACTCCTCTTTTTTTCCTTAGCTCTGTAGACATGAGGTTGACAGGACATGTTCCCCGTTTTCATCAATATCCACGAACTCGCTATTGACCGACTGCTTCACTGTCTTCTACGAAGAAATGCACTGCACATCGACTTCCCGACGTCATTTACACCAACGCTGGTTGAACTATCAATTGATTCTTATCACACAAGGTGTTTAATTGAAATATCCATATGTTTCAAAGCACACTGCACCGTACTTACACTTTCATACAGTAGTTTGGCCATAAAATAGTGTAACTTATAATTGCAACCATTCCCGAGGGACTTGAGCATGTTAATTTGTGATTATCCACTCAGGAAATATTTTGTATCCATGAGGATACCATACAATTGTAAAGACAAGTAAACAAGTTCTCAACGTAGCAACTTTGGCATCGGCATATGTCACCAAGACAAGAAAACATCCTTTCCATACGTTTAGGCATATGGTAGGTCCTGTTAAATAAAACATTGTGTCACCTTGCTAGCTAGCCACCTGTTGGCGTGTGACCAACAGAGATGGGATTTGAAATGACATGGAAAAACAAACAAAACACATATTTCCTGTTGCTTTTATGCAGGCGGCCATATGTTTATCTTGTTGATCTTTGAGGTGTCCAACGGCATGTCATACACCCTGTCGCCATAGCTACAGAGGCATGAAGAACAAAACGTAGGGGTCAAGAGCACAGAGGCATACCCGTCTGTTCTCGCTTCGTTTCTCCCTCCTTTTTTCCCCCCTTTCTGATGCAGCGCACGTCCAAACAAACGACTGCGATTTGCATGATGTGATCGGCTACTGCTTTCCTGCAGCTCTTTGCAACAACAGGACTGACTGCCAGAGCTGTGAGGGAAAAGGCTGCAGGCCTATAGATATCTTGCAGAGCAATCAGGAAAATATGGTGTGCCCATATGTGTGACAGGCACAAAGTGTCACATCACATTAATCTTTTATCCTGTTGGGGTTTATGTGCCACAGTGTTGCAGGGTTGAGGTGAGCTGATTGTTAAAAAGTGGGACAGGTCGGCTGGGGGAGATAGTTTTTACTGGCAACAAATGGTCCATTCAGTGGAGATACTGATCTACCCGCCAAGGCTGCTTCCTACTGATCTAACGACAGTAAACATAACTTTTTTTCTTTCTTCTTAACAAAACACATATTTTAAACACTGGCATAAACAAAAGCTGGGGAAACTTGTAATAGGATGTCTTTCAACTTCAAATAGAACTTTATACGTATTGTTAGCCGGACAGAATGATGACGGGAGGAAGCAAGTTCAATCTTTGTGATTAAACCAATTACTGGTGAATTGTGGGAAATACTACACTTAAATGCTATCACAAATTTGCCATTAACACAATTTATTAAGGTACAGCTGGTCAGAGCAGCAGACGTGCCTGCAAGTGAATTAAAATAAAGAAAATAGAATGTACGGAAGCAGTCAAAGCGAAAATAAGACTCATTTGATATTCGGAAATTCAGATATGGACAAATTTACATCAGTGAATCGAGAGAGATATGAGCAAACTTTGGGGCCGCACACTTGTATCTATTGGAATGCAAATGATATATTTATCACTCTGGGCTGGGAAAACAGCAATCACTTGGATGTTGCTTGTTCTGCTTGTATGATAATCGTTCCACCTGGGTGGCTAACACCACTATTTTCTTATTTGGTAAAAAGTAGTACCTCTGTGTATACTATACATAAAGTATCTTGTCAATGTTAGGTTTTACCCATTGTTCCAGTGCACATCCTGCAGATTAATTTCCTTATTATTAGGAGTAAAACATGTTTAGAGTTTGTGCTTCATTGCAGTTCCATTTCTGTTATAGCATCATTGCTGTTAATATGTCAACTTTATTTACCTAGACTAGGAATTATACAACCTGCAAAAATAGTGAAATACAGCCTTGCCAAAATAGATTAAGCATTGAGGGGAAACATGCTGTAAACCTACTTTACTCACATCACAACTGCTGCTACCAGACTCGTATTATACTGCTGTTTATACACACTGTCACTATCCCCCCTTTCCCAAAACATGTGTAAATATTGGAACATAAATTGTGCCTTCCTGTATTATATTTATGCTAAAATGTTTATTATATTCTACTGAGCCATTTACTTTATGTTCTTATTTGTATATTTATTTATTATTCGAGAAGGAACGTGCAAGTAAGCATCTCATTGGACGATTTACACCATGTGCATCCCATACATATGACTAATAAAATGAGAAACTACTCCAAATGCCCTCTAAGGAGAGAGTAGGTCGTTATAGTATTAGAGACCATTTACTTTAAGTTGTCAAGAGTAATAATTCAGTAACAATTCAGCTGCAGTGGTGTAGCTATTGTAAGAATGAATCATTAAAGGGATAGAAGAACTAAACTCAGCAAAAAAAGTAATGCCCCGTTTTCAGGACCCTGTCTTTCAAAGATAATTCGTAGAAACCCAAATAACTTCACAGATCTTCGTTGTAAAGGGTTTAAACACTGTGTCCCATGCTTGTTAAATGAACAATGAACAATTCATGAACATGCACCTGTGGAATGTTCGTTAAGACACTAACAGCTTACAGACGGTAGGCAATTAAGGCCACAGTTATGAAAAGTTAGGACACTAAAGAGGCCTTTTTACAGACTCCAAAAAACACAAAAGGGTCCCTGCTCATCTGCGTGAACGTGCCTTAGGAATGCTGCAAGGAGGCATGAGGACTGCAGATGTGGCCAGGGAAATAATTTGCATTGTCCGTACTGTGAGATGCCTAAGACAGCGCTACAGGGAGACAGGACGGACAGCTGATTGTCCTCGCAGTGGCAGACCACGTGTAACAACACCTGCAGGACATGTACAGGGTGTTAACAACAACTGCCCGAATTACACTAGGAAGGCACAATCCCTCAATCAGTGCTCAGACTGTCCGCAATAGGCTGAAAGAGGCTGGACTGAGGGCTTGTGGGCCTGTTGTGAGGCAGGTCCTCACCAAACATCACCATCAGCAACATTGTCAATGGGCGCAAACCCACCGTCGCTGGATCAGACAGGACTGGCAAAAGGTGCTCTTCACTGACGACTCGCGGTTTTGTCTCACCAGGGGTGATGGTCGGATTTGTGTTTATAGTCGAAGGAATGAGCATTACAAAGAGGCCTGTTCTCTGGAGCGGGATGAATTTGGAGGGTCCGTCATGGTCTGTTGCGGTGAGTCACAACAAAATGGGACTGAGCTTGTTGTCATTGCAGGCAATATCAACGCTGTGTGTTACAGGGAAGACATCCTCCTCCCTCATGTGGTACCCTTCCTGCAGGCTCATCCTGACATGACCCTCCAGCATGACAATGCCACCAGCCATACTGCTCGCTCCTGAGAAGAACTTCTCAGGAGCACGGTGTATATTTGAAAACTATTGGTGTTGAACCAAATAAATATATATTTATAATAAAGAAAAGACAATAAATAAGATAGGAAGCTACAGTTGAAGTCGGAATACATTTAAATCAGTTTTTCACTATTCCTGACATTTAATCCTAGTGAAAATTAGGTCAGGTAGTATCACCACTTTATTTTAAGTATGTGAAATGTCAGAATAATAGTAGAGAGAATTATTTATTTCAGCTTTTATTTCTTTCATCACGTTACCAGTTTACATAAATGTAATTAATATTTTGTAGAATTGCTGTTAAATTCTTTAACTTGGGTCAAACGTTTCGGGTAGCCTTCCACAAGCTTCCCACAATAAGTGTTGTGGGAATGTTGGCCCATTCCTCCTGACAGAGCTGGTGTAACTGGATCAGGTTTGTAGGCCTCCTTGCTCCTTACATGCCTTTTCAGTTCTGTCCACAAATGTTCTATAGGATTGAGGTTATGGCCACTTCAATACCTTGACTTTGTTGTCCTTCAGGCATTTTGCCACAACTTTGGAAGTATGCTTGGGGTCATTGTCCATTTGGAAGACCCATTTGCGACCAAGCTTTAACTGATGTCTTGAGATGTTGCTTCAATATATCCACATAATTTTCCATGCTCATGATGCCATCTTTTTTGTGAAGTGCAATTTCGGGGCTTGCGTCGTGGCCGTGAACCCTGGCATTGTCGCTGTCCTTCCCTCACTGCCTCCGCCTGCTTCCATGGCAGGCTTTCGTCTCCTGCCATTATCTCCTCACAAGTCCAGGATGTCTTCTCCGCCTGGCCACGCTGCTTGGTCTGTTTGTGGTGGGATCTTCTGTCACGTTCGTCATAAGGAGTGGACCAAGATGCAGCGTGGTATGTTTCCATCCTTCATTATGGAATAGAAAACTTCAAAGAACAAAAACAACAAAGCGAACAACCGAAACGTGACGCTAATATAATGCTCTCAGGCAACTATACATAGACAAGATCCCACAAAGCACAATGGGAAAATGGCTACCTAAATATGATCCCCAATCAGAGACAACAATAAACTGCTGCGTCTGATTGGGAACCATACTAGGCCAACAAAGAAATAAAAATTACCTAGATAACCCACCCTTAAATCACTTCCCGACCTATCCAACATAGAGAATAAAAGCTCTCTATGGTCAGGGTGACACTGTGGATATAAATTATTTTGTACCTGTTTCCTCCAGCATCTTTACAAGGTCCTTTGCTGTTGTTCAGGGATTGATTTGCACTTTGACGGCAAAGTACGTTCATTTCTAGGAGACAGAACGCGTCTCCTTCCTGAGCGGTATGACGGCTGCGTTGTCCCATAGTGTTCAAACTTGCCTACTATTGTTTGTACAGATGAACATGGTACCTTCAAGTGTTTGGAAATAGCTCCCAAGGGTAAACCAAACTTGTGGAGGTCTTGGCTGATTTCGTGTATGTATGTAAACTTCTGACCCACTGGAATTGTGAAACAGTGAATTATAGGTGAAATAATCTGTCTGTAAACAATTTTAGGAAAAATTACTTGTGTCATGCACAAAGTAGATGTTCTAACCAACTTGCCAAAACTATAGTTTATTAACAAGAAATTTGTGGATTGGCTGAAAAACGAGTTTCAATGACTCCAACCTAAGTGTATGTAAATGTCCGACTTCAACTGTATATACAGGGTCAGTGCCAATACACCTAGCTATCTTAAGATGAATGCACTAATTGGCTCTGGATAAGATTGTCTGCTAAATTCCTTTTGTAGGTAAAGGTGGGGATTGGGAGAAAGTGACTGGTAGCAGGATACAAAATAATAATAATAATTGTAAAGAGTATGTCAGCAGCATAAGCGGTAGGTGGGTGTGTGGTGGTGGTGGTGAGTTTGTGTATGCAAGCGTAAGTGTGTGTGTGTGTGTGTGTGTGTTGGGGGGTCTTACTGTGAGTGTGTGGGTGTTACTGTGAGTGTGTGAGTGTGTGTGAGAGTGACAGTGTCATGATATAGTGCACATATAAACAGGGCTTGAAAGTGACTGGTAGCAGGAATATATAAATACTTACGGTAATATACTTATGGCTTTCTCATAGTCGTTGGTGATCAGGCCGACCAACATTGTGTCGTCAGCAAATATATTAGTGTTAATATATACTGTACATGTAAACAGGAGTATTAGTGACCCGTGGCAGGATAGAATAGATAGGAACTAACGATAATGGCAATCAATAATCTATTAACAGAAGTGCAGTGGTAGTAATACATCTAATTAATAATCATTTTAGCAGCAGCAGTAGTTGTTAGCCATTTCACAGTTTTATGGCCAGGGCATCAAAGCTGTGCCGTTTGTCGTATGGGAGTTATGAGAACAGTCCATGTCTCGGGTGTCTGGAGTCTTTGGAAATGTTTTGTGGCTTTCCCAGATACCGCCTGGCATGTACATCTTGGATGGCTGAGAGCTCACCGGCAGTTATGCACTGGGCTGTCCGCATCACCGTCTGTAGGGCCTTCAGGTCAAGGGGTGGTGCAGTTGCCATACCAGACAGTGATACAACCAGTCAATGGATCGTCCCAACTCGCTTCAGCCTCCTGAGGGAGAAGCGGCACTTCTGTTCTGGTGTGAGAAGACCATTATAAGTCCTCAGTGATGTGGACACAGAGGAATTTAAAGCTCTTGACCCTCTCCATTTTGGCCCGTCAATGTGGATGTGGTGTGCACCCCCCTGTTTCCTGAAGTCTACAATCAGCTGCTTGTTCTTGCACCACACTGCCAGGTCTCTGACCTCCTCCCTGTAGGCTTTCTCATCGCCAACAGTGATCAGGCTGACCACCGTCGTGTCGTCAGCAAACTTGATTAAGGAGTTGGAGTTTTGGTGTTCATTAAGGTTTTTTATTTGACCTTTATTTAACTAGGCAAGTCAGTTAAGAACAAATTCTTATTTGATTCGATCAACCTTTTGGTTACTAGTCCAATACTCTAACCACTAGGCTACCTGCCACACCAAGTTGTGGGTGAACAGAGAGTACAGGAAGGGGCAAAGCACACAACCCCGGGGGGGTCCACATGTTAAGGCTCAGCTTGGCAGAGGTTTGTTGCGTACTCTTACCACCTGAGGTCGACCCATCAGGAAGTCCAGGATCCAGCTACAGGGTCCCAGGATCCTGAGCTTGGTGACAAGATTGGACTGCACTATGCTCTTGAACGCTGACCAGTAGTTGATGAACAGCATCCTCACATACTGTAGGCATTATTTTTTTCTTGGTGAGAGAGGGCAGAGTGGAGTGCAATTGAGATTGCGACGTCTGTGGATCTGTTGGGCCGGTATGCAAATGTGAGTTGGTCCAGGGTGTCTGGGATGATGGAGTTGATGTGTGCCATAACCAGCCTTTCAAAGAACATTATTATTACAGATGTGGCAGCTACAGGGTGGTAGTCATTGTGACAGGATGCCTTAGAGTTTTTGTGGACAGGAATGATGGTAGTCAGTTTGAAACATGTTGGGATTACAGACTGGGACAAGTAGAGGTTGAACATGTCTGTGAAGATGCTTGCCAGCTGGTCTGCACATGCCCTGAGGACCTTCCCTGGAATATTGTCTGGCCCTACGGCCTTACGAGTGTTGACCCGTTTAAAAACCTTACTTACGTCAACCTCAGAGAGAGAGAGAGAGAGATCACCCAGAAGGGTTCTGTGTTGTTTTTGTCAAAGAGTGCATAAAAGACATTGAGTATGTTTGGTTCGTTCCTTACTTTAACTTGAAATATGTCTTGCAATTTAAGTAATTCAGTATATCCTTAATAACTTTTTAGGGATAGTCCCCTTTTTTATAATTTTCACCGAAAATGACATATCCAAATCTAACTTCCTGTAGCTCAAGCTCTGAAGCAAGGATGTGCATATTCTTGGTACCATTTAAGAGGAAACACTTTGAAGTTTGTGGAAATATGAAAGGCATGTAGGAGAATATAACACATTCGATCTGGTAAAAGATAATACAAATCAAAAACAACATTTGTTTTTGTATCATCATCTTTGAAATGCAAGAGAAAGGCCATAACCTATTATTCCAGTCTAGGTGCAATTTAGATTTTGGCCACTATGTGGCAGTACTGTGTGTGCAATGTTTTATACAGATCCAATGAACCATTGCTTTTCTGTTCAAAATCTTTTATCAAGGCTGCCCAAATGTGCCTAATTTGTTTATTAATAACTTTTCATGTTCAAAACTGTGCACTCTCCTCAAACAATAGCATGATATTCTTTCACTGTAAGAGCTACTGTAAATTGGACAGTGCAGTTAGATTAACAAGAATGTAACTTTCTGCCAAATTCAGATATGTCTATGTCCTGGTTATGTCCTATGTTCTTTTTATTTAAAACCTCATGCTAATCTCATTAGCCTACGTTAGCTCAAACGTTCCGCAGGGGACCCACAAATCCTGAAGAAGTTTTAACTCTCATATTCAACAATAATCCCATATTGTGTCTACCCTGCACATGAACCTCTGTTCAAGAATGTTTTTTTTTTCAGTGGAAACATCGGAACAATGTTGGGTCCTCAACGTCTACCACTTCAATAATCAACAAGACATGTTGTACTTCTGAGTCATTCTGTGTCGCCTGTTTGAGTGCTGCCATTCTGCAGGGTGGAAGGCACCCATAAATAAATTCTCCATCTACAACCACAGCCTCCGAGGGAGCTTGTCTTTGTTGATTTGTCACATTGAGCGTGCAGTGAGAGATTTCAGTCCCAGGCGGTCTGTCTGTCAGACAGGATACACACTCACTGGAAAAAGGGGAGAGGAAAAAAGGGAGAGTGCAGAGGAGGAGTGGGGAATTCGGGCCCTGATGAGTCCAGTCTGGCCAAAGGTTCACGTCAGAGGCGTGAGGTCGCTGCCAGCACGAGGCATCTGCACGTTGTCCATACCACAGGGTTGCACAGTGTGCTGTGGTCCCCGAGACCTCATACGCTCAGATCCTCCATTAGCAGTCCAGCAGACAAAAGATGAGCCAACCAGAGGTCAGACCCCAGAAACATGGCTGAGGTAATGACTGGTCCTGGGACGATCACAGGACACATCACTGTACTCTATACTCTCCTGTAAACTGGTCATCTCTGTATACCTGTCGCAAGACCCAATGGTTGATGCTTATTTATAAAACCTTCTTATGCCTCACTCCCCCCTATCTGAGATATCTACTGCAGCCCTCATTCTCCACACACAACACCTGTTCTGCCAGTCACATTTTGTTAAAGGTCCCCAAAGCACACACATCCCTAGGACGCTCGTCTTTTCAGTTCGCTGCAGCTAGCGACTGGAACGAGCTGCAACAAACACTCAAACTGGACAGTTTTATCTCAATCTCTTCATTCAAAGACTCAATCGTGGACACTCTTACTGACAGTTGTGTCTACTTTGCGGGATGTATTGTTGTCTCTACCTTCTTGCCCTTTGTGCTGTTGTCTTGTGCCCAATACTGTTTGTACCTTGTTTTGTGCTGCTACCATGTTGTGCTGCTGCCATGTTGTGTTGCTACCATGTTGTTGTTGTGCTGCTACCATGCTGTGTTGTGGTCTTAGGTCTATCTTTATGTGGTGCTGTGTTGTCTCTCTTGTCGTGATGTGTGTTTTGTCCTATATTTTTAGGTTTTAAAAAAAAAAAAAGTTTTATCCCAGCCCCTATCCCCGAAGGAGGCCTTTTAACTTTGGGTAGAATTTGTTCTTAACTGACTTGCCTAGTTGAATAAAGGTTCAATCAAATACAAAACTGAGGATGCATGCCATGTGTCTTATAAATAAAGGAGAAGATGATGTGTGTAATACCAAGACCACATACACACTGAAAGAGCCACCTCCCAATATGATTACGATGATTAGGATTTACTTCTGTGATTGAAATCTTCAATGCCCTGATTGATAATCCCACTCTCATTATGGGTTTTCAGAAAATTGCACTTTTTATTTGACAATGGCTTGTTAGTATCAAGATGTTTTTGGGAAATTCACTCACTGCATTTGCTATTACCCCCTTTCGGAACATTTTGCTCTGTTCTCCCTCCCTCTCCTCAGTATCCTCTGCCAGTGCCAAGCACCATTGATTGGTTGCCACTTTTAGTATTGCATAATCCCGTTCATTGACACGGTTTTCAGCGACTCCTACATTCTGTTAACTCACCTAATCCTCACATATGTTTGTCGACTGCTGCATCTTTTTTTGCCTATATTTCTTCAGAGGAGAGAGTTGGGCTACTGTCCATTGTCAGTTCAATAACGCCTTTGAAACAAAAGGGTCACGATGCATTTTGAATCGACTATATGAATATGCATATTCCCTGCATATAGTTAATTAATATAACTGTCAGCTCATAGCATAGGCTTTATAATACTGTAAATCCACAGGTACATTTAAAAACACCCTTTTCCCTTTACTGATCCGTGTGCTGCTGCCTTGAAAAGGTTACTTCTCATAGCCAGTAGTATAACCGATACAGCCTGATCAACAGATCATAGCAATTGTAAACCACCATGCAAGAAGAGGGAACAAAGGTGGTGTCAAGTAAGGTTATGACTATTTAAAAAGAAAAGAAGGAGCACAAAAAAGGGAATGTCATTTCAAAAGTAGGCTAAGCAAGTCAAAAATAGCTATGAAGGGCTCTGACTAAAATACAGAATCCCAAGAGTATGGCCTCTGAGGTGAAAGCCAATGGAATCGAGGTTAGAAACGTATCCTTGTACGGTTCTACAGACAGTATTTTAAAAAGATGGTTTTGTAAACCTCATTGGTATGCTAATTGTGTCATGACATAATTATTCATAAATACTTATTTAGTATGGCCATTGCTGTACTTGAAGCCCTGGTTCCAATGTTGATATATATTGATCATATATAACTTATAACCTCTCCAACTGAATGTCTTATCTGCCCAATCCCTTCTCAGAATATGTCAAAGTGGACACAGTAGGCCCTACAGTAAATTCACCATAATCAAAATGTGTATACTGATTCCCCTCTGAAAATAAGGTGCAAGCGTAACACTATTACAAACACTTCACACATCTATCACCTTGTATATTAGCACATCTTATCTTGTTGTTGTAGTAGGGTGGAGCGATCTACTGTGATGCACTCTGGGAATATGTATCTCCTACAATAAAAGCCCGAGGAACGCAAATGCAAATAAGCGGTCCACCATATGGCAGCCTCCTCCAGCGTCACAGAGAGGGAAATGAGGAAAGGATGACAGGCCAACACGGCCAGGCCTGATTCCCAATAGTGACACGTCATGAATACATGGCACCCAGAGCCCAGCTTGACGTCAGGGAAATATCAGATGTAATGGAAAGTGTTGTGTCATTGTCAAAGCACATGGGTCTACCACAAAGTAACACTGACCCGACAACGCATGTGTCTGGAGTACTTATGAGTGCCGCAAAATGACAAGCATCGTTGTTTACTGAAGTGGAAATGTGTGAAGAATCAAATGGGAGACATGAGAACAGTATCAGAATTTGGACTACTTAGAGTGCAGTGAGCTTTAAGGATAAAGTTGTGTCATGCCCTGATCTGTTTCACCTGTCTTTGTGCTTGTCTCCAACCCCTTCCAGGTGTCGCCCATCTTCCCCGTTATCCCCTGTGTACTTGTACCTGGGTTTTCTGTTTGTCTGGTGCCAGTTCGTCTTGTTTGTCAAGCTTATCAGCGTTTGTCCTCTCAGCTCCTGTCTTTTCCCAGCCTTTCTTTTTCTCGTCCTCCTGGTTTCTGACCCTTGCTTGTCCTGACCCTGTACCCGCCTTCCTGACCACTCTGCCTGCCCATGACCCTGAGCCTGCCTTCCGTCCTGTACCAATGGCCCTATCTAGATTTCCGACCTCTGCCTGACCCTGAGCCTGCCTGCCGTCCTGTACCTTTGCCTCTGTTGCTGTAATAAGAATTCTTATTATATTATTCTTATGCATTGTTTGCATCTGGGTCTTACCTTATCCTGATACACTGGTATGCATTAGAATATTTCTGAAAGCTGGTATATGGGTCGTTCCACCAATTCGGTGCCTTTTGAGAAGTTTAACTTGGTAAAAGAAAATGTTTTGATTCCACCTAATTTTAACATTGTCATAAAGAGAACATGTTCAACTTCATAAAAAACACATTTTCCCACCTCAAGAAGTTAAATAAAAATGTTATGTTATGCTCGACCCACTCAGTTTGCCACCACAAAACACCAGAAAATGGCCAAAAAGATTAGAACCAGCACACCTGCTTTTACACTATGATTTGACCATTAAATGTTCAATGTTTCTTTTAAAACATATATTTTTTAAAGGAATAGCAGGGTTGACCTTAAAATGAGGGACAGACGCAAATGAATCACTAATCACATTAAGCAAATAATAATCTTCAAAAATGACTTTGTCAAAGCAACAAAATATCTTGGGCCATACAATCATTTATTTTTTTACCTTCATTTAATCAGGCAAGTCAGCTAAGAACAAAGTCTTATTTTTAATGATGGCCTAGTAGCAGTGGGTTAACTGTCTTGTTCAGGGGCAGAATGGCATATTTTTACCTACCTTTTAGCTCAGGGATTCAATCTTGCAACCTTTCGGTTACTAGTCCAACACTCTAACCACTAGGCTACCTGCCACCACGAATGATGGTGAATGGATACGTTCAAAGTGGGTCAAAATCTTCCCAGACGTGACACAAGGTTTACATGCTGAATTTTGGCACCATAGCAAGTCTTTATTCATAATTACAAACCGTATTTATTGAATTCTCCATGTGGTCTAACATTCAATATTAGTGAACAATTTCTACTTAAAATGCCAAAAGGATGCAAAATATGTTATATACAATCCTACTTTTGCCTTGGCTGTGAGTGTCTGATGTGCTCAAAAAACAATTGGCTTAAAATGCCATTCAATCTAATAATAATACTTTCAATGGATGAGGTAGAGAATGTTGTTGAGGAACAAGTTTGTCTTGAGGCAGTAACCTTCATGGCGTCCTCTCCATTCAAATACAGAAGAAGTTTAATTAAAGTAATAGAATGTCACATCTTTGTCCATGAGTCACAGCAAGATGTTTCTACGTGTATCTACTGAAAAGAAGACCAGGACAAAACAAAAAATATAAAATGTATTCAGATGCCTTTATTTGGAATATACTTTATGACTTTACAAAGAAAATGAGTGTGTGGAGGTATCTCTTTCATGGAGGCGGTAAAAATGATCATGGCTTTTGCAAACATAATTAAGAGTGCACATGTGAAGTGTGAGACTCAGTGCAATTTGCTTAAATTCCCTTGGCCTTTTTCACGATAACTATTGGTCTGTTTTAGTTAATTAAAGTAATACATAGCATTCTTACTGATGGCCGTTCAAAGGTAGAATTCATATGTCTGCTTAAAGAAAAACATGTAGTCCCATCACCCTGAAATAACAAATCCATGTGTATTTCTGCTAGTAAAAACATAAATCATCCAAATAAACTATTTTGCATTGCATTTGTTTAGCATTGATATAAGCTCACTCATCAAGTTCGGGTAGTTTGTCAGTTGACATGCATTTGCACCTTGTTTGGCAGAGAACAAAATGGCCTGGGAATTCACTCAATAAGCGGTATTAAAGAGTGCTTACAGTATATTCCATTTATATTGAACTGTTCAACTCGCTGGGGGCCAGGGCTGTATCTGTTTTGGTTTTTGGAAAAGCATTATGATAATTAAGGAGAAAGAATTGAACCGTCCACATAATATTATAGGTCATTCACTGGTACGATTACCATGTTTGTCTCAATTCATTCGGCCAATTGTGATGGGATTCCCAAAGTAGACTGCCTCACTCATTATGTTCATTTTGATTCATAAGGCAATTCCCCCAGAAGACCAGCAGGTTCTCATTTAAATCAATGTTTACTGGAGCTTTGGACAACTGTTACATGTGATTGTGCCATTCAGCTTGCCATTTCTCCGACACCTTAGAGAAACTCTTGTTGTTCTCAATGAGTAGTGTACTTTCCATCTGCAGTTTGGTAGTCTACTCTCCTCTTCCCCTGTCACCTTGACTCCTTTAACAATTCTACAAAATCAAATAAAATTGTATTTGTCACATGCGTCGAATACAACAGGTGGGTGGTTGTAGATCTTACAGTGAATGCTTACTTACAAGCCCTTTAAGAAAAAGAAAAAAAACAAGGTAAGAGATAAGAATAACAAACAATTAAAGAGCATCAGTAAATAACAATAGCGGGGCTATATACAGAGGGTACCGGTACAGAGTCAATGTCAATGTGTGGGGGCACCGGTGTCGATATAATTGAGGTAAAATGTACATGTAGGTAGAGTTATTAAAGTTACTATGCATAGATAATAACAGAGAGTAGCAGAATCGTTTCGGGAGGGTGGGTTGAGTCTTTGATAATTTTTAGGGCCTTCCTCTGACAATGCCTGGTATAGAGATCTTGGATGGCAGGAAGCTTGGCCCCGCTGATGTACTGGGCTGTACGCACTACCCTCTGTAGTGCCTTGCGGTCGGAGGCCGAGTAGTTGCCATACCAGGCAGTGATGCAACCCATCAAGATGCTCTCGATGGTACATCTGTAAAATCTTTTGAGGATCTGAGGACCCATGCCAAATCTTTCAGTCTCCTGAGGAGGAATAGGTTTTGTCGTGCCCTCTTCACGACTAACTTGTTGTGCTTGGACCATTTTAGTTTGTTGGTGATGAGGATGCCAAGGAACATGAAGCTCTCAACCTGCTCCACTACAACCCGTTGATGAGAATGGGGGCGTGCTCAGTCCTGCTTTTCCTGTAGTCCACAATCATCTCATTTGTCTTGACTATGTTGAGGGAGAGATTGTTCTCATTGCACCACACGGCCAGGTCTCTGACCTCCTCCCTATAGGCTGTCTCATCGTTGTCGGTGATCAGGCCTACCACTTGTGTCATCAGCAAACTAAATGATGGTGTTGGAGTCGTGCCTGACCGTGCAGTCATGAGTGAATTGGGAGTACAGGAGGGGGGCTGAGCACGCACCCCTGAGGGGCCCCCCCAACACGAGATGTTGTTTGGAGTAATACCCGACTGCAGAAAACTAATCAGACATGAAGTCACTCATTCCAATGCCCCTCTCTGAGTTCTTAATTGAACTCCTACTATAGATATGTAAATGATGGACTCAATTTAACCACCTTCTCATCAATCAAGCATGTAACTTCCATGCCCTGTCATCAAGGAGACACAGTATGAGGTCTAGGTGAGGATAATGTGAAGGTACTATCATTGTCTAGGGAAAGAGGGAAAAAACATACTTTGGCTAGATTAAGTAAAACGATGATGTTAGATGTAGGAATTTTGTTAAAACATATTTACGGATGTTGTCACTTCCACTTTAAACAGAATCAAAGAATCCACAAGAAGACTTACATATATTGGATGCAAGATAAAAATGAATATGGCAAATGTAGAATGGTATATAAATGAAATGCTGCTTTGTCACCTCTCCTATCTTGTCCCTTAGAATAGAGATTTAATTGTGCAGGCAGGGAAACATTGAAAGCGTGGAGGTAAGTGGGCGGTTGTAGAAAGTGTTGAGGTTCTATGGAGGCTGTTGGAAAGAGTAGAGATTACAAACTTGCCAAACACAATGCGACAAGCAATTTGGAAGATGAAGGGGACTGCTTTTCGTCGTTTCAGTGGAAAGGTGGGAAGACTTGGCCCCCCATCACTTTTTAAAGGCCCAATGCAGCAGTTTTATCTCAATATCAAATCATTTGTGGGTAACAATTAAGTACCTTACTGTGATTGTTTCCAATTAAAATGGCTAAACATGAACAAAAATAGCTCAAGCTCAAGCAATGATTTTGCTAGGACTGTGTGGAAGTGGTCTGAGTGGGAGGGGAAAACTGATAACTAGCTGTGGTTATCAGTTTTAGTGGTTCAGAACTCTTTCTTATTGGTCTATCAACTAATTTGATGATGTCATCAGGCAGGCCAAAACTCCATCCCACCAAAACAGGCTGAAATTTCAGGGGGCCTTTTCAAACAGCTCTTACACTAAAATGGCATTATCACTATTCTCACAATTTCACAGTATTATTCCAACCTCATAGTGTGGAAATATACTGCCTATTATCATGCCACAAGGCGAGAGCTAGATGCAGATACAGGAGGCAGATGGTTGGAGTCTTACAATGTTTATTAATCCAAAAGGTGTAGGCAAGAGAACGGTCGTGGACAGGCAAAAAGGTCAAAACCAGATCAGAGTCCAGGAGGTACAGAGTGGCAGAAAGGCTTGTGGTCAAGGCAGGCAGAATGGTCAGGCAGGCGGGTACAGACTCCAGAACAGGCAAGGGTCGAAACCGGGAGGACTAGAAAAAGGAGAATAGCAAAGGCAGGCGTATGGGGAAAAACCGCTGGTTGACTTGGAACATTCAAGAGGAACTGGCACAGAGAGACAGGAAACACAGGGATAAATACACCGGGGAAAATCAGCGACACCTGGAGGGGGTGGAGACAATCACAAGGACAGGTGAAACAGATCAGGGCGTGACAGTATATAAAACACAGTAAAATCACTTTTTTTGACAGCACTGAGCCTTTAAACTGTAGCTGGTAACAAAGCAAGCAAGCTGGTGTTCAATACACGGATTACAGCTTTGCATTTATGATCCACAATACTCTGCCTGTATGTTGTGAATGTGACTCACCACTGAACCACTGTTTATGTGAATCAGTCACACTTCTCTCCCCAAGGTTCCCTGGTGATTGAATGTTCTCTGCTGTACTTGTGAGAATAATGTATTTCTTTATTTTCAAGCCAGTCAATTATGAAGTTACAGCTAAGCAGTAAGTACATTGCTGAAACTGTCATGTTGTTATATGCACTCAGACACTGTGTTCTCAGTTACCTGTGTAACAGACCTCGCCTTTTGTAAATCTTTATCAATAAATGTGTCTGAGATATGTATATAGTTGTTTTCAAAGTCAACAAAAAGTCAATATTGTACCCTCTCAAATGAAAGGGAATATCTTTTGACATTTACTTTCTTGTGGAAACATTGTTTCACTGAGGAAAAATATCTGCATCTTAGATTTATCTTTTTCGTTCTCTTATAAATACTGAGAGGAAATTGTGAGAGGGTTGAGGACAATTTACTCCAGTTTGTGCTGCCGCATCTGTCTACCTACTGTCTGTTGCCACTGATCTGTGCATTAGCAATAACGGTCAACTACTGGATGGAGGGTCAGGACACAAAAGCCACTTAAATACATTACCATAAGCATAATGCAGTACCAGGGATCTTTTTCACCAGTGTCGAATGCACATTTATGAATCATATAACTATTATCGAGAGTTAGCTAAAACAATAAGGCTGAAAGTAGCTGTTCATAACGAGGAGGCATTTCCGCAAGGGCCCAACAGAGACTCAGTAGCTCAATGTGAAACACTGAGAGCCAAAGAGCCAGATAGATCCCTCATTTCTAATTAACCTCCCAATCCAATACAATCTGAACCATCTTTGCATTCTGCCAAGGACATCTACCTTCCCATAGGTAACAAGGGTAGTTAGTTGCTTCACTATTTTTATACATCTTGGCATGGAAACTGATATTAATTCTGAGATGTGAGCTCTTTTTCCCTGGTTTAGCAGGAGGGCAGGTCCTCCGATGCAGAGCTGAGCATGTAAACTGGAGCACTAGGCACCTTTGTTAACCCTTTCGAATCAAATCCACTCTGCTTTGAAATGGTAAAATGATGGGGGTCGGTGACCCAACCGAAACCTGCCATACCCTGCTAATGTCAGGTGCTAAATGATTTAGAAAGCCCCATTCCCCAATCGTGAATGACAAACGTCTAATCAGATGATGCAAGTTCAATACCCTCCTTCTTTCGCTTCCGATACATTTTTACTTTCCGGTGGTGTCCTGTGCATGCAATATTTATGTGAGACATCAAACAGGTTATAGCAATACTAAATTATGTGAGAGAATGATCCTAAGTTAGGTTGAGTGAGGCTGTAAATGAATTGTCCTGATGAAGAAAAAAAACAGACTGATCAGTGTGACTTCAAGGAAAAAATGCTGGGCACCTCCCCCCGTGACGCTCACCCTGCTGTGAAATACAGTAGGAGAATTAACATCGAACCAAGGATAGATGGAACCATCATATGTTATCAGTGTCTGGTGCATTTGAATAAATCAAATGGTATCCTTTCATGTTTCAAGCACAGGTTCCTGCAAATCGTCTCTTTTTAAACATAGATGACAGTTTCCACCCACAATGGCTGTCATCTCGACGTCTTCCTCCTCTTAAACTCACGCATTCTTAGAGCATCAACTCCATTTTAGAGCCTCAAAGTGAAATATGTGTCAGGATTGAGGCCTATAAAATGATATACACTTCATTTACATGTTGCAGTTCAACTTAATCAAGTTTGCTTTGCAGTACCTTCACCAGTAGCACATAAACAGGCCGTTTTACTGTGGTACAATTAGATTGCAGAATGGTTTAAGGCTCTTTACGAGTAACAGATATAGACTCCATTAACAGGTATGGTTCTAGGCCAAAGTATGTATAAGAACAATACTTTACGTAAAATGTGTAAATGAAGTAATCTGGCCCTGTGTACAAGCAGTCACACCAGGTGTATAGTAGTAATCCTGCCCTGTATATAAACAGTCAGACCAGGTGTGTTGTTGCGCAGCCATTGTCTGACTCACATTTTGAAATCAGCTTGGTAAAATTGCATCTAAAAGTAGATTGAGTCTTTGGTTTACACAGCTTTGATTATGAAAATAATTTAAGAAAATAATACTCCTCTCAATACATTTTTCACAACAAACTAGGATCCCCATTGGCATAATCAATTGTGTAACACAATATGAAGGTAATAGGAAAGTCTTGACCATGTTTGCTGCAGTTATAAGCCAGGAAGACGGACCAGTAAACCATAAAAGCACCAACAGGGGTCAATTTTGAACCTCTAAACCTCATAATGATCCTTCTGATATTTTAGGACTTTGTCAAGCAACTAGTTACTGAACCCCAAAAAATGTAATGTTTGATGATTTCTGTGTTAATATGGAGGAATAAAAATAAATATATATTTTGTATTGGTGCACCACTAAGGTGAACAACCACTATGGCAACCACTATAACAAAATAATAAATAATAATGTAATAATAATTAAAATACATATTTTGATTCCAGTCAATGTCTCTATACCAAGTTGAAAGCCTCATCTTGAAGACGCCATTCGAACTGAGTTAATAGCTCAAAGTTAGAGCTAAAAGTCTGATGGCACCAACGCACATATTGCCAATGGTGGTCGCTATCTTAGGTCATTGGTTCCCAACTGTTTTCACTTAACGCACCACCAACTGAATTTTGCTCTGGCCTGAGTACCCCAGAAGTACCCCCTCATGTGCATTTTGCCAGTAAGTCTATGGTCTCATGAGTCTTCTCAAGTTACCCCTGTGGATCGGGGCCCTAGTACCCCTAGTTGGGAACCACTGTCTTAGCTTAAACCAGTACATCAGGTTAGCACAATAACAATTTTCTCAGCTTCAGAGTATCACAGAAACATAACACTTTGAATTAATAAAATGTACATTAATGACAAGTTGCTGTGGATAAAATGTACCAAAATAACTGCTTAAAATTATTATTATTTTTCTATCAAATTTGACTATATATTTGTGAAAATGTTAACATACTGTATATTCTTATCTTGGGGCATTTATGTCATAGGCCTGTCACGACCTGATCTGTTTCACCTGTCTTTGTGATTGTCTCCACCCCCATCCAGGTGTCGCCTCTCTTCCCCATTATCCCCTGTGTATTTATACCTGTGATCCCTGTTTGTCTGTTGCCAGTATGTCTAGTTTGTCAAGCTTACCAGCGTTGTCCAGTCTGCTCCGGTCTTTTCCCAGCCTCTCTTTTTCTCTCACTCCTGGATTTTGACCCTTATCTGTCCTGACCCTGAACCCGCCTGCCTGACCACTCTGCCTGCCTGCCGTCCTGTACCTTAGCCCCTATCTGGATTTCAGACCTCTGCCTGACCTGACCCTGAGTCTACCTGCCATCCTGTACCTTTGCCTCTGTTGCTGTAATGAACATTGTTACCTCGACACTGTCTGCATCTGGGTCTTACCTTATCCTGAGAAGGCCTGGTCATAGGGATACATAAGTATCAATGAACACATATAGCAAGTTTTGAGATACTTTATATCATGCTGCCTTTGTATAATAACACATTATGCATGTGTTCATAAAACCTAAATGATGTCATAGAGGGGCAGGATTTTTATGAATCCCTATAACAAATATTTTAATTTTTCTATTGGGTAACGACACTCCAAAGCCATGAATAGTGCATTGTTCACTGCTGCTTTACAGAGAGTGTGGCGCAAACGTGACTCATAAACATAATGAACATGTTGGAAAGCTACACCAAGGTCTATAAATTGGAGCCTTGTAAATTTCCAACCCTGGCCATATCACAGCAGTAGCCTTCCCTTATCCTTTCTTTTTATTTCTCTTTCACCTTATCACAAATCTCTATTACCACTCTGTCCTCTTTGTGCCATGCAGCGTCTGTCTCTCTCAAACACCGCCTCTTCACTCAAGCATGGTGTTTCCTCTGGAGGAGAGAACCAGAGCCTTCTTTCATTTCCTCTACTTGGCTAAGCAGCTTTGCCCCCTTCCATGGTTCTGGTAGCTCCTGTCTGCCCCCGCGAGAGCCCCATCTAGTCCACAATCTGAGGCCCTGTAATGCACTCCCGGGCCCATGATGATAGCTCTTATTACATGTGGGATAGCATTGTCTGCCTCACTGATAAGCCAGTGGAGTAGAGAGTGGTGAGTGCATTTGTGTGTCTGGGTGTGTGTTTGTGTGTGTTTGTCTCCTTTCTTCCTTGTTTCTCTAGTTATTGTGTTGCTGGGTCAGACAGACATGATCCTATTACGAATGTTCAGTCATTTCATGAGAAAGTCTGGCTTCGCATTCTTAAGCAAAGAAGTATGATAGTTCCCAAGAGGCAATGAGTCAGTACTGCCTGATTCAATTGTTGAAATATTCCCAACTAGATATAATTGTAGTGTGGCTCAACATGCGTGTGGAATCAAAGTTAATCTAATTGTAGACTTGACAGAATCAGCTTTGTGTGTGAGTGTTTGAATCCTTCTCAAATGTAATATGATTTGTGTATTCAAATATAGTATTTAAAATGAGTGTGTGTGTGTGTGTGTGCGTGCGTGCGCACGTGTGTGTGTGTGTGTGTGTGTGTGTGTGTGTGCATGCACATGTTCCATAATTTATGTGAGTCCTAAAGAGAATACGTATGAATTGACGAAACTCGTTGTATGTTTGTGCTAGTTGTATTCACACATTTTTGTCTGTGCTATCGGGAATTAGGTTTACACTCTAACCCTTAACAGTGGTGGGAATTGACCTACATACATAGGGCCACACTGAAATGTATCAAACAGAAGAAATATGAGAAACCTCATGCATAACCGAGGTAGCGATTGAAAGGTTGACACGTACAGTGCCTTGCGAAAGTATTCGGCCCCCTTGAACTTTGCGACCTTTTGCCACATTTCAGGCTTCAAACATAAAGATATAAAACTGTATTTTTTTGTGAAGAATCAACAACAAGTGGGACACAATCATGAAGTGGAACGACATTTATTGGATATTTCAAACTTTTTTAACAAATCAAAAACTGAAAAATTGGGCGTGCAAAATTATTCAGCCCCCTTAAGTTAATACTTTGTAGCGCCACCTTTTGCTGCGATTACAGCTGTAAGTCACTTGGGGTATGTCTCTATCAGTTTTGCACATCGAGAGACTGACATTTTTTCCCATTCCTCCTTGCAAAACAGCTCGAGCTCAGTGAGGTTGGATGGAGAGCATTTGTGAACAGCAGTTTTCAGTTCTTTCCACAGATTCTCGATTGGATTCAGGTCTGGACTTTGACTTGGCCATTCTAACACCTGGATATGTTTATTTTTGAACCATTCCATTGTAGATTTTGCTTCATGTTTTGGATCATTGTCTTGTTGGAAGACAAATCTCTGTCCCAGTCTCAGGTCTTTTGCAGACTCCATCAGGTTTTCTTCCAGAATGGTCCTGTATTTGGCTCCATCCATCTTCCCATCAATTTTAACCATCTTCCCTGTCCCTGCTGAAGAAAAGCAGACACAAACCATGATTCTGCCACCACCATGTTTGACAGTGGGGATGGTGTGTTCAGGGTGATGAGCTGTGTTGCTTTTACGCCAAACATAACGTTTTGCATTGTTGCCAAAAAGTTCAATTTTGGTTTCATCTGACCAGAGCACCTTCTTCCACATGTTTGGTGTGTCTCCCAGGTGGCTTGTGGCAAACTTTAAACAACACTTTTTATGGATATCTTTAATAAATGGCTTTCTTCTTGCCACTCTTCCATAAAGGCCAGATTTGTGCAATATACGACTGATTGTTGTCCTATGGACAGAGTCTCCCACCTCAGCTGTAGATCTCTGCAGTTCATCCAGAGTGATCATGGGCCTCTTGGCTGCATCTTTGATCAGTCTTCTCCTTGTATGAGCTGAAAAATTAGAGGGACGGCCAGGTCTTGGTAGATTTGCAGTGGTCTGATACTCCTTCCATTTCAATATTATCGCTTGCACAGTGCTCCTTGGGATGTTTAAAGCTTGGGAAATCTTTTTGTATCCAAATCCGGCTTTAAACTTCTTCACAACAGTATCTCGGACCTGCCTGGTGTGTTCCTTGTTCTTCATGATGCTCTCTGCGCTTTTGACGGACCTCTGAGACTATCACAGTGCAGGTGCATTTCTACGGAGACTTGATTACACACAGGTGGATTGTATTTATCATCATTAGTCATTTAGGTCAACATTGGATCATTCAGAGATCCTCACTGAACTTCTGGAGAGAGTTTGCTGCACTGAAAGTAAAGGGGCTGAATAATTTTGCACGCCCAATTTTTCAGTTTTTGATTTGTTAAAAAAGTTTGAAATATCCAATAAATGTCATTCCACTTCATGATTGTGACCCACTTGTTGTTGATTCTTCACAAAAAAATGTAGTTTTATATCTTTATGTTTGAAGCCTGAAATGTGGCAAAAGTTCGCAAAGTTCAAGGGGGCCGAATACTTTCGCAAGGCACTGTATAAGACAAAAGATGAGGACACAAAGAGTTCACCTGACACAAGACTGAATGCAGACACTACCCTGTTGATTGTATCTGCATTTTACATGAACTGTACTTTTCACAGCATTTGTCGATAACAAAATCTGAAAACACTCGGTATACATTCAGTAACATAATAATAACACTTGTGTAAAATGTGGGGTATGTGCAACATAAGACAACACCAAAAAAATACAAGGTTATAGTCAGAGGTTTAAATGGTAACTCCAAGTGATCACACATCTCATCCAAAGTATGCACAATTACTGAATAATTTCAATGCACTTGGCTCAAGGAAAGAGCCTTCCACTGTGAGATGCTTTTGTGAGCTCTCCTAGCTGTGCTGTTGAGCAACTGAAGAAAGCAGACTTACATTTTTGTTGTGTTTGGAACACAGCCCTGCATCCCCGCCTTCACACAATTTCTGTTGTTTACACAATAAATAAAAAATTCCATTATAAATTTCAATCTGGGTCAGGTGGGCATTTTGAAAGCGTATACTATTTGCACCATGACTAGCTAAGTTGTAAAATACGACCTTACACTGTTAGGCTTTCACAAGACACTTCAGAGAAACAGATAGTAATTTTGGTGCGTGCTCCGCGGCTAATTTTGTTCACAATATAAACAAACATAGGCTCATTCTGTTCAGGACAACCCAGGGTATGACACTATGTCATCTTGTAACTGTACATCAAACATAGTGATCATAAACGTTGATAGTGTATATGAAATGAGTTTTGTAATATGGAAATTGCGAGGTGCACATTTGGACAGGTGTGTGGTTTGCTTGTATGACATCAAAGCAGTATTTATTTACTTACCTTTCAGAACAAATCGAGTCCTCTTGATTTCCAGCATTCTCCTCTCTTGGACAACAAAACGTTAGAAAAGTAGCCCAATTGTCAGGAGGGATGGGGGCACATTCTTGTTGACTTGGTGCTCACATTTAGAACGTCAGTCAGTTGAATCCCGTACAGCGCTGTAAAGAGGGGACCCTTGAGCTCTGTTGTCAAGTACAGCATGTTACTGCACAGCCACTGCGTTCCAATTTAGGTGTTTATCAGTGACCAAATCTGTCATTTTCAACATGTATACAGGTTGTGAGTGTAAAGTGTAAATGGTATTTCTGACATTGTCTTTTTGGCATTGTGCAGCTGTGCCCCACTCTTATCTTGACTTTAGGATAAGGCAGAGCCATACAGACTCAATCGTAGGTACAGTAAGTGTGTTAAAGAAGAGGTGCATGAAGTGTACTTAAATAACCCGACTGTGGCCTCCAAACTGTTCCAGTCCAATTAATTGGCCGGTTGTGGTGCTGCCTCCTCAGTGGTGTGGATAAGAGACGTGGGTTTGCCTGCACTAACCCCCACTCCAAACACACACACCTTGAGGGTCTGGCGCAGGAGATGTGTTCGTCCAGCTTAGTGTCGAGTGTGTTTGTTGCTGGAGGTCGTTGTGACAGCTTCCTTCCTCCCTCTCAGCGCCGCGAGGCCCGACGCATGGATGAAGGTAAACTGACAGCCAAAATGATGCTGATGAGACAAACAGCTGCTATTGAACTTTAATGTTCCTTTTGTTGTTGTGGTGCATAAGACTGCGCATTTACTCGGCATGTTTGCCTGTTCAAAATACTGAGCCTGTCTTTGTCTTCGGAGAAACTAGGCTTGTTGTTGAAGTCAGGTAAGAGCCACGACAAGGATGTCAACAGCATAGTACATTTCTCCAGTGTGTCCTTGGAGTTCATTAGCCTTGTTTACCGATTTTATGCTAGCTTTGTATGAGAAATGTACAATCAGGGGATCAATCAATTCCTGAAAATCTGGCATTATTCAAATGTGAAAGCTCAATTTAGATACAAAACCGGACTCCCACTTTGGACAGCTTAAAGGCATGGATTTTTATACTGATGCATTACACGTTACCTAAGATGCACAATGAGTTATAGATTTACTTTGTTACTGCGCTATTTTGTGGGAAGGTCACAGAGCAACCTTGTCGCTTATTTAATTACTCATGAATTCATCCTATTTCAATCAGGAGCATATCTGTGGAGATAATGAGGGCCATAAATGGATTAGCGTTCAAATATGTGAAATTGGACACGTGGCAGGCAACAACCTAATTCATTTTGCTGATGAGGGTGGGATATGTGACATGATCATTAATGTTTCCTTGGGGAATTCTGGACAACAGGTCCTGGACTGACCAGGACTTTTGCCCCAAAGTATCTTGCATAATTAGACACATTTAATCTACACCTATTACATAATCATACACATGTCTGTTCAGTATCCCCTGGTGTTGTTTAAACTGTGTGTATACAGTATACATTTTAACAAGCAAATCGATCATGCCATTGGAACTGCCAGCCTTCACTCGTAGAAATAATTGTAGTCTTGTGCAATATTTGAAAAACCTTACAGAGCACCGTGTAAAACATATACAACACACACATTTGACCAGAACTGGAGGATAATACAATTAGTTATTGCATCAGTTTCACAAATCTCCATGTAATAACATCATGAGAGGAAAGCATGTCTCTTCCGATCCATCCCCAAATGAACAGAAATAATGGGACTGTACATTTCTGGCACAGTGTTTATGATGACGCATCAGGGCTCTATTCAATTTTCTGTGTTCTTTTTATGAACCGTGTGCAACTAATTATTTACCATTGTAGTGCTAATAAAAAAAGAATGAAGCATCAATGAAGTGCAGGGAGGAAAATAGTTGCATGTTTCAAAACACGCTGCGAGCTAAGAATTAACGAGATCTATATCTTGTTGTGATGCTGCCAAAAAGTAAAATGCTACGCTAAGAATAGATGAAGACAAAGGGTGGGAGAGAGAAAGAGAGAGAGAGAGAGACGGGGGTAGGATGGAGAGAGAGGGAGACTTGGGAGAGAGAAGAAAGCGAGGGGGGGAGAGGAAGACAGAGGGAGAGAGATAGAAAGAGCATTAAAGGGGAATAACAAAGGAAGTTGAACATAACAAACAAAAGCAATCAGGAGTCTCTTGTAATGCTTTTCTTCTCCCGGAGAATTCTCAGTGATTAACTACCATCAACATCAAAGCCAGAGAAAAAAAATCTGTCACTTCAAACCGGAATAATAATGTTGCTTTAGAACCAAAGAGTGCTGAGGAATGTACAACTTTTGAACATTTCGTTGGATCCTAATCAGTAATAACATAGTTATTTTTCCCCCTTCTTTTCTCCATTTGAAATATAACTGGTTGTCTGTGTGTGTGTGTTTGTGTGGGTGTGTTTGTGTGGTTGTGTTTGTGTGGGTGTGTTTGTGTGTGTGTGTTTGTGTGTGTGTGTGCGTGTGCGTACGTGGGTGTGTGTGTGTGCATGCATGTGTATATATCTGCCTATGTGGGCTTGTGTGTGTGTGTGTTTGATTTGAATGTGCTGCAAGTGGTTGTCCCCAGATTATAGTAATCAAACCTGTGCTTAAACCAGAGAATGCCTCTCTTTGCACTACAGATGGCTTCTTCGGCAATAGTCTGTAGACCCTATCCACTACCACACAATAAATCACACACAAATGTCCAGCAGCAGTAGTAGCAGTGGACCGAGCCCGTTGGTGAAAGTGGAATGTGTGAAGAGGTGTCTTGCAGATAAGTCATGCTAATAATGGTGTGGTTAAGCGCTGTGGAAAGCATGCTTAGAGTGTTTTGTCCACTTACAAGGCCCTCTCCATGGCTCACTGCCCCTTGGAGGATTACTGTGTAAGGCTGCAGTGAGGGGCTAAGCGCCCAACTGTTCAAGCAGAGGGTTGGTGGCAGCACTGTTGTGTGAGTGGCCAGGTGTGACGGAAGACAGAGGGGTTTATTAAGTTGTATAACATCTGTTATAACCAGTACCAATATACAGTGCCTTTGGAAAGTATTAAGACCCCTTAACTTTTCCACATTTTGTTACGTTACAGCATTATTCTGAAATAGTTTTTTTTTAATCCTCAGCAATCTACACACAATACCCCATAATAACAAAGTGAAAACATTTGTTTTTAATTTGAGCAAATAAAAAAAAGATAAACCTTAATTACATAAGTATTCAGACCCTTTGCTATGAGACTCAAAATTAAGCTTAGGTGTATCCTGTTTCCATTGATCATCCTTAAAATGTTTCTACACCTTGATTGAAGTCCACCTGTGAAAAATGTAATTGAATTAACATGATTTGGAAAGGCACACAACTCTCTATATAGTGCATGTCTCAGCAAAAACCAAGCCATGAGGTCGAAGGAATTGTCCGTAGAGCTTCAAGACAGGATTGTGTCGAGGCACAGGTCTGGGGAAGGGTACCAAAAAGTGTCTACAGCATTGAAGATTCTCAAGAACACAGTAGCCTCCATCATTCATAAAATGAAGAAGTTTGGAACCACCAAGACTCTTCCTAGAGCTGGCCGCCCAGGCCAAACTGAGCAATCGGGTCAGGGAGGTGACCAAGAAACCGATGGGCACTCTGACAGAGCTCCAGAGATGGGGGAACCTTCCAGAAGGACCAGTATCTCTGCAGCCCCCCACGAATCACGCCTTTATGGTAGAGTGGCCAGATGGAAGCCACTCCTCAGTAGGAGGCACATGACAGCCCACTTGGAGTTTGCCAAAGGCACCTGAAGACTCTCAGACCAAGATTCTCTGGCCTGAATGCCAAGCGTCACATCTGGAGGAAACCTGGCACCATCCTTATGGTGAAGCTTGGTCGTGACAGCATCATGCTGTGGGAATGTTTTTCAGTGGCAGGGAGTCTAATCAGGATCGAGCGAAAGATGAATGGAGCAAAGTACAGAGAGATCTTTGATGAAAACCTGCTCCAGAGCACCCATGACCTCAGACTTGGGCGAAGGTTCACCTTCCAAAAGGACAATGGCCCTAAGCACACAGCCGCGACAACGCAGGAGTTGCTTTGGGACAAGTTTCTGAATTTCCTTGAGTGGCCCAGCCAGAGCCAGAGAGACCTGAAAATAGCTGTCCAGCCAAGCTCCCCATCCATGAAGACAGAGCTTGAGAGAATCCAAGATGGCGTAGCAGTCAGAAGTCTTTTTTCCTCGACTTGTCCAGTGTATATATCTTTTATATATTTTTCTTTGCATATCTTTTTCATATTTTTTTTCTAATACTCAACTTCAAAACACCCTCCTGCAATCCGCCTCACCCAATGTTGTGCGGATCTTATTATTTTTCTAAAGTGTTATTCACCTCGAATCCGGAGTCCACCAACAGAAGCTAGCCAGCTCACTAGCTACTAACTAGTAGTCAGCTAATCATTGCTAGCGGTCATCAGCTAACCTTTAGCTCGAAAAGTTCTCGCCAGTTTGTACAACGCGACTTAAACCAGAGCATACCGGACCTATTTTTTCTCCATATCCCTGGATTCCAACCACAAGCTCTGGACATTTTCAACCTGAATCTTCGCAGCTGGCTAGCTGCTATCCGAGTGACTACTGGCTAACATCAGTCCCGGAGCAAACACCAATTATCCTGGAGCTAGCCCATGCCAGGCCCTTTCTCCCGGCTAGCTAAAGAGGCCCATCAACCACTCCTGGGCTACAATATCCGGACCCCTTCTACTGCCGGTACGGGGCACGGAACCCCGACGATCCTTCACGACTGGACTACTCCGTAATCTGCTCGAGGGGGTACTCAACTGGCCTCTACATTGCGACATCCCCTGAATGCCCGTCCGCTAGCCGCGGCTCGCTAGCTGTCAAGAGCATATTAGACTGTTAGCTGTATAGATCCATCGGCCAATTTCTTGGGCAAGTATACCTAATTTGCCAATTGACTTGGACCCCTCTGCTACTCGGAACCCTACTGGTCTATTGACGTCGCCGCACACCGAGGCAAAAACAGACTTTCCTCCGTTGAGTTGTCCCTCTAAGGCCCTTCTGCTAGCTTGCTAGCCCCGGTCTGCTAGCTTGCTAGCCCCGGCCTGCTAGCTGTCTGAACCGACAAGTCTCCAGGCAGCCCAACCACTCAACTGGACCCCTATTGATCACCCTAATATCAAACGCATGCCTCTCTCTAATATCAATATGTCTTGTCCATTACTGACCTGGTTAGTGATTACTGTCTTATAGAGCCTCTATATATTCTTCCTTGCCTTTCTAAGGTCTTAGAAAGCCAAGATAACAAATAGATTACCGACCATTTCGAATCCCACCATACCTTCTCCGCTATGCAATCTGGTTTCAGAGCTGGTCATTGGTGCACCTTAGCCATGCTCAAGGTCCTAAACGATATCATAACCACCATCGATAAGAGTCATTACTGAGTAGCCGTATTCATCGACCTGGCTAAGGCTTTCGACTCTGTCAATCACAACATTCTTATTGGCAGACTCAACAGCCTTGGTTTCTCAAATGATTGCCTTGCCTGGTTCACCAACTACTTCTCTAACAGAGTTCAGTGTGTCAAATCGGAGGGCCTGTTGTCCGGACCTCTGGGGGTGCCACAGGGTTCAATTCTCGGGTCGACTCTCTTCTCTGTATACATCATTGATGTCACTCTTGCTGCTGGTGATTCTTTGATCCACCTCTACGCAGATGACACCATTCTGAATATCTCTGGCCCTTCTTTGGACACTGTGTTAAATAACCTCCAGACGAGCTGCAATGCCATACAACTCTCCTTCCGTGGCCTCCAACTGCTCTTAAATGCAAGTTAATCTCAATGCATACTCTTCAACCGATCGCTACCAGCACCTGCCCGCCCGTCCAGCATCACTACTCTGGACAGTTCTGACTTAGAATATGTGGACAACTACAAATACCTAGGTGTCTGGTTAGACTGTACACTCTCCTTCCAGACTCACATTAAACATCTTCAATCCAAAATTAAATCTTGAATCTGTTTCCAATTTCGCAACAAAGCATCCTTCACTCATGCTGCCAAACATACCCTCGTAAAGCTGACCATCCTACCGATCCTCGACTTCGGTGATGTCATTTACAAAACAGCCTCCAACACTCTAGTCAACAAATTGGATGCAATCTATCACAGTGCCATCCGTTATGTCATCAAAGCCCCATATACTACCCACCACTGCTGCCTATACGCTCTCGTTGGCTGGCCCTCGCTTCATACTCGTTGCCAAACCAACAGGCTCCAGGTCATCTACAAGTCTCTGCTAGGTAAAGCCCCGCCTTATCTCAGCTCACTGGTCACCATAGTAGCACCCACCTGTAGCACTCGCTCCATCAGGTATATGTCACCCCCAAAGCCAATTCTTCCTTTGGCTGCCTTTCCTTCCAGTTCTCTGCTGCCAATGACTGGAACGAACTGCAAAAATCACTAAAGCTGGAGACTCTTACCTCCCTCACTAGCTTTAAGCACCAGCTGTCAGAGCAGCTCACAGATCACTGCACCTGTACATAGCTCATCTGTAAATAGCCCTTCCAATCTACCTCATCCCCATACTGTATTTATTTATTTATCTTGCTCCTTTGCATCCCATTATCTGTACTTGCACATTCATCTTCTGCACATTCTACCATTCCAGTGTTTAATTGCTATATTGTAATTACTTTGCCACCATGGCCTGTTTATTGCCTTACCTCTCTTATCCTGCCTCGTTTGTGCATGCTGCATATAGGTTTTTCTACTGTATTATTGATTGTATGTTTGTTTATTCCATGTGTAACTCTGTGTTGTTGTATGTGTCAAACTGCTTTGCTTTATCTTGGCCAGGTGGCAGTTGCAAATTAGAAGTTGTTCTCAACTAGCCTACCTGGTTAAATAAAGGTGAAATAATTTTTACTTACTTTATTCTAAAAAAATCTGCAGGGATGAATGGGAGAAACTCCCCAAATTCAGGTGTGCCAAGCTTGTAGCATCATACCCGAGAAGACTCAAGGCTGTAATTGCTGCCAAAGGTGCTTCAACATAGTACTGAGTAAAAGGTCTAAATACTTATGTAAATATAATATTTCAGTCGTTTATTTTTACAACATTTGCAAAAATTTCTAAAAACCTGTTTTTGCTTTGTCATTATGACGCATTGTGTGTAGATTGTTGGAGGGGGGGGGGGGGGGGGTTCGGCTGTAATGTAACAAAATATGGAAAAAGTCAAGGGTTCTGAATACTTTCCGAATGCACTGTACATTGACAGTGGCATGCTGTTTTTTCTCATAAACTTACAAGAGCTGTTTAGTTATTTTTGTCTTATGACAGGGTTATGAAGGCATAATGAAAGGAGGGTCAGAAAAATCTGTTGCCATAACATATTAAAGTTTTAACAGTTTACTATAGTTTCACAAGGGCTGTTACTCGTGCAAAGAGCAATGATTATTTTGGTGACAGTGACACCCTCAGTCCCAAACCAACAGCATAACAGTACAATGCAGAGTAGGTTCTCAACCAAAGTGATGTTGCGTCAATTTTGTTTTCATTTCCGAAATGGGAAGTATCCCTCTAACAGAATGAATCAAGAAATGATTAAGCATTGAAATGGGGTGAATCAATCTAACAGTTTGAGACAGATAACACTGCATTGTGTAAGGGAAATACCCCATGCAAAAATAAGTTATTTGAAGACAAAAAAAAATCTGGTGAATGCAAAACTGTTGTTCCCACTGTGAACTCAATCAACTAAACTGATTGAAATTGTGTTTGTTTTGGTGTTAAAATTAGAAAGTAAACGGACCATTGATTAGAAAATGGTTTTCTACATAGCTTACATTGAGTGACATAATTGAACGTCAACAAGCTGGGAGTGATACGTTTCTATCATGTGGCAGATATGAATGTACCTATTCCTACAGAAATATATTTCCACTTTGACATGTCTGCTTTTTACACAGGTCACCGTAGGATACTCATGTCCTTTAAATGGTTACTCTCAACCCCAATTTCAGCCTTTGCCCAACCCTTTCAAATAAAAAAATACATTCAAGTGAGAAGTTGTGGGTGGGGGAATTCCTCATGAATATTCATTTGGGGGTGGGTAAATGTAGTTGTACCTGATCCCAACACTTTCTCACTAAAGCATACAGTACTTACCAGAAGTCTACTGGCACGCTCTGATAATAAAATGATGTGCATCGTGAGCAAATATGGCTCTGGACAGTTAGCTCACAGTGGTAAGGTGGCGAGTTCCTGACATTTGTTGCCACTTATGGTGTACATTCAAATCCCCCATGTGGTGCAAAAAATGTATCTTTGAAACGTGGACTCACATTTATTGCGCTATTGTGTTGAGAAGAAAAGTGCAATCCTCACCTTGAAAATGAAGATTTGGGGCTCAATTCAATCCACCTGCATTACAGTATTTACGCAGTAGCTCATTTTTACCATGGTCAGATTAACTCACAGATTGGTCTTAGGTACTGTATAAAAACCGACAACGACTACCTTTTCAGAATTAGAAGTGTGTGGGACCAGGATGAATATAGAAAACAAAGGATTTTAAAAACAAAGGAATCTTCCTTATGTGGGATTAGAACTCCTAACCTTTAAATTATGGGACAACTGTTTAAGCAGACTGCCCCAGCAATCAGTCATTCTGGTTTGGAAAAAATACAAGGAATTGACATGACCAGCATTGTTATCTATTTCCTGTTACAATGGATATAGCTACACATGTACACATACAATCCCCATAGTCTACATGTAAAATCACGTAGATGTTTACAAAAGGGTAAACCATTTTATTTATAGTTGTTAAGAATACATGTGCAGCAGGGAGTCAGGTGCAGGACACAAAACTGACTAACAAATGTACTTTCCTCGTTCAGATAAACACAACTGAATCCATGCAGGGATAAATACTCCAGCTCACAATAAAGGTGACCACTTAACAAAGAACAAACAGGCACAGAACCATGTGGGAACCAGAGGGTTCAATAGGGAATACATTATAACTTAATGGAAACCAGGTGTGTACAATCAAGACAAAACAAATGGTAAAAGAAATGTAGATCGGTGGCGGCTAGAAAGCCGGTGATGTCGACTGCCGCCCAAACAAGGAGAGGCGCCAGCTTCGGCGGAAGTCTGCGGAAATATGCCTTACTGCCTTTTGAATTATGTGTAAAGTCAGTTGTCTAGTCAAGGAAGCATCATGCTAAATACATTGGCCACTCCACTTATCAATACCATTGCCAAATAAGGCACCTGTCACCTGCTTTTATAGTAAACCTTGAGGTGGTACCAGCCAGCACATCTAGAAGGGAGTGTCTTTCAAACCAAACCCCTCCCTTGAGATGACATAGAGGAACCTTCTCAAGGTGCCTCTGCATCACGATTTCAACAGTAGAGTTGAACTAATTTTTGCTTCCAACTGTCAAAATGAAGACCAGAATGGACATCTTTCACTATAACTTAGCCTAAAACATCTGGATTTCGAAAGTTACTCTTTAAAAAAAATCACAGAATCAGATTTTATCGAAACCGTCATTATCTGAGCTACAGTCGACAATGAAATAGAAGAAAATGTGCCATCAGTGCAACATGCACTCCTCTATCTGTCAGTCAGTCAGTCAGTCACACACACACACACATCTACACACACACATACACACACACACGCTTATTAGAATGTCATCTCAATGAGAAGCCCTATTCCAGGGCGTGCACATAGATGTAATGTCATCATCTTGGAGGTTCAGTATTAGGTCAGACCTCTGCCAGTGGCAAAACAAAGATATGCTTTTTTCTGAATCAGTTCATTATGAGTGTCTTAATTGCAAAGTCATTTCTCTAATCAACAGCATCCCCAAAGTCAGGGTGTTCCCTGTGAAATTAGTCCGTTGTGGGAATCACAGTTTTCCTCCAAAATGAGATATACTAGCAGATAAACTGCTCTTAATTTCCTTTGGGTTAAAAACAGAGAAGGGAAACTAGAAAAGGGAATTGTGAAATTGAATTAGGTCTAATTAGCAGTGCAATCGATGGCCAATTGAGTTGATATTCATTTTCCGCTTATCTCAACGCTAGATCTCAGATAAGAGTGTTGCCATTGTAACATGAGCTGATACGGTGGAAGGTAGTTTTGATGGCAGGCGATAGGGAGTCAGTCTGGAATGATCTGATCTGTCAAGGTTGCTGCTCAGAGAGCTTGGCTTGGTTCCCAAATTGGGATGAGCGGAAAGGTTGGAACAGGGAAAGGTTGTTTTTATCATCTGCGGTCTTCTAAGTTGTTGAAACTGTCATAGTGCCAATGTAAGATAAGCTTAGCTATGTTCCCTAGTAAAGATACTAGGTTTGGCTTAATCATAGTTTCAGTGATGTGATTATTATTGATGTGCTCTATTATCCGTTTACATATGCCTTTGTTAGTGTGAGATTTACTGCATCCGTAATATACAGTGCCTTCAGAAAGTGTTCATATCCCTTGACTTATTCCACATTTTGTTGTATTACAGCCTGAATTTCAAATGGATTATAGATTAGTTGTTTTTTCACCCATCTACACACAATATCCCTTGATGACGAACTGATAACATGTTGAAGATTTTTTTCAAATGTATTGAAAATGAAATTTAGAAATATTTAATTGACATAAGTATTCACACCCCTGAGTCAATGCTTTTTAGAAATAATTTTGGTGTCGATTGCAGCTTTGAGCTCATAGATGCTCAATGGGATTCAAGTCTGGGCTTTGGCTGGGCCTCTCAAAGACTTTCACATTCTTGTTCTGAAGCCATTCTGGTGTTGCTTTGGCTGTATGCTTGGGTTACTTATCCTGTTGGAACACAAATCTTCGCCCATGTCTAAGGTTGTTTGCACTTGTAGTCAAATACAGAATTGTCCTGTATTTGGCTCCATTCATTGTTCCCTCTAGCCTTACCAGTCACCCAGTCCCTGCCACTGAAAAGCATCCCCATAGTACAATGCTGCCACCACCATTCTTCATGTTAGGGATGGTGTTAGACGGGTAATGAGCAGTACATAATTTTTTTCCAGACATAGACCTTTGTGTTCAGCCCAAATAGTTCAATTTTTGTCTCATCAGACCACAGAATATTTTTCCTTATAATCCCAGAGACTTTCAAGTGCCTTTATGAAAACTCCAGGCATGCTGTCATGTGTCTTTTTCAAAGGAGTGGCTTCCATCTAGCCGCTCTCCTATAAATCCCAGATTGGTGAAATGCTGTAGAAACTGCTGTCCTTCTGGCAGGTTCTCCCATCTCAATCAAGGAACTCTGTAGTTCTGGTCACCTCTTTGACCAAGACGGACGGCCAGCTCTAGGCTGAGTCTGGGTAGTTCCATATATTTTCCATTTCCCAATGATGGAGACCACTGTTCTCTTGTAAACTTTCAACACCTTTCCCCTGATATTATATGCCTCATCACAATTCTATCTCGGAGATCTACAGACAGTTCCTTTGACTTCATGGCAGAGTTTCTGCTCTGACACGCACTGTCAACTGTGGGACCTTATATAGACAGGTGTGTTTCTTTCTAAATCATGTCCAAACTATTGAATTGGCCACAGGTGGACTCCAACCAAATTGTAGTGACGTCTCAAGGATAATCAAAGGAAATTGGATTCACCTGAGATTAATTTGGAGTGTCATAGAAAAGGGGTGTGAATACTTATAGTACCAGTCAAAGGTTTGGACACACCTACCCATTCCAGGGTTTTTCTTTATTTTGACTATTTTCTTCATTGTAAAATAATAGTGAAGACATCAAAACTATGAAATAACACATATAGAATCATGTAGTAACCAAAAAAAGTATTCAAACAAATCAAAATATATTTTAGATTATTCAAAGTAGCCACCCTTTGCCTTGATGACAGCTTTGAATGCTCTTGGCATATGATCCCAGAGAAAAACCCTTGAATGAGTCGGTGGGTCTAAACTTTTGACTGGTACTGTATGTACATGACCTATTTATGTATTTCATTTTCAATTAATGTCCAAACATTTCTAAAAACCTGTTTAGACTTTTTCATTATCAGGTATAATGTGTAGACTCATGATTTAAAAAATATATATGTTTAATCCATTTTTTATTCAGACTGCAACACAACAAAATGTGGAATAAGTCAAGGGTTGTGAATACTTACTGAAGACACTGTAGGTACCAGTCCCTATCCACCAGTCAATTCCAACCATCCTCTCTGTCTCTCCATATGGTGTTTTACATCAATGAGTATTTGAGCAGAATGTGGACATATTGAACTTTTGACTAGCTTGTGCTAAAGGCAAAACAATATCATTATCTGACTATACATCTCTGAATTGTAGCTCTCAGTAGTAAGGGAAGAAGATATCAATTAACATTTTGGGATCACAGTTTCTTCAAAGAGATGACATACAGCAGGTCATTGCAGCATGGGGAACAAAGGACACAGGAGGCAGTCGGATCTTCTCTGACAACTGAGACACTTCCAATAATGAACAAAAATAGGCGAGCGGTTTGCTGATGTCAACATTATTAACGCCACCCCATGGTGGCGGTGGGGTTATGGTATGGGTGGGCATAAGCTCCGGACAAAAAAATCAAATTATTTTTATCGATTTGAATGTACGGAAATACCGTGACGAGATCCTGAGGCCTATTGTCGTGCCATTCATCTGCCGCCATCACCTCATGTTTCATCATGATAATGCATGTCCCCATGTCGCAAGGGTCTCTACACAATTCCTGGAAACTGAATATGTCCCAGTTCTTCCATGGCCTGCATACTCACCAGATGTTACTAATTGAGCTCTGGATCAACCTGTCCAACCAATATCCAGCAACTTTTGTTTGTGGTGGGATCCACCAGACGTGTGTTTGCTTGGCTCGCTTACTATGAGGTGTCAGAGTTCATCGAGTCTGACTTGGGAGTCCATGGAGGGGATGGGAAGAGATCTGATTGGGCAGGGCCATGCCTCCAAGGTGATGGGAAGAGATCTGATTTGGCAGGGCCATGCCTTCAAGGGGATGGGAAGAGATCTGATTGGGCAGGAACATGCCTCCAAGGGGATGGGAAGAGATCTGATTGGGCAGGGCCATGCCTTCAAGGGGATGGGAAGAGATTTGTTAGCAGTGTTGGATGATGAAGCTGCATCCGATGCCATTGGCAGAAAGAAGGCACCTGCTGTAGGGATGTTGAAACATTCCAAATAGGATGGTAAAAGTCTGGCCATTTAGTACTGAAACAGAAAGCATAATCACAAAAGGTACACTTCAATGTATCTCTAGCTTTTTGTTTTGCAATTCCAATGAGAGTGTGGTATTTTGGTGAGGTTAGTTCATGCTATACAGTATGCCACCTCATCACTTCTTTACCCTTTTTATAACGTCGTACTTTCTTACTATGCTATCATGCAGTACCAATACATTCAAGCCTGAACATTTTGCTGTGACCTCTCTCAGTCACGCTCTGACAGAGTCACTGACCGGCACATAGAGTAGCCTCGGACTGGTGATTTTGCAAGACGCAGTGTTGCACGGAGCGATGTTTCCTCAAGTGTCCAGAGAAATGCTATTGCTCCTATTTACCCTCTTTGCACCTATATTACCTCAACAGGTACACATTCAGCATACTAATATGATTCATAATAAGTATACTACCCATTGATTTATGAATCTTTTTTTGACCGTACAAGCTTTCCTTTTGTGCCCTTAAAGCCATTGGGTATTATTTTGAATGACTCTTTATTGAGATTAATCTGCTACCTTAATCAAAGGGACCTTTAAAATCTGTTTGTTTGGCACTTTTGTGTTTATGCTGCTGGCTGTTTTCATGGACCCTGAAAGAGTGGATCAGACGAACGTGCTAGCCATCATTTGCTGAATGTATTACAATAATTAAGGCACTTTTAATTCCCATCAGAAATCAAAAAATGCTTTCCTTTGAAATGCATCACCTTCATCTAAGGTCAGCTAGACGATTGGGCTGATTAAATATGAATAAAACAATGACTATATTCAGGAAGAAATCATTACATTTCAGTAGACACTTTTATCCAGAGTGACTTAGTGGAGCAATTAGGGTTAAGTGCCTTCCTTAAGGGTACAGAAAGATTTTTCATCTAGTCAGCTCAGGGATTTGATCCAGCAACCGTTTTGTTATTGACCCAATACTTCTAACCACTAGGCTACCTGCCACCCTATAAATAATGGACAGGTTCGTCTGAGTGTTTGAATAATATGGCAGCATCGAGTACATGTTGTATTACTTTTGCGAGACAAATAACGTTTTCTCTTTCATTTTCAGTTAAGCCTGCATCAGCGAGCCGTGTTCAGACAGTCTCATTGTTCAGGGATTTTTTTCCCACTTTTTTTCAGTAAGCCAGAATCAAACTATAGAACATATTCAATCATATGTTCTGTATTTCTCTTTGTGTCTGAGCCTTTGTGTGCTGCAGAACATATTGTCAGTAGAATGTATTATTATCAGAACTGAGTTCTCGGCAAATCAAACGTAGTTCAGCAAGTTAGAACTCAAGAACACCTCTTTGCTACACTATCTTTAGAAGCCGGCAGTCACCTTGGCCGTCCTCGGTCAGTTTGTTCAAGTTAGTGATGAATTGTGTGATGAATCATGCATTGGATCAAATCAAGGTGTCCTTGAGGATGGACATACCTGAACAGGTCTGTCGTCTCCTCTTCCTCCTCCACCTGCTGGCCCCAGTCACCGGGCCACAGGTTGGACTGTCTCCAACGATGTCATCGAAGTGACCGTCCCGTAAGAATATACCAGACAGAAGTGAGTTTTATTTAGTGACTCTCCGAGGCGAGTCTCCTCCACACTTCAATGCCTCCGCAGCTGCTACTTGTTGGCTCCCATCTGTTAAGGGTATTGTTTGTGTGGTTACTGATCCTGAACTCATTACCATCAACCTCTCTGATAAACTATTGTTCTTCCCACTAATATGGAGTCACGGATCCAATCTGTCTCAAAAGTTTTGCGGGGAAACTGAAATGATCTCAGCTGCACTGCTGCGGACCTGATTACATCACAGGGAGTCAAGGGGGAGACGAGGGTCGAGGCCAGACCTGGATTCTCGTTTGTCGGTCCACCCTCTGAAATCACAGGGAATGGAGACGCACTGTGCCCCATGATGTCACTGGCCATAAAAAGGGCTTGACGTTTGTTGTGTTGTCTATAACTGACGTAGTAGTCACAATAAGTTTGTTTACGTAACTACTCTTCCTGTTAACAATTGAGATTAAGCAGAGAATCTTTATCTGTTTGATGAATATTGTGTCTATTGTGTCCATCCTTTAATGTCTTCAATCCGAACGCTAGACTGGCGATGAAATTGTATTCCTTCATTGTTTTGAACTTGTCGTCTTAAAATCATTGCATTTCTTTGTTGACTTCTGAATCCAGGTAAATATTGGTTGAACGTGGTGTCTGGATCTGAGATGAGTGTAATTATTAGATAATAACTAATGTAATTATCCGGAACTCAACACAGGAAACACATTGTCTTATATTGACAATTCATCTACTTACTTTAAAAGAGTGTATTGTTTTATTTGGCAGAATGCCATCCCTATATCCCTATCCCTGCTGCTCGGGTTCTTTTCTGCTGGCCTGACAAAGAACAATAACTTTGAGTTTTCATTTAATGAACTCGGCTTTTTTATGCACTTTTTAAAGGTACTGTGACAGTAAAGAATTAAACCAATTATTAGTCCATCAGCTCTTCTATCTGCAGACTTAAGTCCCCCGGTTAAGAGCTGCTGTTGTAAACCCAGAAAAAAGCTCTTACAGCAAATTGCTTCCGTAAATACTAGCTGTATAAACAGGTAATATGTACAATTCTGGCAGCGCCAATCAGCCTGGATAGATGCGTCTGCTACTGTAGGTCAATGAATAATGGAAATTAAACTAATTCTTCCTGACCCAGTGCCAAACTAATACACATTTATAAGCAAGGCCCAGAAAGATATAGAGATTCTAATTATGTGAGGGAAGCAATCTGTGTTTTAATAATCGGGATAGAATATCCAGGCCTTCCTTTCCGAACACAGCTTATCTCCACTGACCTCTTCCTCAGTTCAAACCAAATCATATCAAACTTTATTTGTCACATGCCCCCGAATACAACAAGTGTAGACTTTACCATGAATTGTTTACTTACTAGCCGTTAACCAACAGTGCAGTTCAAGAAGAAGAAATGTTTTACCAAGTAGACAAAAATAAAAAGTAATAATAGAAAGTAAGACAATAAGCATAACGAGGCTATATACAGGGGGCACCGGTACCGTGTGTGGGTACAGGCTAGTTGAGGTAATCTGTACATGTAGGTGGGGGCGAAGTGATTATGCATAGATAACAAACAAACAGCGAGTAGCAGCAGTGTACAAAAGGGAGGGGGGAGGGGTTCTCCGGTGGCGATTTTATGAATTGTTCAGCGATCTTGTGGCTTGGGGCTAGAAGCTGTTGAGAACCTTTTGGTCCCGTACCGCTTGCCATGCGGTAGCAGAGAAAACAGTCTATAACTTGGGCTTTCCTCTGACAAGCCTATTATATAGGTCCTGGATGGCAGGATGCTTGGCCCCAGTGATATACTGGGCCGTTTGCATTACCCTCTGTAGCGCCTTTACGGTCAGATGCCGAGCAATTGCCATACTAGGCGGTGATGGAACCGGTCAGGATGCAGGATCTCTATGGTGCAGATGTAGAACCTTTTGAGGGTCTCGTGACCCATAACAAATCTTTTCAGTCTCCTGAGGGGGAAAAGGCTTTGTCGTGCCCTCTTCAACACTGTCTTGGTATGTTTGGACCATGATAGTTTGTTGGTGATGTGGACATCAAGGTATTTGAAACTGTCGTGGGTGAACAGGAAGTACAGGACGGGACTAAGTACACACCCCACGCCTCAATGTTGAGGATCAGTGTGGTAGATGTGTTCTTGCCTACTCTTACCACCTGGGGACGGCCCGCCAGGAAGTCCAGGATCCAGTTGCATAGGGAGGTGTTTAGTCCCAGAGTCCTTAGCTTAGTGATGAGCTTCGTGGGCACTATGGTGTTGAACACTGAGCTGTAGTCAATGAACAGCATTCTCATATAGGTGTTCCTTCTGTCCAGGTGAGAAAGGGCAGGGTGGAGTGCGATTGAGATTGCGTCATCTGTGGATCTGTTCGGGGCAGTATGAAAATTGGAGTGGGTCTAGGGTGTCCGGGAGGATGCTGTTGATGTGAGCCATAACCAGCCTTTCAAAGCCCTTCATGGCTACCGACGTGAGTGCCACAGGGCGGTAATCATTTTGGCAGTTTACCTTTGCTTCTTTGGGCACAGGGACTATGGTGGTCTACTTGAAACATGTAGGTATTACAGACTCAGTCAGGGAGAGTGAAGACAATTGACAGTTGGTCCGCACATGCTTTGAGTACACGTCCTGGTAATCCGTCTGGCCCAGCGGCTTTGTGAATGTTGACATGATTAACCTCTTTGATCTCTAGGGGCGCTATTTCATTTTTGGATAAAAAACGTTCCCGTTTTAAGCGCGATATTTTGTCACGAAAAGATGCTCGACTATGCATATTTATGACAGTTTTTGAAAGAAAACACTCTGAAGTTTCAGAATCTGCAAAGATATTGTCTGTAAGTGCCCCAGAACTCATTCTACAGGCGAAACCAAGATGATGCGTCAACCAGGAAATGAGCAGAATTTCTGAAGCTCTGTTTTCCATTGTCTCCTTATATGGCTGTGATTGCGCAAGGAATGAGCCTACACTTTCTGTCGTTCCCCCAAGGCGTTAGCAGCATTGTGACGTATTTGTAGGCATATCATTGGAAGATTGACCATAAGAGACTACATTTTCCAAGTGTCCGCCTGGTGTCCCTGCGTCGAAATTGGAACGTAAAGCCAGGTGCAATTATTTTTCCATTTGAGAGCAAGGAGAAACCAGGCTTCCACAAAGGATATATCATTGAAGAGATATGTGGAAAAACACCTTGAGGATTGATTCTAAACCACGTTTGCCATGTTTCAGTCGATATTATGGAGTTAATTTGGAAAAAAGTTTTGAGGGCTGAATTTTCGTTTTTTTTTTTTTTTTTGTAGCCAAATGTGATGTACAAAACGGAGCTATTTCTAATACACAAAGAATCTTTTTGGAAAAACTGAGCATCTGCTATCTAACTGAGAGTCTCCTCATTGAAAACATCAGAAGTTCTTCAAAGGTAAGTTATTTTATTTGAAGGCTTTACTTGTTTTTGTGATAGTTGCCTGCTAAATGCTAACGCTAATGCTAACGCTAAATGCTACGCTAGCTAGCTACTGTTACACAAATGATTGTTTTCCTATGGTTGAAAAGCATATTTTGAAAATCTGAGATGACAATGTTGTTAACAAAGGGCTAAGCTTGAGAGATAGCATATTTATTTCATTTCATTTGCGATTTTCATGAATAGTTAACGTTGCGTTATGGTAATGAGCTTAGGTCTATAAATAGAATCCCGGATCCGGGTTTGGTCGTCGCAACAGGTTAAAGGTTTTGTTCACATCGGCTACCGAGAGCGTTATCACACATCCAGAACAGCTGATGCTCTCTTGCATGCTTCAGTGTTGCTTGCCTCGAAGCAAGCATAAAAGGCATTTAGTCACTGGGCAGCTCGGGTCTGGGTTTCTCTTTATAGTTCGCAATATTTTTCAAGCCCTGCCACATCCGACAAACGTCAGAGCCTGTGTAGTAGGATTCAATCTTAATTTTGTATTGATGCTTTGCTTATTTGATGGTTCGTCTGAGGACATAGCGGGATTTTTTATAATCATCCGGATTTGTCTCCCGCTCCTTGAAAGCGGCAGTTCTAGCCTTTAGCTCGATGCGGATGTTGCCTATAATCCATGGTTTCTGGTTGGGATATGTACAGTTATTAATGAAGCCGATGACTGAGGTGGTGTATTCCTCAGTGCCATTGGATGAATCGCGGAACATATTCCATTCTGTGCTAGCAAAACAATCCTGTAGTGTAGCATTCGCTTCAACTGACCACTTCCGTATTGAGTGAGTCACTGGTACTTCCTGCTTTAGTTTTTGCTTGTAAGCAGGAATCAAAAGGATAGAATTATGGTCAGATTTGCCAAATTGAGGGTGGGGGAGAGCTTTGTATGCATCTCGGTTTGTGGAGTAAAGGTGGTCTCTGATTTGCTTTCCCTGATTGCACATGTGACATGCTGGTAAAAATTTGGTAAAACTGATTTAAGTTCGCCTGCATTAAAGTCCCTGGTCACTAGCGGTGTCGCTTCTGGGTAAGCATTTTCGTCTTTGCTTATGGTTTTACAGAGTTTGTTGAGAGTGGTCTTAGTGCCAGCTTTGTTCCGTGGTGGTAAATAGACGGCTACGAATAATACAGATGACAACACTCTTGGTAGATAGTGTGGTCTACAGGTTATCATAAGGTACTCTACCTCAGGCGAGCAATATCTTGAGACTTCTTTAATATTAGACATTGTGCACCAGCTGTTATTGACAAAAAGACACACAACCCCACCCCTAGTCTTACCAGAGGTAACGTCTCTGTTCTGCCGGTGCATAGAAAATCCCTCTAGCTCTATATTGTATGTATCATCCTACAGCCACGTCTCGGTGAAACATAAGATTTTACAGTTTTTAATGTCCCGTTCGTAGGATAATCTTAATCGTAAATCATGAATTTTATTTTTCAAATATTGCACTTCAGCAAGAAAAATGGAAGGCAGTGGGAGTTTACTCGCTCGCCTCTGGATTGTCAGAAGGATGCCCGATCTGCGACCCCTTTTCCTAAGTATTTTCTTCACGCAAAAGGCATGGATCTGGGCCTGTTCCAGTGAAAGCAGGATATCCTTCTCGTCTGACTCGTTAAGCCAGTTACCTGTGTTGCGCAGAAAAGTACAGGGAAAACTTTGTTTGTGATCAATGATGTACATTGACAAAACAGGGTGTACCATATCCTATACTGTACCCTGTATCTAACTTTTTTCAGGACCCTTACTTTCTTAAGCCAGTAGTCTTGCACAGTATATCACATGGTCAATTTACTCATCAATTCATCATGGCATAGTCACTGACAAAGTACAGTAAGGGTAGTACCATTAAACTAAAAGCGTGTCTTCATAGAAGGCAGAAAGACTGGTAGTGTTAGCCGATGATAGTAAACAACCCAATACTATATGTAAAAAAAAATGTAAAAACCCATGTAAGATTTCAGATAATATTACCTTGACATCCATTCAGCCATTTCTTTGGTGCATCTTCAATGTGTCACTGTAAGAATATGTTGAAGATAAATACACAATGCAAATGACGAGAGGTCAAAAGTATTAAAAGTCAATAGAGTACTAAAGGTCAATAAGCAATTATCAATAGAAATAGTTGGTTTTCAGTTCAACATCTGTTAGGAATTGCAGTCTGGGACTCATAGCTACATGGCAAGTTCCCATTGGTCCAAATTGTTTATACATTGAACCTGAAATGGGATACTTGTTATTTGGCCATTGGCCCACTTTTATTGCATGGAAATCAAATTGGTCAACCACAGGCTAGGGCTGGGTTATAAAACTACATCCTGTCCCTTTTTTCTGTGGAGAGAATCACTGGAAAGAATCACAGAAGAAAATCACAGGGGAGAATAACTGAGGACAGGGGAGCATGAACATCTACCATCTACCTCCTCGCATGATTTGTCCTCTTTGAATAAGAATAAAACTATTTTCCTCCCCCAACTGCTAACGGTCACAATACCAAACAGTGGTTTGACAGGGTTTGGTATTGTAGTATATAAGGTGAATTTATGTAGCTTTTTTAGGACCTGAAGAACTATTATTATGATTCATCTAAAATGGTTGGCAACGTACATTAATGTGTTTCGATTCTAATTTATAACAGATCATGTTTATTACCAAGCATTTGTAGCACTCTCCTAGTCAACTGGAGTAGCGCCTGCAATTTTCTGACAAAGACAATATTCAGTGCGTTTGCTTTATTCATCTGACAAATTGAAAGACGTATTCAACAATATTCTCTGCAGATGTTCCTTCTCCCCCTAGATTAAAAAGTGGTGAACCATGAATATCTATTAGATTCTTAGATTTCTAAAAAAACGCTCTCAGATAAATCTTCATTCGGAGGGGATGTCCCACCTTCACACAGGGAGACTTGTGATGAAAGTCATGTTAACTTTAGATCCGCCATGAATTACTGGATAATGTGCAGAACATATAGTGGATACTTGGGACTGAGCTTCCCTGCACTGTATACAGTATGTGCTGTCGCTCTGCACGACTCATTGTGGACCCCAGGGCTCAAAGATATTGCTTACTCATGTGGATTAAACTGGTGTCAAATGTGTACGCCCCCACTGTATATCATGTTTGACTCGCTGGCGCCAAAATCGATACATTTGGAATAATTTATTACAGATTGGCATTCACTGAATTCATCAAATATATCACAGATCTTTCGCTGTCATGCGAGCATTGCAGAGCACTGGTTAGTGACAATGGAGTAACACGATGACAGTAATTTAGATTTACACTTGCCATTTAGCTCTTTTCAATTTCAATCCTCCACATTTGCAACTGTATGACAATAAGTGTCCCCTGGAGGCAAAATGGGGTGATAATGGTATTCATACCGCTAGAGGCATTCTACACAATCCCGGCAAAATGACTTGTGTGACAATATCGCTGCTAAACCAGACACTACCTTAATTGGGCAATAAGGAGACAGCAGACATGACACATCATGAATCACCTTATCCATATGCAGGTACAGTATGACTTAAAGGAAACTATTGTATTTCTTCCCACCTAGTAATGGTGAGGGGTTTCAGTAATGGCCATTTTATCAGTGATAGGGCTGAATTCCAGATTGGTATGATTCAAATCATTGATGTAGCTTAGCATCGGATAAATCCAACGGTATTACTGTGAAAGCAAGGACCCAATTGGCTTTTGAATAGCTGCATTTAATTTATTCCACTTTCAGAAATGGACCTCTTAAAGTAGCTGTCCAGCGAAAATCTCACTTTTAAAAGTTCATTTTCTCTTAACAGATACCCAAATAATGTTGTTGACTCATGCTATTGTAATATTTGTGGTGAAAGCATAAATTGACTAATAATCTTTTTTGAAAACCCCACCTCAAACTTGCATTTACTCATAGATGATGATGTCATCTACCTGAGGAGGATGAGCTGGCCTATCAGCGTTCTACATGCATTCATATTTTTAATGAGCTGTATGCGCCCACACCATTCTGTTGTTGGGGTATGCCCACACCATTCTGTTGTTGGGGTATGCCCACACCATTCTGTTGTTGGGGTATGCCCACACCATTCTGTTGTTGGGGTATGCCCACACCATTCTGTTGTTGGGGTATGCCCACACCATTCCAACACATTTTATTTAACCTTTATATTATCAGGGAGTCATACTGAGACCAAGGTCTCTTTTACAGATAACCCCTGAATTGCATAAATTACAGAATGTACACACATCAAAATACGAATACAAAATGCAAGTGGAATGAAAACACTGTTGTAAAAAACTAACACATTCATCAGTAATAAGGTCCTCAATCAGCTTTCTGGATTGCCGTAGATGCACCAAAACATCAAATGTGAGAACATTTTGAATGTCATTCCACAAATAAGGAACAAGAAAACTAAAAGCTGATTTACCTAACTCAGTAGAGACCAAAGGAATTTCCAGAGTTAGCCACCCCTGAGACAGGTGTGGTAACTAGTATGTCTACATTTTAGTAATGATGTTAGGTACATTGGGACTTTTTCTAAAAGGGCTTTAGAAATGAACAAAAATTACAATTTATCAACCTACGTAACATCAAAGAGGGCCAGCCAACTTTCTGGTAGAGAACGCAGTGATGAGTACTAAAATGTTCACCCGTATTAAAGCGCAGTGATGAGTGCTAAAATGTTCACCCGTATTAAAGTGCAGTGATGAGTACTAAAATTTTCACCCGTATTAAAGTGTAGTGATGAGTACTAAAATGTTCACCCGTATTAAAGTGCATTGATGAGTATTAAAATGTTCACCCGTAATAAAGTGCAGTGATGAGTACTAAAATGTTCATCCGTATTAAAGCGCAATGATGAGTACTAAAATCTTCACTCGTATTAAAGTGCAGTGATGAGTACTAAAATGTTCACCTGTATTAAAGCGCAGTGATCTATGATAAACCGCATCTAACGGCTTTAAGTGGTAACTGTGTTCATATATATGATGTCGCCATAGTCTAGGACTGATGGGAACATCGACTAAATCATTTGCTTTCTACTATTTAGAAGAAGCCCAGTCCAGTCTTATTATCAGCTTCTGAAAGGAAAATATATTTTTGGTATTTGTTTCATTAGTCCATTGTTGACATTGTCCCAAAATATTCTGCTTGTCAGCAATCAAGTCTTCAAGATATGTAACTTTCAAAATGCTGAAATTATCCCCGTATGATACAATGATGCAAAATGCAAAACTCAATGCAAAACACAACTAGAGAGTATGTCCTTTGTATTGTCAATGACAATTGGCGGACCCCACCACATCCTGCTCACTTGTCATGTTACATTGGGGGTATCTCACTCAGTCATTGTTTTAAAAGTGCATGACACCGTTAATGAGTGTTCAAACTTTAATTCAAAACAGAATATTACCATTTGCTCCATCCGGCATTTCAGGCTCTGAAATCAATTTAGTCTCGTTGGTCCCAATGTCTCTTACCACTCATTCAGAGGGCCTTGCAGAGGGAAAACCTAATTCAACTATCACTCTATAAATGATATTACATCTCTGTGGGTATGACTGTGAATGTGATGTATCAAATGAAGTGCTTGCAGCAGACAGGCTGCTCCTTGGAGCTATTGCACAATACAGGAAGTTATGGGGGCGCATTGGAGTGTCAAGCAATAGCTCAGACATTATGGCTTGCAGAGATAGTGTATTTTCCATTTAATCACAACTAGATAGTATTATTCGGTGGCATATATAATACACACACACACACACACACACATACATACACACACAGATTCAGTTGGTGGGGACACTGACAGTATGTGGTAAAATAACATAATAGCATTCTATGGAAATATCTGCTACTTTTGCCTTTTTGCACTTCAAGAAATATAAACAATAGTTTACAGCCCTGCCGACGACATGCAACATTAGGTCACTGTACTCAAGCTTGTGCAAGCTCAGGTAAAGTAAGCATCATGTCCATCAGTAAAAACAGTTTGATGGTAATGGTTCTCACTCACTGCCAAGACTCCCTTGGTTTGTAAGTGCAGCAACGGAGTTCCTGAGTCAGCTACTTTTAAGTGTGCTGAGACTATGAATAAAACATACAAGGCAAAGGTCACCTGCAGGTCATGTCATTAACCTAACAGAGTGTGGCCCATGTGGCCCCTGGTGTTGCGTCCTTACAAATCTCCTCAGACACATCCATCACAGACACCTACTTTATTTTACACGGGATAGAATTACTCAAGTAGAGGCCAACAACCACTACCTTTCTTATTAGTGTAATAAAACAAATCATGGTGACTAGTAGTAGAAGTAGAAGTAGAAGTAGAAGTGCTGATCTCGGACAATCCCCAATGTCCATGTAAACACTACATATTCTCTTAACCATTTACTAGAAGTAAATTGCAATATTACAATACAATACAGACGAGCTAAATGCCTTTTATGCTTGCTTCGAGGCAAGCAACACTGAAGCATGCACGAGAGCACCAGCTGTTCTGGATGACTGTGTGATAATGCTCCCGGGAGCCGATGTGAACAAGACCTTTAAACAGGTCAACATCCACAAAGCCGCGGTGCCAGATGGATTACCAGGATGTGTACTAACAGCATGTGCGGACCAACTGGCAAGCGTCATCACTGACATTTTCATCCTTCCCCGACTGAGTCTGTAATACCTACATGTTTCAAGCAGACCACCATAGTTAACGCCTCGTAGCACTCACGTCGGTAGCCATGAAGTTCTTTGAAAAGCTGGTCATGGCTCACATCAACAGAATCAACAGAATTACCCTAGACTGACTCCAATTCACATACCGCCCCAACAGATCCACAGATGACAAAATCGCAATAGCACTCCACACTGCCCTTTTCCACCTGGACAAAAGGAACACCTATGTGAGAATGCTGTTCATTGACTACAGCAAAGTGTTCAACACCATAGTGCCCACGAAGCTCATCACTAAGTTAAGAACCCTGGGACTAAACACCTCCCTCTGCAACTGGATCCTGGACTTCCTGATGGGCCTCCCCAGGGGGTAAGGTTAGGTAACAACATGAATGCCACACTGATCCTCAACACTGGGGCCCCTCAGGGGTGTGTGCTTAGTCCCCTCCTGTACTCCTTGTTCACCCACAACTGCGTGGCCAAACATGTCTCCAACACCATCATTAAGTAACTTCCGGCGCCGACAGAGATGGCCGCCTCGCTTCGCGTTCCTAGGAAACAATGCAGTATTTTGTTTTTTGATGTGTTATTTCTTACATTGTTACCCCAGGTAATCTTAGGTTTTATTACATACAGTCGGGAGGAACTATTGGATATAAGAGCAACGTCAACTCACCAACATTGTGACCAGGATTACGACTTTCCCGAAGCAGATCCTCTGTTTGGCCTACCACCCAGGACAATGGATCGGATCCCAGCCGGCGACCCCGTAGAAGGGGCAGATGGTGCGGTCTTCTGGACAGGCTTCATAGACAGGCACAAATCGCACCGCTCCCAAGCATACTACTCGCCAATGTCCAGTCTCTTGACAACAAGGTAGATGAAATCGGAGCAAGGGTAGCATTCCAGAGAGACATTCGAGACTGTAACGTTCTTTGTTTCATGGAAACATGGCTCACTCGAGACACGCTATCTGAGTATGAACAGCCACCTGGTTTCTTCACGCATCACGCCGACAGAAGCAAGCATCTCTCTGGTAAGAAGAAGGGCGGGGTGTATGCCTTATGATTAACAAGACGTGGTGTGATCATAACAACATACAGGAACTCAAGTCCTTTTGTTCACCTTACTTAGAATTCCTCACAATCAAATGCCGACCGCATTATCTACCAAGAGAATCCTCTTAGATCATAATCACAGTCGTGTATATTCCCCCCAAGCAGACACATCGACGGCCCTGAAAGAACTTCATTGGACTATGTAAACTGGAAACCACATATCCCGAGGCTGCATTTATTGTAGCCGGGGATTTAAACAAGGCTAATCTGAAAACAAGGCTCCCCAAATTTTATCAGCATATCGATTGTGCTACCAGGGCTGGCAAAACCCTAGACCACTGTTATTCTAACTTCCGCAACGCATATAAGGCCATCCCCCATACTCCCTTCGGAAAAGCTGACCACGACTCCATTTTGTTGCTCCCACCCTATAAACAGAAACTAAAACAGGAAGCTTCCTTGCTCAGGTCTGTTCAACGCTGGTCCGACCACTGCTTTTAATCAGGGCAAGGTGACCGGAAACATGACAGAATACAAACAGTGTAGCTATTCCCTCAGAGTGTGGTGTCAGGAAAATAACCTCACACTCAATGTCCACAAAACAAAGGAGATGATCGTGGACTTCAGGAAACAGCAGAGGGAGTAGCCCCCTATCTACATTGACAGGACAGTAGTGGAGAGTTTTAAGTTCCTCGGAAGGCGTAGCAGCGCCTCTTCAACCTCTGGAGGCTGAAGAAATGTGGCTTCTCCCCAAAAACACTCAAACTTTTACAGATGCACAATCGAGAGCATCCTGTCGGGCTGTATCACCGCCTGGTACGGCAGCTGCTCTGTCCAGGACACCTACACCACCCGATGTCACAGGAAGGCCAAAAAGATCATCAAGGACAACAACCACCCGAGCCACTGCCTGTTCACCCTGCTATCATCCAGAAGGCAAGGTCAGTACAGGTGCATCAAAGCAGGGACCGAGAGACTGAAAAACAGCTTCTATCTCAAGGCCATCAGACTGTTAAACAGACATCACTAACATTGAGTTGCTGCTGCCAACATACTGACTCAACTCCAGACACTTTAATAATGGAAAAATTGATGTAATCAATTTATTACTAGCCACTTTATATAATGTTTACATACCCTACATTTCTCATCTCATATGTATATACTGTACGCTATACCATCTACTGCATCTTGCCATCTTGATGTAATTAAATGTATAACTAGCCACTTTAAACAATGCCACTTTATATAATGTTTTCATACCCTACATTACTCATCTCATATGTATATACTGTACGCTATACCATCTACTGCATCTTGCCATCTTGATGTAATCTATCACTAGCCACTTTAAACCATGCCGCTTGATGTTTTCATACCCTACATTACTCATCTCATATGTATATACTGTACTCTATACCATCTTCTACTGCATTTTGCCTATGCCGTTCGGCCATCACTCATTTATATATTTTTATGTACATATTCGTATTCATTCCTTTACACTTGTGTGTATAAGGCAGATATTACTGCATGGTCAGAACTAGAAGCACAAGCATTTCGCTACACTTGCATTAACATCTGATAACCATGTGTATATGAGAAATACATTTGATTTGATTTGATGACACAACAGTGGTAGGCCTGATCACCGACAACGACGAGACAGCCTATAAGGAGGAGGTCAGAGAACTGGCAGTGTGGTGCCAGGACAACAACCTCTCCCTCAATGTGAGCAAGACAAAGGAGATGATCGTGGACTACAGGAAAAGGCTGGCCAAACAGGCCCCCATAAACATCAACGGGGCTGTAGTGGAGCGGGTCGAGAGTTTCAAGTTTATTGGTGTCATCATCACCAACAAACTATAATTTTCCAAACACACAAAGACAGTCGTGAAGAGGGCAAGACAAAACCTTTTCCTCCTAAGGAGACTGAAAAGATTTGGCATGGGTCCCGAGACCCTAAAAAAAGTTATACAGCTGTACCATCATATGGCAACCGCTCGGTATCTGACCGTAAGGCGCTACAGAGGGTAGTGCGTACAGCCGAGTACATCACTGGGGCGAAGCTTCCTGCAATCCAGGACCAACATAATAGGCAGTGTCAGAAGAAAGCCCATAAAATTGTCAGACTACTGTCACCCAGGTCAAAGACTGTTTTCTCTGCTACCGCATGGCAAGCGGTACCGGAGTGCCAAGTCTTGGACCAAAAGACTCCTTAACAGCTTCTACCCCCAAGCCATAAGACTGCTGAACAATTCATCAAAAGGCCACCGGACTATTACATTGACCCCCCTCCCCCACCCCCGCCCTCCCCAATTGTTTTGTACACTGCTGCTACTCGCTGTTTATTGTCTATGCACAGTCACTTCACCCCTACCTACATGTAAAAATGAACTAACCTGTACCCCCACACACTGACTCCGTTCCTGTCCCCCCTGTATATAGCCTCGTTGTTGTAATGTTATTGTGTTACATTTTATTATTTTTTATATCTAATTTTAGTTTATTTGGTAAATATTATCTTGACTCTTGTTGAACTGCAAAGTTAGTTAAGGGCTTGTAAGTAAGCATTTCACAGTAAGGTCTACACTTATATTCTGCGCATATGACAAATAAAGTTAGATTTTATTTGATTAGATCTTGGCGTTAGGCTCAGCAGCTTTAGGGAATCTGACTGCCATAGCAAGGCTCAATCATTACCATAATACTAATCTACAGGCAATGAGCGCGGTATAGCTACAGTATACCAATCCCCCTGACTGGAACAAAAGCAGAGCCAAACAGGTGGAGGCCGGGGTGGTGGTGGTGACAATCAAATGTTACAGCAACGGCATAGGTAGCAAGAAACACCAGCGCATAGCTTGCGTTCGGCAGCCATCAGAGAAAGTCTGTGCAGAGCTGCTCAACTTTAATAGACCGCTATGTTAAGGTAGAGTGACGGATCTAATTGGTGCAATATCAGCTGATGCTATCAGCGGACACAAACACTCAAGTTCCCTGTCTGAACTGGCTTTGCTTTATTCATTATGTTCAAAAAGGCTAAACTGATCTTAGATCAGCTTTTCTACTCAGAGATGCTTTATGAAGACAGTACCTGGAAACCAGTATTGAGATGAGAGTAGACTATCAACACATGAAGTTGATATGCCCGTAATGGTATGTAATAGTTGATTACTTAACCATTGCATGAATTGGGAGATTTTGAATGTAAGATGTCACTCATTAAAATTCAACTAAGGAGAGGAATTGAAATGTGACAATCTTGTGCAGTTACTTTTCTGGAGAATTCAGCACCGTGGATGGTTACTTTGACATGAACCATTCAAAATGTTGACCACCAGCCTGCAGGGAAGGACATTTAATGGAAAGTGTCCGTTTTGGATAACAACAAAAAAATTGCCTAAAATGTTCAACCTTGTACAGTATGCCAGCGTTATGTCACAGATGCATATAATATGTTACTTATAACATTACAAAATCAGAAATGATTCATGCCCCTTGACTTACTCCACATTTTGCTGTGTTACAGCCTGAATTCTAAATGAATTAAATATATGTTTTTATCTCACCCATCTACACACAATATCCCATAATGACAAGTGAAAACATGTTTGTAGATTTATTTTGCATATTAATTGAAAATTAAATACACCCCTGTGTCAATACATGTTAGATTTACTTTTGGCAGTGATTACAGCTGTGAGTCTTTCTGGGTAAGCCTCTAAGAGCTTTGCACACCTGACATGTACAATATTAGCACATACATTTTTTATTTTATTCTTTGTTGATCATTGCTAGACAGCCATTTTCAAGCCTTGCCATAGATTTATTTTACTGATTTAAGTCAAAAATGTAACTAGGCCACTCAGGAACATTAAATGTCATCTTGGTAAAAAAAAAACTTCAGTGTATACCTGTCTTGATGTTTTAGAATATTGACATGCTGATAGGTGAATTTCAAATCAAATCAAATCAAATTTTATTTGTCACATGGTTAGCAGATGTTAATGCGAGTGTAGCGAAATGCTTGTGCTTCTAGTTCCGACAATGCAGTAATAACCAACAAGTAATCTAACTAACAATTCCAAAACTACTGTCTTATACACACAAGTGTAAGGGGATAAAGAATATGTACATAAAGATATATGAATGAGTGATGGTACAGAGCGGCATAGGCAAGATACAGTAGATGGTATCGAGTACAGTATATACATATGAGATGAGTATGTAAACAAAGTGGCATAGTTAAATTGGCTAGTGATACATGTATTACATAAAGATGCGGTAGATGATATAGAGTACAGTATACACGTATACATATGAGATGAATAATGTAGGGTATGTAAACATTATATTAGGTAGCATTGTTTAAAATGGCTAGTGATATATTTTACATCATTTCCCATCAATTCCCATTATTAAAGTGGCTGGAGTTGAGTCAGTGTGTTGGCAGCAGCCACTCAATGTTAGTGGTGGCTGTTTAACAGTCTGATGGCCTTGAGATAGAAGCTGTTTTTCAGTCTCTCGGTCCCAACTTTGATGCACCTGTACTAACCTCGCCTTCTGGATGATAGCAGGGTGAACAGGCAGTGGCTCGGGTGGTTGTTGTCCTTGATGATCTTTATGGCCTTCCTGTAACATCGGGTGGTGTAGGTGTCCTGGAGGACAGGTAGTTTGCCCCCGGTGATGCGTTGTGCAGACCTCACTACCCTCTGGAGAGCCTTACGGTTGTGGGCGGAGCAGTTGCCGTACCAGGCGGTGATACAGCCCGCCAGGATGCTCTCGATTGTGCATCTGTATAAGTTTGTGAGTGCTTTTGGTGACAAGCCGAATTTCTTCAGCCTCCTGAGGTTGAAGAGGCGCTGCTGCGCCTTCTTCACGATGCTGTCTGTGTGGAACGCACCCTTGTGCGGCCCCAGTGTTGAGGATCAGCGGGGTGGAGATGTTGTTGCCTACCCTCACCACCTGGGGGCGGCCCGTCAGGAGGTCCAGTACCCAGTTGCACAGGGCGGGGTCGAGACCCAGGGTCTCGAGCTTGATGACGAGCTTGGAGGGTACTATGGTGTTAAATGCCGAGCTGTAGTCGATGAACAGCATTCTCACATAGGTATTCCTCTTGTCTAGATGGGTTAGGGCAGTGTGCAGTGTGGTTGAGATTGCATCGTCTGTGGACCTATTTGGGCGGTAAGCAAATTGGAGTGGGTCTAGGGTGTCAGGTAGGGTGGAGGTGATATGGTCCTTGACTAGTCTCTCAAAGCACTTCATGATGACGGAAGTGAGTGGCGGTAGTTGTTTAGCTCAGTTACCTTAGCTTTCTTGGGAACAGGAACAATGGTGGCCCTCTTGAAGCATGTGGGAACAGCAGACTGGGATAGGGATTGATTGAATATGTCCGTAAACACACCAGCCAGCTGGTCTGCGCATGCTCTGAGGGCGCGGCTGGGGATGCCGTCCTCAGCCGCGCCCTCAGATGTCTGGTGGAAAGCAGACTGAACCAGGTTTTCCTCTAGGATTTTGCTTGTGCTTAACTCTATTTTGTTTCTTTGAATTAAAAAAAAAACTCCATTGTCCTTTCTGATGACAAACATGCCCATAACATGATGGAGCCACTACCATGCTTAAAAATATGCAGAGTGGTACTCAGTGATGTGTTGTGTTTGATTTGCCCCAAACATAATGCTATGTACTCAGGACACTAAGTTAATTTCTTTGAGAAATGTTCTGCTGTTTTACTTTAGTGCCTCATTATAAGCAGGATGCATGTTTTGGAATATTTGTATTCTGTACAGGCTTCCTTCTTTTCATTCGATCATTTCAAATCAAATCAAATCAAATCAAATCAAATTGTATTTGTCACATACACATGGTTAGCAGATGTTAATGCGAGTGTAGCGAAATGCTTGTGCTTCTAGTTCCGACAATGCAGTAATAACAAGTAATCTAACTAACAATTCCAAAACTACTGTCTTGTACACAGTGTAAGGGGATAAAGAATATGTACATAAGGATATATGAATGAGTGATGGTACAGAGCAGCATAGGCAAGATACAGTAGATGGTATCGAGTACAGTATGTACAAATGAGATGAGTATGTAAACAAAGTGGCATAGTTTAAAGTGGCTAGTGATACATGTATTACATAAGGATACAGTCGATGATATAGAGTACAGTATATAAGTATGCATATGAGATGAATAATGTAGGTTAAGTAACATTATATAAGGTAGCATTGTTTAAAGTGGCTAGTGATATATTTACATAATTTCCCATCAATTCCCATTATTAAAGTGGCTGGAGTTGAGTCAGTGTCAGTGTGTTGGCAGCAGCCACTCAGTGTTAGTGGTGGCTGTTTAACAGTCTGATGGCCTTGAGATAGAAGCTGTTTTTCAGTCTCTCGGTCCCAGCTTTGATGCACCTGTACTGACCTCGCCTTCTGGATGATAGCGGGGTGAACAGGCAGTGGCTCGGGTGGTTGATGTCCTTGATGATCTTTATGGCCTTCCTGTGACATCGGGTGGTGTAGGTGGGTTGGCGCCCCCCCCCCCCCCCCCCCCTTGGGTTGTGCCGTGGCGGAGGTCTTTGTGGGCTATACTCAGCCTTGTCTCAGGATGGTAAGTTGGTGGTTGAAGATATCCCTCTAGTGTTGTGGGGGCTGTGCTTTGGCAAAGTGGGTGGGGTTATATCCTTCCTGTTTGGCCCTGTCCGGGGGTGTCCTCGGATGGGGCCACAGTGTCTCCTGACCCCTCCTGTCTCAGCCTCCAGTATTTATGCTGCAGTAGTTTATGTGTCGGGGGGCTAGGGTCAGTTTGTTATATCTGGAGTACTTCTCCTGTCCTATTCGGTGTCCTGTGTGAATCTAAGTGTGCGTTCTCTAATTCTCTCCTTCGCTCTTTCTCTCTCTCGGAGGACCTGAGCCCTAGGACCATGCCCCAGGACTACCTGACATGATGACTCCTTGCTGTCCCCAGTCCACCTGGCTGTGCTGCTGCTCCAGTTTCAACTGTTCTGCCTTATTATTATTCGACCATGCTGGTCATTTATGAACATTTGAACATCTTGGCCATGTTCTGTTATAATCTCCAACCGGCACAGCCAGAAGAGGACTGGCCATCCCACATATGCTCTCTCTAATTCTCTCTTTCTTTCTCTCTCTCGGAGGACCTGAGCCATAGGACCATGCCCCAGGAATACCTGACATGATGACTCCTTGCTGTCCCCAGTCCACCTGACTGTGCTGCTGCTCCAGTTTCAACTATTCTGCCTTATTATTATTCGACCATGCTGGTCATTTATGAACATTTGAACATCTTGACCATGTTTTGTTATAATCTCCACCCGGCACAGCCAGAAGAGGACTGGCCACCCCACATAGCCTGGTTCCTCTCTAGGTTTCTTCCTAGGTTTTGGCCTTTCTAGGGAGTTTTTCCTAGCCACCGTGCTTCTACACCTGCATTGCTTGCTGTTTGGGGTTTTAGGCTGTGTTTCTGTACAGCACTTTGAGATATCAGCTGATGTACGAAGGGCTATATAAATAAATGTGATTTGATTTGATGATCCTGGAGGGCAGGTAGTTTGCCCCCGGTGATGCGTTGTGCAGACCTCACTACCCTCTGGAGAGCCTTACGGTTGAGGGCGGTGCAGTTGCCATACCAGGCGGTGATACAGCCCGCCAGGATGCTGTCGATTGTGCATCTGTAGAAGTTTGTGAGTGCTTTTGGTGACAAGGTGAATTTCTTCAGCCTCCTGAGGTTGAAGAGGCGCTGCTGCGCCTTCTTCACGATACTGTCTGTGTGAGTGGACCAATTCAGTTTGTCTGTGATGTGTATGCCGAGGAACTTAAAACTTGCTACCCTCTCCACTACTGTTCCATCGATGTGGATAGGGGGGTGTTCCCTCTGCTGTTTCCTGAAGTCCACAATCATCTCCTTAGTTTTGTTGACGTTGAGTGTGAGGTTATTTTTCTGACACCACACTCCGAGGGCCATCACCTCCTCCCTGTAGGCCGTCTCGTCGTTGTTGGTAATCAAGCCTACCACTGTTGTGTCGACCGCAAACTTGATGATTGAGTTGGAGGCGTGCGTGGCCACGCAGTCGTGGGTGAACAGGGAGTACAGGAGAGGGCTCAGAACGCACCCTTGTGGGGCCCCAGTGTTGAGGATCAGCGGGGAGGAGATGTTGTTGCCTACCCTCACCACCTGGGGGCGGCCCGTCAGGAAGTCCAGTACCCAGTTGCACAGGGCGGGGTCGAGACCCAGGGTCTCGAGCTTGATGACGAGCTTGGAGGGTACTATGGTGTTGAATGCCGAGCTGTAGTCGATGAACAGCATTCTCACATAGGTATTCCTCTTGTCCAGATGGGTTAGGGCAGTGTGCAGTGTGGTTGAGATTGCATCGTCTGTGGACCTATTTGGGCGGTAAGCAAATTGGAGTGGGTCTAGGGTGTCAGGTAGGGTGGAGGTGATATGGTCCTTGACTAGTCTCTCAAAGCACTTCATGATGACGGATGTGAGTGCTACGGGGCGGTAGTCGTTTAGCTCAGTTACCTTAGCTTTCTTGGGAACAGGAACAATGGTGGCCCTCTTGAAGCATGTGGGAACAGCAGACTGGTATAGGGATTGATTGAATATGTCCGTAAACACACCGGCCAGCTGGTCTGCGCATGCTCTGAGGGCGCGGCTGGGAATGCCGTCTGGGCCTGCAGCCTTGCGAGGGTTAACACGTTTAAATGTCTTACTCACCTCGGCTGCAGTGAAGGAGAGACCGCATGTTTTCGTTGCAGGCCGTGTCAGTGGCACTGTATTGTCCTCAAAGCGGGCAAAAAAGTTATTTAGTCTGCCTGGGAGCAAGACATCCTGGTCCGTGACTGGGCTGGATTTCTTCCTGTAGTCCGTGATTGACTGTAGACCCTGCCACATGCCTCTTGTGTCTGAACCGTTGAATTGAGATTCTACTTTGTCTCTGTACTGGCGCTTAGCTTGTTTGATAGCCTTGCGGAGGGAATAGCTGCACTGTTTGTATTCGGTCATGTTACCAGACACCTTGCCCTGATTAAAAGCAGTGGTTCGCGCTTTCAGTTTCACACGAATGCTGCCATCAATCCACGGTTTCTGGTTAGGGAATGTTTTAATCGTTGCTATGGGAACAACATCTTCAACGCACGTTCTAATGAACTCGCACACCGAATCAGCGTATTCGTCAATGTTGTTATCTGACGCAATACGAAACATCTCCCAGTCCACGTGATGGAAGCAGTCTTGGAGTGTGGAGTCAGCTTGGTCGGACCAGCGTTGGACAGACCTCAGCGTGGGAGCCTCTTGTTTTAGTTTCTGTCTGTAGGCAGGGATCAACAAAATGGAGTCGTGGTCAGCTTTTCCGAAAGGGGGGCGGGGCAGGGCCTTATATGCGTCGCGGAAGTTAGAGTAACAATGATCCAAGGTCTTTCCACCCCTGGTTGCGCAATCGATATGCTGATAAAATTTAGGGAGTCTTGTTTTCAGATTAGCCTTGTTAAAATCCCCAGCTACAATGAATGCAGCCTCCGGATAAATCGTTTCCAGTTTGCAGAGAGTTAAATAAAGTTCGTTCAGAGCCATCGATGTGTCTGCTTGGGGGGGATATATACGGCTGTGATTATAATCGAAGAGAATTCTCTTGGCAGATAATGCGGTCTACATTTGATTGTGAGGAATTCTAAATCAGGTGAACAGAAGGATTTGAGTTCCTGTATGTTTCTTTCATCACACCATGTCACGTTGGCCATGAGGCATACGCCCCCGCCCCTCTTCTTACCAGAAATATGTTTGTTTCTGTCAGCGCGATGCGTGGAGAAACCCGTTGGCTGCACCGCTTCGGATAGAGTCTCTCCAGTGAGCCATGTTTCTGTGAAGGTTAGGTTAGTATCGTGGAGTAACTACAATGTTGTTGATCTATCCTCAGTTTTCTCCTATCACAGCCATTACATTCTGTAACTGTAACCATTGGCCTCATGGTGAAATCCCTAAGCGGTTTCCTTCTTCTCCGGCAACTGAGTTAGGAAGAATGCCTGTATCGTTGTAGTGACTGTGTGTATTGATACACCATCCGAAGTGTACTTAATTATTTCACCATGCTCAAAATGATATCCAGTGTCTTTGTGGTTGAATTTGTGTTTGAAATCCACTGCTCCACTGAGAGATCTTATAGATACAGTGGTTGCTCACCTAAAAGTTTTGCGATTTCAATTACCTGAATGATGAGGGTGAAGAAGGGGATTGAATGTAGAACAATAGTGTAAGAATTGCTATTCCTCTGTCCTGCAGCGCACACCTGATAAAATACACCTATTATTTTGTTACTACTCGTCAGTATTACTTACTAAAACTGTTGTTACACTAAGGTTTTTATTCTAAGAGAATCTTAGACTACATATGGGTGTTGAAATGTTAGGATTATTTTGCTCTTACTGTAGAATTGTAGCCTACTCCCACCGGTCCCTTTGTACAGCAGTGGCTCAGAGGTGCAAACTGTGCAGCTACAGATGCTGTTTCAAAACCCGTGCTGACCAGGAGAACAAGGAGGTGATGGTAGGCTTTTGATTTCTCTCCTTATAAAAACATGAATAAAGTATTCTGCATAACAAACTGGCTTTATTTACAAATTAGCATCAATGTTTCACCTCATGTTCAATAACGGCCCATTTCTCGCTCACTTTACGTTATTTGAAAACAAAATCATCTCCATGTCACACCCTGACCTTAGTGTTCTTTGTTTTCCTTGTTATTTTGGTTAGGTCAGGGTGTGACATGGGTGATGCATGTGTTTTTTACTTGTCTAGGGGTTTTGCATGTTTATGGGGCTGTTTTCTTTCTAGGTGTTCATGTAAGTCTATGGTTCCCTAGATTGGTTCTCAATTAGAGGCAGGTGCTTATCGTTGTCTCTGATTGGGAACCATATTTAGGCAGACATGTTCTTTGGGTATATTGTGGGTGATTGTTTCTTGTGTCAGTGTTTGTGCCACACGGGATCATGTTGAGTTTTCTTATTAAATACCATGCACACTTATCACGCCACATATTGGTCCGATCCTTGTTTCACCTCTTCAGAGGAAGAGGAGGAAATCTGCCGTGACACTCCAAATTAACATTTTTTTTTTAAACAAAGCTATTATTATTATTATTATTATTAATATTATGAATGAATTTAGAATTATATAAAAGCCCCTCAGATATTCTCACAGATATATTATTAACCCTGTTTTTCACAAGGGTAGCAGGCTGTGAATTTTGCAAACAATGTTTATAGCAGGACAATATACACTATCGTTCAAAAGTTTGGGGTCACATAGAAGTGTTCTTGCTTTTGAAAGAAAAGCACATATTTTGTCCATTTAAAATAACATCAAATTGATCAGAAATACAGTGTAGACATTGTTAAATTTCCCAGGACATAGACATATCTGATATTGGCAGAATGCTTAAATTCTTGTTAGTGTAACTGCACGGTCCAATTTACATTAGCTTTTACAGTGAAAGAATACCATGCTATTGTTTGATGAGATTACACAGATTTGAACATGAAAAGTTATTAAGAAACAAATTAGGCATATTTGGGCGGTCTTGATACAACATTTTGAACAGAAATGCAATGGTTCATTGGATCAGTCTAAAACTTTGCATATACACTTGCCATCTAGTGGCCAAAATCAAAATTGCAGCTGGGCTGGTATACCACATTATGGCCTTTCTCTTGCATTTCAAAGATGCTGGTACAAAAAAATACAAATGAACGGTTGTTTTTTTCTTTGTAATATATTTTACCATATCTATTGTGTTATGTTCTCCTAAATTCCTTTCACATTTCCACAAACGTCAAAGTGTTTCCTTTCAAATGGTAACAGGAATATGCATATCCTTGCTTCAGGGCCTGAGCTACAGGCTGTTTGTCACGTCATGACCATAGAGAGCTTTTATTCTCCATGTTGGTTAGGTCAGGGTGTTATTTAAGGGTAGGTTATCTAGGTGAATTATATTTCTATGTTGGCCGAGTATGGTTCCCAATCAGAGGCAGCTGTTTATCGTTGTCTCTGATTGGGGATCATATTTAGGTAGCCATTTTCCCATTGTGCTTTGTAGGATCTTGTCTTTGTATAGTTGCCGGTGAGCATTATATTAGCGTCACGTTTAATTTGTTCGTTTTGTTGTTTTGTTCTTTAAAGTTTTCTATTCAAAAATAAAGGATGGAAATATACCACGCTGCATCTTGGTCCACTCTTTATAACGAATATGGCACTGTTAGATTTGGGTATGTAATTTTAGGCGCAAATTGAAAAAAGGGGCGGATCCTAAGGAAGTTATAATGTTGGAAATGACTATTGTACCTGGAAAAGGGCAGATTCTTTTAATAGAATATCGACATAGGCGTACATAGGCCCAATATCAGCAACCATCACTCCTGTGCTCCAATGGCACGTTGTGTTAGCTAATCCAAGTTTATAATTTTAAAAGGCTAATTGATCATTAGAAAACCCTTTGGCAATTATGTTAGCACAGCTGAAAACTGTTGTGCTGATTAAAGAAGAATTTAAATTGGCCTTCTTTAGACTAGTTGAAAATCTGGAGCATCAGCATGTGTGGGTTTTATTACAGGCTCAAAATGACCAGAACCAAAGTACTTTCTTCTGAAACTCATCAGTTTATTCTTGTTCTGTGAAATGAAGGCTATTCAATGCGAGAAATTTGCAAGAAACTGAAGATCTCATACAACGCTGTCTACTACTCCCTTCACAGAACAGTGGTAACTAGCTCTAACCAGAATAGAAAGAGGATTGGGCCTTCTAGGCAAAGTTGCAGAGAAAAAGCGATATCTCAGACTGGCCAATAAAATTAAAAGATTAAGATGGGCAAAAGAACACTAACACTGGACAGAGGAACTCTGCCTAGAAGGCCAGCATTCAGGAGTCACCTCTTCACTGTTAACGCTGAGACTGGTGTTTTGTGGGTACTATTTAATGAAGCTGCCAGTTGAGGACTTGTGTGGCGTACTGTAGATCCTTTCCAGTACACCTCAACCCGCCCCAAACTCCACCCTTAACACAGTTACCATTAAAAAACAAGCTGTTCATTTAAAAAATGACATTGAGACCAAAGAGAACAGACGAAATGGACATTGTTTTCATCAAGCCAGCTTCTTTCTATGGTCCTACCCATTCCAGGGTTCGAAACATAACCACCAGAAGGCTTGAAAATGAGCCGGAGCTTAGAGGATCACCAAAAGTAAAGGTATTTTGGTTTCGGTGCATTTTCTTTCAAATACAGTGCCTTGCGAAAGTATTCGGCCCCCTTGAACTTTGCGACCTTTTGCCACATTTCAGGCTTCAAACATAAAGATATAAAACTGTATTTTTTTGTGAAGAATCAACAACAAGTGGGACACAATCATGAAGTGGAACGACATTTATTGGATATTTCAAACTTTTTTAACAAATCAAAAACTGAAAAATTGGGCGTGCAAAATTATTCAGCCCCTTTACTTTCAGTGCAGCAAACTCTCTCCAGAAGTTCAGTGAGGATCTCTGAATGATCCAATGTTGACCTAAATGACTAATGATGATAAATACAATCCACCTGTGTGTAATCAAGTCTCCGTATAAATGCACCTGCACTGTGATAGTCTCAGAGGTCCGTTAAAAGCGCAGAGAGCATCATGAAGAACAAGGAACACACCAGGCAGGTCCGAGATACTGTTGTGAAGAAGTTTAAAGCCGGATTTGGATACAAAAAGATTTCCCAAGCTTTAAACATCCCAAGGAGCACTGTGCAAGCGATAATATTGAAATGGAAGGAGTATCAGACCACTGCAAATCTACCAAGACCTGGCCGTCCCTCTAAACTTTCAGCTCATACAAGGAGAAGACTGATCAGAGATGCAGCCAAGAGGCCCATGATCACTCTGGATGAACTGCAGAGATCTACAGCTGAGGTGGGAGACTCTGTCCATAGGACAACAATCAGTCGTATATTGCACAAATCTGGCCTTTATGGAAGAGTGGCAAGAAGAAAGCCATTTCTTAAAGATATCCATAAAAAGTGTTGTTTAAAGTTTGCCACAAGCCACCTGGGAGACACACCAAACATGTGGAAGAAGGTGCTCTGGTCAGATGAAACCAAAATTGAACTTTTTGGCAACAATGCAAGACGTTATGTTTGGCGTAAAAGCAACACAGCTCATCACCCTGAACACACCATCCCCACTGTCAAACATGGTGGTGGCAGCATCATGGTTTGGGCCTGCTTTTCTTCAGCAGGGACAGGGAAGATGGTTAAAATTGATGGGAAGATGGATGGAGCCAAATACAGGACCATTCTGGAAGAAAACCTGATGGAGTCTGCAAAAGACCTGAGACTGGGACGGAGATTTGTCTTCCAACAAGACAATGATCCAAAACATAAAGCAAAATCTACAATGGAATGGTTCAAAAATAAACATATCCAGGTGTTAGAATGGCCAAGTCAAAGTCCAGACCTGAATCCAATCGAGAATCTGTGGAAAGAACTGAAAACTGCTGTTCACAAATGCTCTCCATCCAACCTCACTGAGCTCGAGCTGTTTTGCAAGGAGGAATGGGAAAAAATGTCAGTCTCTCGATGTGCAAAACTGATAGAGACATACCCCAAGCGACTTACAGCTGTAATCGCAGCAAAAGGTGGCGCTACAAAGTATTAACTAGGTTAAGGGGGCTGAATAATTTTGCACACCCAATTTTTCAGTTTTTGATTTGTTAAAAAAGTTTGAAATATCCAATAAATGTCGTTCCACTTCATGATTGTGTCCCACTTGTTGTTGATTCTTCACAAAAAAATACAGTTTTATATCTTTATGTTTGAAGCCTGAAATGTGGCAAAAGGTCGCAAAGTTCAAGGGGGCCGAATACTTTCGCAAGGCACTGTAAATTGTATAGCCTATCAATGTGTAGGCATACTGTGTAATAAAATCTATAATTAATTAAAGGTTAAATAAAAATATATTTGTATTTTTATTGTGTACTATAAACGTGAATGTGTTTTTGCAGAGATACAACCATGTCGACAACCATCCGTGGAGATCAGTGGACAAAGACCTGGACAATGGGCCACACTGAAAAAATGCATGGTTGCCAAGAAAACGGTTCATTTTGCTAGATTATTAAAATGTGTACGCAGCATTTGTGTTTTGGAGTCACTTTTAATTCTTTATTGATCTACCGTTTCCATCATAGGCCACTGTAATCGATGGGGGCTCAGTGCGGTAGCATTCTGCTCATCTTGTGCACATGGATCAGATTAAAACTTTCTGCTATTCCAAGGATGTGTAAACGAAAAGAGATACCACGAGTGGGCACAGAATACCAACCGGGATGGATCCCGAGGCAAATGTGGCTTTCCAGTGAACCGGTGTTCATCGTAAATACTGTGTCTCAGAAGTTTCTGCCCATGACTGATGCAACCCGAAAAAGCATTAAAGACAGAGTTAATGAGTACTTGAGGTCACCGAGAAAGTCTGGACATGCCTGCTCTCCCTTATGAAAGGAAGTAGGCACTTTAGCATGTTTACTACAGACATGTAGTATGTATGTATGTAATTATTTATGTAGGGCGGCAGGGTAGCCTAGTGGTTAGAGCGTTGGACTAGTAACCGAAAGGTTGCAAGTTCATAATCCCCGATTTGACAAGGTACAAATCTGTCGTTCTGCCCCTGAACAGGTAGTTAATCCACTGTTCCTAGGCCGTCATTGAAAATAAGAATTTGTTCTTAACTGACTTGCCTAGTTAAATAAAGGTAAAATAAATAAAATGTACTGCAGGCTATGCTTACTTGTCAGACTGCACAGTAGCCTAACAAACAAATGCAGCTGGGATCTATCTTCAAAATGCTTTATTATCCAAATGTTTAAAGTGTGTGTTGGTGACTTCATGCAAACGCAAAATGTTGGATAAAGCATATAGTATAGTATAGTATACATATAGTACTATATTTCTTCATCAGTATCTTTATGCTTTCGTTTATAAAATAATGACAAATATACTCTTTCAAAATGCAGATGTTTATTTCCTTATGGATCCATAACGAATTACGTTGGGAATAAATATCACTGAATGAAAGAAATATTGGAACAAAGTAGGCTAACGAAGGTAAACAAAATGTTGCTTACTGGAAAATACTCTTTGAAACACACACGTTCATGTTATACAGTGCCATGTTGGCTATTAGCAGGACAATAGACTTGCCCAGAAGGAGTGTAGGGGGAGAATTCTGTTGTCAAATGCATTTCTTAGTTAGGTTGGCTGTATCACAACCGGCTGTGATTGGTTGCAATTTCAGTTTAATCCACCAGAAAAGACAGAACAAATAATACAGCAAATGTTGTGGTTAAATTTAAAAATCCTAATTTAAAAAAATAAAATAATAATTTTTCAATTGGAACCTTTAACATTTGGAAGGGGGAAAAAGTTATTGTTAATATTAATTATTATGTATCACATCCGACCGTGATTGGGAGACCCATAGGGAGGAGCACAATTGGCCCTTTGTTTCTCTCCCTCTAAAAACAGAAATAAATATTTTGGCCTTTCCAAATATTATTTTGGTCTTTATTTAGATTACAATTGCTCACTCCCATTATTTTTTCTAACAAAATAATCTCCTAAATATCTTTATATATAACCAAGTTGATGGCAGAGTCATACAGTGGAACCTACAGTTGAAGTCGGAAGTACACCTTAGCCAACTACATTTAAACTCAGTTTTTCACAATTCCTGACATTTAATCCAAGTAAAAATTATCTGTCTTAGGTCAGTTAGGATCACCACTTTATTTTAAGAATGTGAAATGTCAGAATAATAGTAGAGAAAATTATGTATTTCAGCTTTTATTTCTTTCATCACATTCCCATACCCGTGTCATGCACAAAGTAGATATCCTAACCGACTTGCCAAAACTATAGTTTGTTAACAAGAAATTTGTGGATTGGTTGAAAAACTAGTTTTAATGACTCCAACTGTACATAAAGCTGAGTGACTCACTCATTCATGGCTTTGGATCAAAATAAATAAGTACCAACATTCTTTCTGATAGTCTTTAATAATGAAATGTTTTGGTTATCCTGGACACCATGTGCAGTATTATAATACCATTATGGGCTATTAGCAGGACATTATACCTTTACCAACACCTCTCTATATTTTGATACTTTGTGCAAGGCAATTGATCAGCATTAAAAACTTTGTGGCTGAGGCCTCCCAAGTGGTGCAGCGGTCAGTGGTTCGATACCCGTGCAGGCCGCCACAGGGAGAAGCTTGCTGGCTTTTGGTTTCTCCCGAAATAAATAATTCTAAATAACAAACTGGCTTTATTTACAAATTAGTGAGAAGGTCTCAAGAAAGGCTTTTTTCTCGCTCGCTCTAGGTTAAATGGAAACGAAATCATCTCCAAAAAATCATTCATTAATCAAATCGATTATTATTATTAATGAATTTAGAATGATGTAAAAAAAAAAACGTAGATATTCTGACAGATCCAGTTTGCCTTAATGAAAAATGCCTCTTAGATATTAATTTAGAATCCTCCATTCCTCTAAATGTAATTATTGGCGGAGAGTCGAGTCATTGAACAAAATATAAAAAATGTAATACACTGTAGGACTACTGTAGGCGAAATTAGTCTTACTAGTGTTGAGTAATGTGCTGTTAAAAGTGGTGTAGGTCTTATTTATTTAAAAAGCATATTGAAGTTAAGAAATAACTACTTCAGCATTGTTTCGCGCTGCTCTGAGACAAACATGGGGACTAGTCTTTTTTATTTTATTTAACTAGGCAAGTGAGTTAAGAACAAATTCTTATTTTCAATGATGGCCTAGGAAGAGTGGGTTAACTGCCTGTTCAGGGGCAGAACAACATTTTTGTACCTTGTCAGCACGGGGGTTTAAACTTGCAACCTTCCGGTTACACTCTAACCACCAGGCTACCCTTATCCTGATAGATCTATGAGATTTTTATTTTCACTGAATCTCCGATTGGATATTGGTTACACTACAATTAGGGTGTGGAAATGTTATATCCCTTAGATATTAATTTAGAATCCTCCAATCCTCCTATGCTTTTAGTACTGTAATCTACTCCCGACCGTCACATTGCACAGCACCATATTTTCCGTTCCATCTTAATGGAAACTGAGGGTTTTGTTTTTTGTTTTTCTTGGAATAGAAACACCGTAATATTAATCAAATGAATTAAGCTACATTTCTTAAAATCAATCCCATACTCTATGTTCTTACAAAAAAGGTTTTAAATTCTCTAGTAATGGCAATATTGAAGACTATCAAATGCTTCTCAACGATGCCCTCTGGTGGTCAAACTAGCACTAACTGGCATTAATGTTAAAAAATGGCTGACAATTAAATAACGTACCATAGAATTCTGCAGCAGCCTGTAACGTGTGCTGCAGTATGATGCAACTTTTAAAGGAGGAACCTCTGTAATTATATTTGTTGTGTACAGAGATGAGGTAGTCATTAAAAAAACATTTAAACACTATTATTGCACAGTCCATGTAACTTATCATGTTACATTTCTACTCCTAAATGTATTTAGGCTTGCCATAACAATGGGGTTGAATACTTTATGACACATCATTTTTTATTAATTTGTTAAAACAATGAAATTTGGAAAAAGTCAAGGGCTGTGAATACCTTCTGAAGGCACTGTACTATAATATGTATGGCTTTATTATTCTTGTGAAGGTCTATGGTTTCACTCAATCTTGACTGAAAATTAGACTACACCAGTAATTCATTTTTTTCCAGAAAGTCTTGATTCTGTGAACCATTATGGTTGCACAGGTCTTTCAACACATTGTGGAGCACCATAATTAACACCAAGTGTTGAATAGTTATGGTGTACGTGCATACATGTGTACAATATGACTTCACATAATTGTGCTAACCTATTCTAACCTCTCCTTCCATACAGTTCATCAATAATGAACCTTTGGAACCTCACCAACAGTATAAAAGAAACTCATTAAGTTTACTTTGTTTGAATATTCTTTAGTAACCCTAAATAGTTTCCCTCAAACAAAATTAATGTGCTTACTGATTTTCCCCACGGTCCATGTTCAATACTTTGTCATCAAGATGGATTTTCCAAACAGTCGAAAGCCCCCAAGCTCAATGGGTAGGAAAAAAATGGTTTGTATATCACTGATGAGATAAACAGTGTGAAATGGAATGAAATGCTCAGACTTTTGCCGTCTCTGAATTGAGGTAATATAGTGCAATTTGGTGGGAATTAGAAAAAGAGAAGACGATCATCGCTTCGCCACAGGCAAAAAAAATGGCACGTTACAAAAACCACATTACAAAACCACTTCATAATCTATAAAACACTGGCATGCACTTTTAGAAAACATGATCCTCTATTATATTTGTAAAAGAGGATTCTGTTAAACTGTGGTGACAGTATATGACTCTGTAGAGTCATAACCTATTTCCACCACTTTCTAATTCAACAGTTATTCATGATCCGAAGCAGATATGATCAGTTGAAGTCCTGAGGATGAGAACACAGCCATTCACAAAGACTTGCTGGGAGGGAAAATAAGCCTCATTATCTATGCATATTTATTACCCTCCAACATTCCCGTCCTCGTCTTACATTCATAAATGGCCCTCACTTTACTGGTGACTCATCCCAGGGATCCCTGCTAGCAGCGGCTGTACAGGGGGCCAGCGGACGCACGTCATTATGTGACATTAATGGACATGGCTAGTTCATTCATCGCCACTGGCTCGGAATGAAGGCAAGGGAGGGAGGGAGATCGACACATTGCATTTTCCTCATTTTCCTCATGTTTTCAAAGTGAGTGCAGGGAAACCTAATGCTACAATAATTGACCGATTGTTCCAACCCACCTCTGTGTATGTGTACCGCCTAATGTCTATTGCCCTTCAGAGGCCATTACGATGCCTAACCCAATAAGGTAATTGACTCGGTGCACTGGGCTTCAGGGAATATCTCTGCCAAGCAATTTCCTCCAGGGAAGATGACTGGCTGAAATACGAACACTGTCTGCTTCAATTGAGCCGGGCTGGCGAAACAGGTGGTGTCTTTTTTAGCACTGCACTTGTATTAAAGCGCATTTTTGAACTGATTGCTTTTTTGGCAGGTTGTTCCTTAGCCTTTAAGATACAGCCTCTAGTGGAAGTCTACACGCCCCTTGCGTAGTCTTCACATTTTGCTGCCTTAAAATGACATAAAAAAATGGATTCAATTACATTTTTTCCCCTATCGATCTATACAACCTAATCCACATTTTCAAAGTGAAAGAAAAATTATAGAACATTTCTCAAATTACTAATAATACAAAATGTGGATGTAATAATTGAATATGTCTTCACACCCCAGAGTTAAAACTTGGTGGAAGCCACTTTGTCAGCCATTACAGCTGTGAGTCATTTTGAATACGATTCTACCAGCACAACACATTTGGTTGGGAATCATTGACGGACAGCAATCCTCAAATGTTGTCTCCGATTTTTTATAGCGATTTTAGTCAGGACAGAGACTGGACCTTTTAGGAACACTTAACACCTCTTGGGACGCCATTCCGGTGTTTTTGGCATTATAATGTGTGTAATTCTCACATGGAAAAATAAAACTCATTCCCAAGGTTAGGTTTACCTGGGCTTTGCTCCTTTCATACAGTGGGGCAAAAACAGCCCCAAAACATCACTGCTCTAGAGGAGATCTGCATGGAGGAATGGGCCAAAATGCCAGCAACAGTGTGTGACAACCTTGTGATGACATACAGAAAACGTTTGACCTCTGTCATTGCTAACAAAGTATTGAGATAAACTTTTGTTATTGACCAAATACTTATTTTCCACCATAATTTGCAAATCAATTCATTAAAAATCCTACAATGTGATTTTCTGGATTTCTTTTTCTCATTTTGTCTGTCATAGTTGAAGTGTACCTATGATGAAAATTACAGGTCTCTCATCTTTTTAAGTGGGAGAACTTGCACAATTGGTGGCTGACTAAATACTTTTTTGCCCCTAACGAAGTCCCCAGTCCCTGCCGGTGACAAGAATACCCATAACATGATGCTTCCACCAAACTTGAAAATACAAAGGGATGAACAACATTGCATTCACTCCACATTACTGGCTTGTTTGAAAAAGTGAAAGGAGGAAGCCTGTGTTAAAAAATCCACTCCAAATAATGCATTCGATTTGCAACAAGGCCGTTCAGTAAGACTGCAAGAAAACACAGAAACACCATTAACTTTTTGGCCTAAATTAAAAATTACAGCTTTTGGTCAAATCCAATAGAACACAACACAGAGTGAAACCCTTTGTGTTTTCAAGTATTGTGGTGGCAGCATCATGTTATGGGTATGGTTGTCATTGGCAGGGACTGGGGAGTTTGTCAGGATCAAACAAAATACGAAAGTAGCAAAGCCCAGGTAAAAAGTTAATGGAAAACGGCCTCAGTCTTCTAAAAATCTAAACCTGTGAAAGAGTTTTATTTTCCAGAGACAAATACACAATTGTTTATGCCAAAGACACACTGAGTTGTGTAGTCTCAGTACTGACTTACATTTTTTGAAAATCCCAACAAATGCAAATGCCTGGACTTTGCTAAATGGCATTTGCATTTGGATTGGAACTGGGGCTTTAGTCAGATGATAATGATAATAATTTCAAAACTTGTTTTAATATTTTAATTATGTATTTTATACAATCATTTTTGCTCATCTTTATCAAGGATGTCAATCATTTCGGACATCACTGTATGTTTCTCTGCAAAGTTGGTAGAAAGTTGGTTCCACTAAGTATGAACTCTGTGATACCTGGGGTGGTGTGAAGACATGCAATCAAGACATCCTATTTTTTATCAATTTGGTCAGGTTTTCCGATGTAATTTTAAGGCAGCAAAATGTGAAAACTGCAATTTGTAGCTAACAGGTCAAAGGTCAAAAGAGAAACAACCTATTATTGTCATGGATCCCTGATTACGCACACCTGTCCCCTATTCCCACTGATTAGTACTTGTATAAGTGGGCTGTTGATTATTGTTACAATGTCCGTTGGTGCGTGTGCTTTGGCACCATTGTGGATTGTGCAGATGATTATGGGTCTCATTCTATGTGTTTTTATTTTTAAATCAGTTAAGAACAAATTCTTATTTTCAATGACAGCCTAAGAACAGTGGGCTAACTGCCTTGTTCAGGGGCAGAACAACAGACTTTATCTTGTCAGCTCAGGGATTTGATCTTGCAACCTTCGGTTACTGGTCCAACTCTCTAACCACTAGGCTACCTGCCACTCCAGATAATTGTGTTAATCATTGTGCGAGTGTGTTATTTATTCGAGGTACTCCTCCCTCTTTTGTTTGGGTTTCAACCCTGTGTTTTTGTATAGTGTTTGTTTGGTCTTTGTCCGCGTGCCTTTACATGGCACGTAATTTGGGTGAAATAAAAACCCATATTACACATTACTGCGCCTGTCTCCAGACTCTCTTCATACCAATGTGACAGAATAATCGACCATTAAGGAAGACAGCGGGAATGACCCGTCCGACAACGCTACGACTGGTTCGTCCAGCCCAGCCGCAACTTCAGCAGCTGCAACTGGCCCGTCCGACGCCGTCATAACCCGTCCATCCAACGCCACTGGTCCGTCCGACTCCGCGGCAACTGGCCCGTCCAACGACTCAACTTCGTCAGCTGCATCGGGTCCTGATCGACCCGCACTGCGTTCCAGTGATCTCCCTCGAAGCCGGTGTAGTTGCACTGCTAGTGCAGCACGTCAGGGGGGTATTGTCACGGATCCCTCCAGAACTATAATTACGCACACCTGTCCCCTATTCTTACTGATTAGTACTTGTATAAGTGTGCCCTTTGGTTTCCACTGGGCTGTCATTTATTGTTACAATGTCCGTTGGTGCGAGTGAGTACCTGTGCAGTGTGTTTTGGCTTTCGTGCCATTGTGGATTGCGCAGATGATTACGGGTCTCATCCCATTACATGGCACGCAGTAATTTGGGTGAAATAAAAACCCATATTACGCATTCCTGCGCCTGTCTCCTGAATCTCTTCATACAAACATGACAATTATGATGAATGGTATTTCCCTTCTCTCACTTTTTTGCAATCAACCAACGTCAATCAAAACATTGAGAAATTGGAAAGAAGATGAAATTGGGGAGATGAGAGAAGAACATGAAAGAAAAGGGGACCAAAATTTACCTCCACTTGTAATCAAAGCCTTATGTCAAGTGTTATTAATTTTTTTTTAAAAACACTTTATTTAACTAGGCAAGTCAGTTAACAAATTCTTATTTGCAATGATGGCCTACCCTGGCCGAACCTGGACCAATTGTGCGCCTCCATATGCCTAGTCCTATCTGAAGCAGGTAGCAAATTAAGACCCCTATTTCGGGGACTATTAGCAGTTCTGTATCGGTTCCAACATTTTTGTGTACGAAGCATACTTTGAACGACGCCACATCAATTGCTGCACACTCCGTGACAGTCCTGCTTTCAATGCCGTTCTCCCCTCTTATCTGAATGCAGTACGTGAAATCTGACACCTCATTTGCAGAGGGAACGACATCACATTTTCTGGCATATCCAGACAAAGGATCAAGCTCCCCTGTCTGTGAACCTCGCAGCTCCGATTGCAATATACAGTAGCATATGAAACGGGAGACTAATGATTGCAGCAAATGCAGTCTCATCTCACTGTGATGTTCTCAGGTGGATTGCGAGCTCTCAACAAACTATAATAATTTCAAATAATTGAAGCAAGACCACTTTCTCTTGGTCACAGAGGGACGAAATCACTTCGTTCTTAAAGCTGAAGTTTGATTGAGTCAGCAGGCATTTGAATGGCGTCTGTGTGTACTTTTGTATTGTCACTAACCATGATGTATTTTACAGTTATAAGGTTAAATATTATATTAAGTTGTTTATAACTTGATTGTTACTGTATTTAGAAAGAGTTACAATCATTTCAAACCCTGTTCCCCTACTTTTGTTGAATCGAAAAACAAATTATATATGATTCGTCATATCTGTACTGTGTACATTTAGCATTTTTCCTCAAAATTGACTACACCTCAGCACATTATAATACTTTTTTTTAATAGAAAGGTTAGATTTTTGTCTTTCTGGCTGTACAAGCATTAGTAGGTATTGTTTATTGCCCCCTTGATGATAAAAAAATAATACTTTTGGGCAATGTTCCCTCTAATCTTGGCAATCTTTAAACTTCTTAGGGATCAAATCCCATTAACGGGATCGATTTGACAACATCCGGTGAAATGGCAGAGCGCCAAATTCAAATTAAATTATTAGAAATATTTTCCTTTCATACAACCACAAGAGCAATACACCAAATTAAAGCTTTACTTCTTGTTAATCCAGCCACTGTGTCAGATTTCAAAAAGGCTTTGCGGCGAAAGCAAACCATGCTATTATCTGAAGACAGCACCCCATCAAACAAACACATGACAATCATATTTCAACCTGCCAGGCCCGACACAAAACTCAGAAATAACGATATAATTCATGCTTTACCTTTGAAGAGCTTCTTCTGTTGGCACTCCAATATGTCCCATAACCATCACAAATGGTCATTTTGTTTGATAAATTCCGTCGTTATATATCCAAAATGTCCATTTATTTGGCGCGTTTGATTCAGAAAAACAACGGTTCCAACTCGCCCGTCATGACTACACATTATCTAATAAGTTACCTGTAAACTTTGTCCAAACATTTCAAACAACTTTCCTAATCCAACTATGTATTTGTTTATGTAAATAATCGATAACATTTAAGACGGGATGAACTGTGTTCAATAGCAGATAAAATGAAAGTGGAGCGAGCTTCAGGTTGCATGCCCCAACCACAACAGTACACTTGGCTATCCTCCCAGATAGGAAATGGCTACTTCTTCATTACTCAAAGGAAAAACATCAACCAATTTCTAAAGACGGTTGACATCTAGTGGAAGCAATAGGAACTGCAACCAAGTGCCTTAGAAATCTAGATCCACATAGAAATTCCATTGAAAACAGTCACCTCAACAACAAAAAAATCCTGGAAGGTTTGTCCTCAGGGTTTCACCTGCCAACTAAGTTCTGTTATACTCACAGACATTATTCAAACAGTTTTAGAAACAGAGTGTTTTCTATTCAAATCTACTAATAATATGCATATCCTAGCTTCTGGGCCTGAGTAGCAGGCAGTTTACTTTGGGCACGCTTTTCATCCGGATGTGAAAATACTGCACCCTAGCCTAGAGAGGTTTTAAAATGTTAGCTGACATGGGCTAGTTGAGTGACTGTCAGTGACTGATATAAGAGACACTGCTGATCAACTATGAAATTTCACATTGTGTATTCTACTATCCTAACTAACAGTAAGTTCAGATCCCAACTGACTTCCTAGGGCGAGGCCCGAAGTGGCCGCGTATGTCGCTTATACCTCGAAACGACACTGGAGAGCATCATGATATACAAATAATATTATTTAATTGGGCAGTGTCTCGACACCAACGCCTTGAGTGGTCTCTAAGAACTTTGATGAACAAACATTCTGAAGACAACATGTTTTGTATAATCTACTCCCTCACTGCTGGGGTTTACATGACAGTTTTGGGCGGCAGCCTGAAGATAACCAAAATCCACCTCTCTCATCTCATACTGCGGGCAACAAAGTCAGTATCTTTCTTGCTTCATCATATAATTAGTAAAGAAAGGGCAGTGGAAATGTATGGTATTTAAAGGGATAGTTGACACAAATTATTCAATTACGTGTTGGTATCTTATTAGGTAAGCAGTCTATTGACAAGGTTACCTGGCCAACACTCCAAATGCTAACATTTTAGCATTTGTGGCAGAAATCCAATGCAAGTCAATAGTACATACAGTGCCTTGCGAAAGTATCCGGCCCCCTTGAACTTTCCGACCTTTTGCCACATTTCAGGCTTCAAACATAAAGATATAAAACTGTATTTTTTGTGAAGAATCAACAACAAGTGGGACACAATCATGAAGTGGAACGACATTTATTGGATATTTCAAACTTTTTTAACAAATCAAAAACTGAAAAATTGGGCGTGCAAAATTATTCAGCCCCTTAAGTTAATACTTTGTAGCGCCACCTTTTGCTGCGATTACAGCTGTAAGTCGCTTGGGGTATGTCTCTATTAGTTTTGCACATCGAGAGAATGAAATTTTTTCCCATTCCTCCTTGCAAAACAGCTCGAGCTCAGTGAGGTTGGATGGAGAGCATTTGTGAACAGCAGTTTTCAGTTCTTTCCACAGATTCTCGATTGGATTCAGGTCTGGACTTTGACTTGGCCATTCTAACACCTGGATATGTTTATTTTTGAAGCATTCCATTGTAGATTTTGCTTTATATTTTGGATCATTGTCTTGTTGGAAGACAAATCTCCGTCCCAGTCTCAGGTCTTTTGCAGACTCCATCAGGTTTTCTTCCAGAATGGTCCTGTATTTGGCTCCATCCATCTTCACATCAATTTTAACCATCTTCCCTGTCCCTGCTAAAGAAAAAAAGGCCCAAACCATGATGCTGCCACCACCATGTTTGACAGTGGGGATGGTGTGTTCAGGGTGATGAGCTGTGTTGCTTTTACGCCAAACATAACGTTTTGCATTGTTGCCAAAAAGTTCAATTTTGGTTTCATCTGACCAGAGCACCTTCTTCCACATGTTTGGTGTGTCTCCCAGGTGGCTTGTGGCAAACTTTAAACGACATTTTTTTATGGATATCTTTAAGAAATGGCTTTCTTCTTGCCACTCTTCCATAAAGGCCAGATTTGTGCAATATACGACTGACTGATTGTTGTCCTATGGACAGAGTCTCCCACCTCAGCTGTAGATCTCTGCAGTTCATCCAGAGTGATCATGGGCCTCTTGGCTGCATCTCCTTGTATGAGCTGAAAGTTTAGAGGGACGGCCAGGTCTTGGTAGATTTGCAGTGGTCTGATACTCCTTCCATTTCAATATTATCGCTTGCACAGTGCTCCTTGGGATGTTTAAAGCTTGGGAAATCTTTTTGTATCCAAATCCGGCTTTAAACTTCTTCACAACAGTATCTCGGACCTGCCTGGTGTGTTCCTTGTTCTTCATGATGCTCTCTGCGCTTTTAACGGACCTCTGAGACTATCACAGTGCAGGTGCATTTATACGGAGACTTGATTACACACAGGTGGATTGTATTTATCATCATTAGTCATTTAGGTCAACATTGGATCATTCAGAGATCCTCACTGAACTTCTGGAGAGAGTTTGCTGCACTGAAAGTAAAGGGGCTGAATAATTTTGCACGCCCAATTTTTCAGTTTTTGGTTTGTTAAAAAAGTTTGAAATATCCAATAAATGTTGTTCCACTTCATGATTGTGTCCCACCTGTTGTTGATTCTTCACAAAAAAATACAGTTTTATATTTTTATGTTTGAAGCCTGAAATGTGGCAAAAGGTCACAAAGTTCAAGGGGGCCGAATACTTTCGCAAGGCACTGTTTATTAGCATTTTCACACTTCATGTCCAAATCAACATAAAGTATCAAAAACATTTTTTGTTACTCAATAAAGTTACTTATAAATTATTTGGACGTAAAGCATGAAAATTATAATATAGGTTCCATTGACTTGCATTTGATTTGTGCCACAAATGATAAAAAGTTAGCATTTGAAACAGTTCCAGGTAAACAAAACCATCACATGTGTAACGGTTTTCTTCTGGTGAAAGAGAGGCGGACCAAAACGCAGCGTAGTGGTTATTCATGGTACTTTAATAAAGGCTATACATGAATAAACTAACAAGAACCGTGAAAACTCAAACCAGCCCTATCTGGTGCAAACACAGAGACAGGAACAATCATCCACAAACACACAGTGAAACCCAGGCTACCTAAGTATGATTCTCAATCAGAGACAACTAATGACACCTGCCTCTGATTGAGAACCATACTAGGCCGAAACATAGAAATACCCAAATCATAGAAAAACAAACAGACTGCCCACCCCAACTCACACCCTGACCATACTAAATAATGACAAAACAAAGGAAATAAAGGTCAGAACGTGACAACATGGATTACTGTCATACTTTGCCCATAGACTGCTTACAAGGTAAGGAAACCAATATGTCATTAAAAACATTGGGTGAAATTTACTTTTAAGACGGGACTGCTAGGAATGTTTTTGTAATGTATATCATTTCAGGCAGGTAGCTGCATTATGTGGAATACTAGTGCCTTAGAATGGTGAGATGGTCTTTGTAGTTTCAGGCTTGGATCTAGCATTAGACAACTTTACCTCAGCCATTATCCTTTGACTATTTTGTATTGCACAACATATTAAAGCCAGCAGCAGGTCATTTTTGTAATTTTGTCAATTGTTTCAGGGAACTGATGATCATGCTTTGAATAGAGTAAATGTGTTCATAAGGAAGGGCCCTCTCTTTCGTTTGATGAGATGAAACATTTCAATGTGAGGGGTTGCTAACCACCCTGGCAACATAGGCAGGCCCCAATTTGAAAACAGCGGGTGCTTGGCAAGTCTTGGAAATATAACTAATACCACTAGCACTGGCACAATTTACACTCGACTACATTAATACAACATACAATCTGTGTAGTATCGAGCCTGCCCAGGCTATCTGCCCCCTGAAAAATGTTGTACAATGATTAAAGATGTGATTGGGGAACTGTAAGTTTTTTTTTTTTTACAAGGCAGAGAGTAGCGACCGTCTTAAGTGTGTCTTTGTGTTGATGGTTTCTGTCCTTGACACCAATGTCTTTAAGCCCCTTGAGGGTTGGTGTTGGCACATCCAATGTACTGTTGATTGGTTTCCCGCTGTGTCTGTCATCTAATAAATCGGCCCATCCTCTCTCCCTTCACCCACCCCTACTCAAAGTCAAGCTGGTGCGTAAAGAGCACACCAACATTATTTTAAGAAGAAAACCTACCGCTCATCCTTAAATTAATCTAAAAACTGGACAGGTTTTACTTCCTTGACTATACTTCCCTGTCACCGGAGGTTCGGACACATAAACACAACATCGACAGTTAACCCAGTTCTGAATAAGTGCAACGAGGAATCCTTTTGCTCTCGGTTGAGATGGATGGCAGAATCTGAGGGCTATCTAAGACGAGGAGAGAGTTTTGTGGAGAGTGATTGGACGAGGACGGCAGTGGCACAAGATGTACTCTATAGAGTGATTAATTCAGGACCCAATGTAATTTATTGCCCCTCCACTCCTGTTTTGTAGGTCACTTTGCCATATCAGTCAAGCTGTGCAAACACGGGTCCGATATCAGCGCTGAATAAATTTAAGGAAGATACACAACAAAAAGCAGAAAGGAAGATCACAGATGTTAATAACATTTGTGTTGATGTTGCATCTGAAGCAACAATGTGACAGGGACAGTAACAATGCAAAAATGAGAACGCAACAAGGTAGCGTATCACTTTGCAGTGACAAAGCAAAGCCCCAATTCAGTCAATTTGGTAAAGGAAGATGGCTTTTGATTGGTGGACATTATCATTGGATATTGACGCAAAACCACAATGAATTAAAGTGTATTTATTAATTTTACACATCAATAGTTATATCTGACTCACATGTCTTCATGTAGAAAAAGGTATTAAGTTAATTCAGCCAAATGTCTGAGGAATTCCAGTAGGCTTAAGTGGCTGAAATAAAGCCTTCATTTGAAACTTAAATTAATGGTTGCTAAGCAACATCAATCCTGCAATCCTTCTTTTTTTTACTCTGCTCATGTTAATACATTTTTTCATTGTGGCTCAATGATTATTCATGAAAATGTGTAATGAGAAACGCATATAAAACATTGAAGTCTAAATAAGTAAGTTACTCTAACAAGGCTGTGATGTCCCGAGTATTACGATGGTTGACTACCACTCCTTCCTATATCACCTACTCTCCTACTGGTTCAGCTGTGTTCTGAAGTGTAAAGGGGCTAAACCTATCTTGAGATATGTGCATGACACAATTTGCTCCAATATACACTAACACATGATTTCTACTCAAATGTAAAAAGGTCGTATTCACCCCTGAGAGTTGAGCAGCAGCTGAAACATGTTCAGGTTCAGTACCTAATGATTCACTTCTCAGGCCAGATCTGTGTCTCAACTTACCAAGTGTCCTGCACATTGAATACTGTACAATGCCCCAGTCCCCAGGGAAGCACAGCTTTTTTTATCCAATGGTTCAGTTTTTGACAGCAAAGAGTGCCTCATTGAACGACACAATCCATTTTAATGGTGAAGTGCACTCAAGGAAAGCTTCTGTGGTCTGCCCTTTTGATATCAATAACATGCACAAGTTATAATTAGCGTGGATAATTCCATCCTTCTCGTCCAGGGCTGCGTTCACCAAGGGGCTTCAGGGGACGCTCTGATCTTATTAAAATATGAAATATTGTTTATGTACTTGCTAAAAGCCTAGTTGCCACTCCAAAATACATTTCCCTTGCATTAAGTCAACCTCTGTGCTTCTGTATGTGTGTGTTTGTTGTGGTGTGTGTGTGTGTGTGTGTGTGTGTGTGTGTGTGGGGGGGGGGGGGGGGGGGGGGTGGTACTTCCTGAAATTCAGATTGCAAATGAATACTTGAATATCAACATCCTCATTAATGGAAGCAATGAAGTAGATGGAAAGGAAAAGTGAACAATGTATTCTGCCCTACCAAGCAAAAAGGCAGTAACTGCTCATTTGGTCGAAAATTAGTTAATGTCATTTTTGCTACATTAAATAGATTTTAGCTTCATTTAACTAGGCAAGTCAGTTAAGAACAAATTCTTATTTTCAATGACAGCCTAGGAACAGTGGGTTAAGTGCTTTGTTCAGGGGCAGAACGACAGATTTTTACCTTGTCGGCTCATGGATTTGATCTTGCAACCATTTCAGTTATTAGGCCAACACTCTAACCACTAGGCTACCTGCTTAATCACAAGGGTAAGTATCATGCCTCTATTGTATTGTGTTTTGGAGAAAATGGGGGTCATGTTGAAAGTAACTGCAAGTTACTGTGAAACCAAGGTAAAACAATGTTTCTCAGTTCCATGCTATGAGCAGTTACTGCCTTTTTGCTTGGTAGGGCAGTATTATTAAGTCCAGCCATATTGTAGTTCAAAGACAAGACGAAGTGATTGCTATTGGCAGGGCTGGCTCTATAATGGCTTCATCTGACACAAACACTCTCGTTAGTGGCTCCCACTACTATAAGTTGCAATTTATATTGAGCATATAATCTATTATGCAGACCTATTGATTGATTCTTTTCTTACCCCTGTGAAAGCAATAGTTTATGTATCAGAATGGCTCTAGGGGTTGACGTTCTTTCGCAGTCAGAACGTTTAAAGGTCTCACTCTACAACTATTACAAGCACGGTTTTATGGAACGATGGATGCTATTTTGATAGGGTGAACATAGTTTACACGTCAAACTCTAGCAAGTTAGCAACGTTAACGTTAACGTTTCTGTTGAACACTGCTCAGTCATCTCAGGTGTTCAGTGTTTAGCCACCTTTTACACCACTATATCACAGATGGAAATCACTCAACGCTTTCCTGTCCTCCTCCATCTTTGACAAGGTGCATGGCCATTGAAGTATATTGCAGAAGGTTGGCTAGACTTGAGGGCCAAGTTTAGGGTCAAGTTATTACCTGCCTTCATTCTAAATGTATGTTGTGTTTATTATTATTATTATTATTGGTTATATTTTTGCCTATGTAAAGGCTTGGGATAACGCTGTAATGAAAAGCGGCATACAAATTACATTTATTGTTATTATTATTAAAGACGAGGGCCGCTGTGCACAGCCTACATCACCCTGGGGCGAACCAATGCAGTCATCAGCAACAGCACCAGGGTAGGAAAGGAAACCTCTAGAAGGCTATGGATAAAGAGCAAGTGAAACCGCGGGGGTCGGCTAAGACATTGCTAATTGTATTCCATGATCAACTAACTGGAGGCTAAGCCATCTCAATTGGACGGACCAAAAATACTGTCTCTCGGTTAAATGTGAGTAATATTATCAATGACACAATGTATGTCAGGGTCTGATGGTACTGTACGTCAGACTGATTTCCTCCGAGACATTCACAAAGTGTCTCATTACTTTGAGACAGATTCTGCTCCTTATTTCTTGGCTCGAATACAAAAGAGTCAGACAGACAATGACGCCAAAGCCTAGGCGTAATGTTAGTGTAGGTTTTATCATGTCGTTTCGGATTGGTGAGGACAAGGATACAGGCAATTGTAAAGGAAAGAGCTAGGTTACTGTAAGCCTTCGGAAAGTTTATGAGTAATTAACACAGAATTGAATTTGTAAGAAAGTGCCTCAATGTTTCCTTTAAAGACCTTGAACTTAATTCGACCTTGAACACCCCCGAGGCTTTGGTATTGAATTGACAATCAGTTTGGCATTGAATGGACAAACAGTTTGGCATTGAATGGACAATCGGTTTGGTATTGAATGAACAATCAGTTTGGTATTGAATGAACAATCAGTTTAGGTATTGAATGGATAATCAGTTTGGTATTGAATGGACAATCAGTTTGGTATTGAGTGGACAATCAGTTTGGTATTGAATGGACAATCAGTTTGGTATTGAATGGACAATCGGTTACATAAAGGATCTTAAGTATGCATAAAACAAGATAAGATTAAGATACAATCTTAAAAATGTCAAACATAATTTGCTTTGAATTTGGGACAGCCTATGTTTTACAATATCAACGTGAACATTAATAGATCAAACATGAATAGCTTGGTTTATTTCTTAATTACAACAGACGTTTATGCATTTGATCAGGAAAAGCTTTTTGTGTTGTGTTTTGATATAACACAAAAATGAAAGAGTGAATGCAATGGAATCTAATCACAAAATAGTTAAGCATAGCGTTTATATTTCCTCACACTTTGATTTGCATTATAAATGGATGCATCGCTATATTCATCAAACCGTACATCAATGTAATTATGTGTCAAGATTTTGTTTGTTCTGTTTATCTTGCTTGCTGTAAAAAAGACAGAAAGCGAGAGAGAGAATAACAGTCCTGGTGCAAAGCTACCTGTGGGTTTCTCTCTTTCTATCTGCATGATTGATGACATTTTCCCTAATCCACCTTTTGTTGTCACAAAGACACTTCATCTCTCTCCAACCTGGGAAATAGCCCTTATGAAAATGTGTTTCTTAAACGAGTGACTCAAGCTCGGAAAATAAACATAAACAGTGTTCATGTTGCGTTGTCAGACGAATAGCACTTTCAGAAAACAGATAAGTCATTGCTTTAGGGCTGTCAACGGAAGCTATAGGCCTACACCCAAAGATAAAGCATACTGATACTGCCTGCCGCAATGAGACAGCATCACAACCTATGTAGCCATACAGAAACAGCAATGTCCACCTTACTCTAACATGTGAACTACTTCACATGTGACTGGGAACTCCTGACAATGACAATAGGGAAAGGGACCGTCGATAACACAGAGCTGCTGAAACTGTCTCAATCGATATCTCAAACAGATCCATAAGCATTACGATGTTTCGGCACTCTTCGTCTGGACGTGCTGAGTCTAAGCTGGGGAGAGGAAAGGGTGATTCACGCCTTTAACTGTTAATGTCCACTTTTAAGTAACACTCTCATTCAGTTTGATGCCTTGAGGAGAACAAGCCTGCAAGCAGCTTTACTTCCCCGAGATCTCATTAGCTAAAAGTGCAGCGTCAGAGCTGCAGACTAAGAGTAACAGCACAATCAATTATTTGCCTGTTTTTCTGACGATCACACTTGAATCAATTCAAAGCCCGAAACATCAGGCTATCTATGCACATCACTTGAAAAATAACTCTAACAGTCTACATTGTGCTACTTTGTGTCTTTCTCTTTATAAACTCAGACATTTTAGCAATGAAGGACTAGATGGGGAAACATAGAAGGAAGAAAATTTGACATAAAAAGGAAATGTTAATGTGAGGACTTCATTGGAAAATAAACATGGGCTTTTATGATGTTAATTGCACCTACATTTTATATGCACTTCTAATATGCCATCATGTAAATGAGGTCATTCGGGTTAGAGAAATAACTTCAAAGCGGGAGATAATGGAGTTACTTCCCCTCAATGCATATATCAAATTAATTTAATTACAAGGGGGAGGTAAGCCTCCCTTGATGGAGAGAGGACGGTGATTCAGCTCGCAGAGGACGGTGTGTATATATTCACTTGTATTGAGTACTATGTACTGACGAAACCTGAAGGTGACTCAATGTTCTTCGCAACAATGGTACTGTGTAGCTCAGTTGGTAGAGCATGGCACTTGCAATGCCATGATTATGGGTTTGATTCATGGTGGGGCCAACTATAAAAAACATTTATGCACACATGACTAAGTCGCTTTGGATACAAGCATCTGGTAAATGGCTTATATTGGACATAAATGTTGGTTTCATGAGCAGAAACAAAACATTTGTTTACATCGCTGTTAGTGAGCATTTCTCCTTTGCCAAGATAATCCATCCACCTGAAAGGTGGGGCATATCAAGAAGCTGATTAAACAGCATGATCATTACACAGGTGCACCTTGTGCTGCGAACAATAAAAGGCCACTCTAAAATCTGCAGTTTTGTCACACAACAATGCCACAGATGTCTCAAGTTTTGAGGGAGCGTGCAATTGGCATGCTGACTGCAGGAATGTCCACCAGAGCTGTTACCAGATAATTTAATGCTAATTTCTCTACCATAAACTGCCTCCAATACTGTTTTAGAGAAATTGGCAGTACGTCCAACCGGCCTCACAACTGCAGACCACGTGTAACCACGCCAGCCCAGGACTTCCAGATCCGGCTTCTTCATTTGCGGGATCATCTGAGACCAGCCACCCAGACAGCTGATGAAGCTGAGGAGTATTTATGTCTCTAATAAAGCCCTGTTGTGATGAAAAACAAATGCTGATTCCGGGCCTGGTGCCCCAGTGGGTTGGTCTGGCTCCCAAGTGAGTGGACCTATGCCCTCCCAGGCCCACCCATGGCTGCCCCCCTCCCCAGTCATGTGAAATCCATAGATTAAGGCCTAATGAGTTTCCTTCTATGAAGTGTAACTTGGTAAAATTGTTGAAATCGTTGAAATTGTTGCATGTTGCGTCAGTAGTATAATCTCTTGTGGACAGGCACACATAACAGTATTGTACCATATAATGGTATGGTAATGTCTCTCAACAGATTGTGTGACACGACAACTAATGAACCTTTGACCGGTGCACAGATCTCGTCAATGATCATTTGGACAAATCACATTTATGCAGATTACAGGTTCTCACATCTTTTGAATTTAAGAAGGGAAGGGGACATTTGGGCCATTGCTTTGGTGGAAGGTTTCTGTTTAGTGGCTGAAAGTTTATGTTAATTTCCCCCAAGTACCTAATCGGGCATCTGACACAATTACACAAGATTTTAGTTCTGAGTTTTTGAGATTATATACAGTACATTATGAAGTTTATGGTGTTTAGACCAGACTCAATCAAGGCCCTGCGTATTAGTTTAGAAAACGGCAGTGTATTATGCAATGTACCATGCAGATATTAGATGGTGTGCTTTACATTGAGAGCATTTTCTGGAAAATCACTGCAGGGATTTGCCTTTAAAAGTAGCCAAACTACCATAATGACTTGACATTAAAGGAGGAGGCTGTACTACATTAATAATATTTATGCTCTATTGCCGCCTGCAAAAGTCCATTAATATATTAATGAGGATATGTGTTTTTTAAATATTTGTTACGGTAATGTGGTCTGCCCATTTTTGTGACATTTATCATTTGGATGGTGATATTAGATCTGTTGCTAGTTCTGTCATTGATGCCATTTGGGGACTTGCAAAAAGGAGAAGTCTCTTTTTTCCCCTTTTGAATGATTCATAATTCCCTGGCGTAATAACAATGGGATGCCAGTGTTTGCACCCGAAAGTAGCAGATGCTCAATCAAGCCTCGCTGCACTTTCCCTGGGTGATTTGTGTAATTAGACACCTATATCCAACTAACAGTAGGGCCCTTCCCCCTTCTTCCGAACATGCCATAAGATGTTTTCATCCAATACTGCACTTACGTTGAGTCAAATGTACAACTGAATATACAGATAGTATTTGTTGTATATAATATAGAGCATTATAGTGAATATGGCTAAACATATTTTAAACATAATACAGTACATACTCACTGAACAAAAATATGTACATGTAAAGTGCTGGTCCCATGTTTCATGTGCTGAAATAAAAGATCCCAGAAATGTTCCATATGCACAAAAATATTATTTCTCTCATTGTCAATTGTCAAACTTGTTTATATCCCTGTTAGTGAGTATTTCTCCTTTTCCAAGATAATCCATCCACCTGACAAGTGTGGCATATCAATAATCTGATTAAACAAAATGATCATTACACAGGTGAACCTTGTGCTGGGGACAATAAAAAGCCACTCTGTCACACAACACAATGCCTCAGATGTCTCAAGTTGAGGGAAAATGCAATTGGCAAGCTGACTGCAGAAATATCCACCAGAGCTGTTGCCAGAGAGATGAATGTTAATTTGTCTAAGAAAAGCCGCCTCCAACGTCGTTTTAGAGAATTTGGCAGTAAGTCCAACCGGCCTCACAACCGCAGACCACATGTATGACGTCGTGTGGGCGAGCGGTTTGCTGATGTCAACGTTGTGAACAGAGTGCCCCGTAAGCTATGGACAATGAACACAATTGCATTTTATCAATGGCAATTTTAATGCACAGATACACCGTGACGAGATCCTGAGGCCCACTGTCGTGCCATTCATCCGCCACCATCACATCTGCGTTCCCAGTCATGTGAAATCCATAGATTAGGGTCTAATGAATTTATTTATATTAACTGATGCATCTATAAGAACTGTAACTCAGTAAAATCGTTGCATGTTGCGTTTCTTTTCGGCATATATGATGTATTAGTTGAAATCCTAGTGGGGAAAAAGTACAATCTTGTGACCTATTTTTATATAATAATATCCAGAAACAGCCAGGGAGGAGATGACTGTTGCTACTGGCAACCTTTATCTCTGAGAGTTCTGAGGGGGAGATGCCTGGGCAGGCAGGGCCGGATGATGTGTGTTCTCCATTTGTCTTGCGACTGGAGGCTGAGGACCAACAGAGTCATGAGTTATGAGCCTGCCATTCTAAGTCCCCAACCCCCTTGTTTGGTTCAGAGCTAATTCAAATATATAGCAGAGCATTGGTTTAGAACTAGTATTGTGTACATCAACAAAGGAAGCCTGGGCTAATGTTGTTCGACTGTATGTGGGAATCCCCCAATTACAGAGAGTACCTGCTGTTCTGCTTCACTGAGCTCTATCTCAATGGTCAGGCATCAAGCTAATTCCCTCAGTCTCTGTTAAAATAGCATCCCTCCAAAGATGAACAGAAGGACACAGAGTCCAGGAAGCTGAAGCATCTAATGATTTCTCCCCTTGGCACAGAGCAGCATATTTTGGAGAGGGCATCTGTTTGATAGAAAACTGGCAGAGGTTCGTCCCATCCCACTGGTTTACACATTTAAGCACATTTTCTCATTAGTGGGTTGTTGAGGGTGTAAATCATAGCGGAAAAACAAGACTTTGTGTAATCCGACCCTAAGCTATACTTAGTGGGATTCTTAATGATGCAATGTTTTAGTCTATTTTCCCCCAAAAAATTTAATGTTGGCGTATGCCAAAATCAGAATTAAATTCTGACTAACTATTGTTGGAAATTATGTCACTTCCTGCTTCTACATAGATATCATCATGAGCACATAACTGTCCCTCTGTCAGAGCTTTGGCATAATGTTTTATATATTCCATTGGCCATTAAAGATTCCCCTGAGTACAGAAAGACAATAACTTGAGCATTTGCGTTTCATTGGAGTTCATTTTTGCAATTCCCTTTGTTGTTGGATTTGATATTGACTTCTCTCGTTCTCATTTCAAAGCATTTATCAGCCTGCATGCTCCCTTTGCTCCTAAAGTATCCCATTTTCCACAACTCAAATTCACATTTGAGAGCACTATCGTTAAAATATATAATTTCACTGCATTACACATGCATTTTCACTTTCTGTTTTCCACAGAAATCTTTTTGTTCTTTTCACATGGAAGCCCTGATCTCAATGATGTCTCTGCTAGTCTGTTTGTAAACATAATGTAGGCCACTGCTCAGAACATCACCGATGTGCAGTACCTTTTTGGGAAGGAACATCACTTTTTAAGTATGGCGTTCATCTGAGAAAATCCTCAGGCTTCAGCCATCAGTTGTTAAACCTTTAATAAAAACAATGTTTTTCTCTGCCCTGGCAGCTCAAACTCCGACACCAAAGGAAAGTTTTACAAACTCAGGAAAACAACTGCCCTTTAGACAGGTCTCTTGTGATTTCATCACAAAATCATGTTACGCTAACTTGCTACCACATATAGTCATGTTTAACTATAATCGCTACACAATTAGCTTGCTCTCGGCAGCAACTAACTTCACATTTCAATCAGATACTGTAAATACTACAGTACGTTCTCTCAAAAGCAATGAATTTCACCAACCAAGGTGCTTAGCTAACAATCAGCACTGTCAGTGTGCTAAACTATGGAAATCAAACATCCCTTACAGCAATTCTCTTATTGCACATCATTCATATACTCCAGGGATGATTTAGTGTATGGAAATTCAGTATTATTTTATTTAATCAGTATCCTGTCTGGTCTGCACCCTCACAGAGCCAGCATATTTGCCAATTGACATAAATCACATATATATTATTGGCCATCTGCTTGGCAATCTGCAGCTATTGTTTCAGTGAGGAGACTACCTGCATTTTCCTGTTTTATCATCACCACACACTAATTACGAGACAGACATGTAGTGACTGTCTGACGAAAACCTTATAACTCAATTTTGGAGAGAAATATTTATTGAAAAGCAGGAACTCCTCTCAATGTACTCTGAATATTTCATAACTCTAGGACCAAAAAAATGCATTCAAAATAGCTTGTGATATTTCATGATTGTACAGTATGTTCGTTAATGGCAAAATATGGCATTTTTTTCCCCATTTCCTGAAAATGTTCAGATTTTCATCAGACAGCGACGATAGACCTACTGTATGTTTATTTTTGACCTTTCATAGTGGGTTGTGTTGTTAGTGAAAGATAAGATGCTACAGACTTAAAGGAAATGAGAATCATCTTCAGAGGAAAGGAAACAGCTGTGAATGCAGTCATACACAAAAGGCAATTTAAAACCAGACCATGTGCAGTCAATGCATGTTCGGGAATAAGATTGAGTGCAGGCAAAATGTACTGTATAGCATTGATATAAGCTTTAAGTGTGTGTGAAGGCGTTGCGCTAGCATACCGGGTTTACTGTGGCTAATAGAGTTATATATGTGTTGCTATCGCTATCATTTATTTTTTTATTATCTCTTATTGTTCTTGCTATGTCCAGAAGGAACCTGCAAGTAAGCATTTCATTGGACGATGTACTGTATACCATGCGTATCCCGTACATACCACTAATAAAAGTTGGAACTTGAAACGACTGCTAAGTTTGCTGAACTGATGCTGTCCTAATGTGAAAGAAAAAAAAGGCAACATTGCACAATGCTGATCGACGTGGATATCGATAATGATAACGAATTCATAGCAGATCTCCCAATAAAGGGTACATCATTTCTACTAGATCAAGTGTGAGTAACAAATGCCTCAATAATAAACAAGCATTCATATAAGCAACGTGTGTAACTATTACTGCATCAACACATTAGTGCTCTACACCATTTTCCATTATGAATCGACTTGTACAGTCATCTATGTCTAACTGTTGGAAAGTAAAGACTTCGGTCCACTTCAAATCCTCCAAGTCCATGAGTTCTACACAACTGAATACAGTATTCAAAATCCCTTTGTTTTCATCCTGTGAATTGTTTAGCCTTATGCAGGCTCTGTCTTCTCACACATCATGCTAAATGATGTTCTAACGAGTACTACTGTATTGAGACAAAGCTGTTATTATTTTGTTTGCGCCTCCATGTGGTCAAAATGGACAGTCAGCTCTCCGGGGAAAAACATTCAGCACATGAGAACACAGCAGTCAGTCTACAGGGCCCGAGGAGCAGTCTTCAGTCTGAAAATAACAGGATTCATCCCAGTCTCTCTGATCCTACACCTTAGGCAGTTACACACTAAGTTTTACCCTGCTGTTTGCCAATTGGACTTTGGACTTCCCTGGATAAATGTATTATTAAAGGGGATGACAACCGTGAAGTGGCCAGGCCCAGGGGCAGTACAGGACACAACTCCATCTCAAAGCTTTGCCATTCTGAGAATAGTTAACAATAGAAACAGAGGATCAAAATGTACATTGCAATATGGTTCTGTTATTACATCATTCTGACATGTTTCAGTGTGCAGCATTAGAATGTGGGATGTAGAATGTGATAAACTAGTATAGTTTAGTAGTTATTTGCTTTGGTAATGAATGGCTAATATTAGGCTTTTGTTTGTAGTCCATTAGACAGGGGTTAAAGTTGTCTGATAGGTCAATTGAATGTGTTTTGATTTTGCCTGATTTGCAACATGAGAAGGACAGGGATGTTTACGGCTGGTGCATCGATATGAAATCATTATTAACCCATGAAATGACTTCATTTGTTTTCCGATTAAGCGTGATCAGTGATTGTTCTGCTGCTCATTTTCAAAAGTAAGAGCATTCTTATAAACAGGCCCACTGTTCAGTGAGGTCATCATGTTCAGTGGAAACCAAAGCACATAGATAAGACTTTATATTTGACACATATACATCATTTATATGTGTCCGAATGTGCAAGTATACTTATAACAACGTGTACTTGGTTCAAGAAAATACGATCTCCAAAGTGTTGCTTGACCCAGTAGTTACCATAGTCTTATGTACTGATATGAACGTCATGAATAAGTTCCTAGTTACTTTATCTTCTGAGGTAAGGGTTCGCTAAATTAAGTTAAATTAAAAACATTTTTTTTTTCTGTACCGATCTATGAGGAAGAGATGTGTGGTGTCTCTATTACTTACACAGTACATAGAACCATTAGTTATTTTTCTGTTTGTAGCTAGCCCCCTGTGAACTTAAAAGGTTCACAGTCCATTTTCTTTAGTTCCATCCCCCGTGTTTGTCATGTGACAGTCTTTCCCCCTCAATCATGGGATGCTCCCCTTCACCTTGTCAGCTGAAGGTCCAAATAACCTGCATCGTTTAGAGACGCCTGGAGATGTTGCTTTGACTGTGTTGAGTTCACTGGGGCTTCTACTTTATAATTTTAGATGTATTTTTTATTTGAAGAACTATGATGAATTTGTTCCCCGGCACAAATAAGTATATAACAACTTAGTTTTGAACGCATAAATGCATTTGTCCCTAGCATATAATATGCTATGCTTGCCAGTAAGACGTTGTCACAATCTACACTGCTCAAAAAAATAAAGGCAACACTAAAATAACACATCCTAGATCTGAATGAATGAAATATTCTTATTAAATACTTTTTTCTTTACATAGTTAAATGTGCTGACAACAAAATCCCACAAATGATCAATGGAAATCAAATATATCAACCCATGGGGGTCTGGATTTGGAGTCACACTCAAAATTAAAGTGGAAAACCACACTACAGGCTGATCCAACTTTGATGTAATGTCCTTAAAACAAGTAAAAATGATGCTTAGTAGTGTGTGTGGCCTCCACGTGCCTGTATGACCGTCTGAGCAGACACATGCACATTTGTGGCCTGCTGGAGGTCATTTTGCAGGGCTCTGGCAGTGCTCCTCCTTGCACAAAGGCGGAGGTAGCAATCCTGCTGCTGGGTTGTTGCCCTCCTACAGCCTCCTCCACGTCTCCTGATGTACTGGCCTGTCTCCTGGTAGCGCCTCCATGCTCTGGACACTACGCTGACAGACAAACATTCTTGCCTCAGCTCGCATTGATGTGCCATCCTGGATGAGCTGCACTACCTGAGCCACTTGTGTGGGTTGTAGACTCCGTCTCATGCTACCACTAGAGTGAAAAGCACCGCCAGCATTCAAAAGTTACCAAAACATCAGCCAGGAAGCGGTCTGTGGTCACCACCTGCAGAACCATTCCTTTATTGGGGGTGTCTTGCTAATTGCCTATAATTTCCACCTGTTGTCTATTCCATTTGCACAACAGCATGTGAAATTTATTTTCAATCAGTGTTGCTTCCTAAGTGGACAGTTTGATTTCACAGAAGTGTGATTGACTTGGAGTTACATTGTGTTTTATGTGTTTCCTTTATTTTTTGGAGCAGTGTATATTGTGTTGTGCACCTTTGTTAGGAAAATTATGATTGATTGACTGAACAAATCATTTTAAATGGAACTGTAACTAAGTAAACGTATTTATTATATCTGATTAACAATATGAGTTCATAAGAAGGGATTGTGTGACACAGACAAGGAGTAAATAAAGTTAATGCACACCATTCCAACTAGGAAGAAAGAAATGGGTTGTGGATTAAGTAAACAGATAAGGTAGTTAACCTATGGTTGAACCGACGAAACTTAGCTCTGGGGTGTTTTAGATAAGACAGTTAGTGCATTCCTAGGTTTTCTGTTAATTAGAACTGTCAGCTAAGTGGTGATCGATAATGTTGAGGGGTCAAAAGTTAATTCAGTTGTGTTGTGTGTCCTGTGTATGTGCTAGGGGGGTCAGAATGAACTTTTAAAGTTCCCTATGTCCCGGTCGAGAGGAGGGGATTCTGTTAAGCAATGAAATGACGTCATGTTATTGTATATAAACTGTTGCTCGTGGTAACGTGGCAGCGCGCTCCGAGAATAAATTCTGTTACCTATTATTGATAAGACTGGTCTCCGTCTATTTTATGCAAACAAGAATCTTACATATTCTCATAAAATAGACTAAGGGAATTCAATTAATGAAAACACATTGTTATAATTAAATTACAGTAACAACATCTGGCATTGAAATTGAACCCTGTCAACCCAGTATTCTACTTGGGTCGTTCTATAAATAAAGGGGTTAATGTGTGACATCAGGGTCAACATTTCTTGCAGCTACACATGTCTAGTTACAGGAATAAGAGTTAGGTAGGCAGAATGACAACAAAACATCTACATGTCATTCAATATGTCACATTCTGTTTGTGCTTTAATCAACTTCTGTCTCATTTATAGCCACGCAAAACAACAGTTTTTCTATATATTTTTAGAGTTGCTACATTAATATAATACAAATGGCTTCTGTCAATGAATTCAGCAGCACGACACTTAAGACATTGGTTTGATGTTTAATTCCATTCCTATACACACACATAGTTGCACAGGTGTAAACTGGATACGCCCACGGCACCCTTTAAGGCTGATCCGACATGTCTGGGTAGCTGGAGACCTGCTGTAAACAGTGATAGGATATATTTGCATGTCTACTATTCACACCCTTCATTCCAGCGAGTTAGATGTGCAACCACTTACTAACTATAACTAGGGGCATATCTTCAGTCTACCAATAGATACTGTTGTTTTGGCTGTATAGCATCAAATAATAAGATCACCAATGGCTAGCTAGGTAGCTAGGATATATCATCCAGCTAACCATTTACAGTAATAGCAGTTAATGAATAAGTCAATACATACTAAATCTTATGGGGAAATTGAAAAATCTTACCTTATCTTGGCACTGTGGCACGGTATGTGCAGCTGTTAATCAATTAATTCATATATTACAGATTCATAAATTAAAGATAATGCAGTTAGAAGGGTGAACTTCTACTTTGAAAGGACAGGAAGTGTTGGCTGTGCGCTTGACCAGGCATTGCACATTTAACCCCACCCACATTTGAACGTAGAAATATCAAATTGTTTATGGTTTTATATGCAAAAGCGAATAAACGGTCCGTTTTCACGTCTCCCGATTGCTTCGGAACAAGCGATCAAAACGTACAAGGACCATAATCGTACCGCTAAACAGCGAGACATCAAACAACTGTTACATGTACAACACCTTTAAGTACTGTGTTCATCTCAGAAAATCCTCAAGCTTCAGCCATTAGTTGTTAAACCTTGATCAAAACAATGTTTTTCTCAAACCACCACCCTTTAGACAGGTCTCCTGTGATTTCATCACAAAATCAGGTTTTCTGACTATGCTAACTTGCTACACACTTAGCTTGTTTTCCGCAGCAACAAGCTTCACATTTCCATCAGCTAGCAAGCTATGTTCTCTCAAAAGCAACCCATTTCACCAACCAAGGATCTTACCTAACAATCAGCACTCTGTGTGCTAAACTATGGAAATTAAACATCACTTGTAGCATTTCTCTTATTGCACATCATTCATATAATCTGGGGATGATTGATTGCATGGAAATTAAATATTTTTCATTTAATCAGTATCCTGTCTGTTCCCCACCCTCACAGAGCCAGTATATTTTCCATTTGACAAAAATCACATACATATTGGCCATCTGCTTGGCAATCTGTAGCTATTATTTCAGTGAGGAGATTACCTGCATTTTCCTGTTTTATCATCTCAAAGCACTAATTACGAGATAGACATATCGACGCTGTCTGACAAAAACCTTTACATTTATTGAAATACACTTTCATGAATGTAGTACCAAGAAAATGTTTTCAAAATAGCTTCTGAAGTTTCATAATTGTATGTTTGTTAATGGGGAAATATGGTAATATTTGCATGCCCTGGCCATAGAGGCTTTTATTCTCTATTTTGGTTAGGCCTGGGTGTGACTAGGGTGGGCATTCTATGTTCATTTTCTATGTTTTGTATTTCTTTGTTGTTTGGCCGGGTGTGGTTCTCAATCAGAGGCAGCTGTCTATCGTTGTCTCTGATTGTGAACCATAGGAATCTTTTTCCCACATGGGTTTTGTGTGTAGTTGATTTCTATTTAGTGTTTTCACCTTTCAGGACTGTTTCGGTTATTCCCTTTGTTATTTTTGTATTTAGTGTTCAGTGTCAATAAACAAATATGAACACGTACCACGCTGCACCTTGGTCCTCACCTTCTTCCACCAACAGCCGTTAAAAATATTTTCAATTTCCTAAAATATTTCTGTTTTTCATCAGACAGCGATGACAAGCCTACTGTATGTTTATTTTATTGAGTTTCCATAGTGGGTTGTGTTGTTCGTCAAAGATTGGATGCTACAGACAAACGAAATTACAACCAGCGGATGTAAACAACTGTGACACAGAATGCGGACATAAACAAATCACAATTTAATAGTCAGTGAATTTTCGGAATAAGGTTGAGTACCGGGAAAATGTACTGTATAGCATTGTCAGCTTTAAGAAGTGTGTATGTATGCTTTGTAGATACTATAGCTAATAACAACTTGTATTGAGCTGTAAGCAAAGTATGTGTTGCTATTGCTGTCATTTATTGTATTATTTCTCATTGTTCTTGCTTTGTCCAGAAGGAACCTGCAGGTAAGCATTTTGTTGGACGATGTATACTATGCGCATTCCGTACATGCGACTAATAAAACTTGGACCTTCAAACAGCTGAGTTTGCTGAACTGATTCTGTGCTAATGGGAAATAATAAAGTGACATGTCACAATGCAGATCGATGTTGATTAAGATAATGAACTCTCCCAATAAACATACAGTTGAAGTCGGACGTTTACATACACTTAGGTTGGAGTCAATAAAACTCGTTTTTCAACCACTCCACAAATGTATTGGTAATTAACAAACTATAGTTTTGGTAAGTCGGTTAGTATGTCTACTTTGTGCATGCCACAAGTAACTTTTCCAACAATTGTTTACAAACAGATTATTTCACTTATAATTCACTGTATCACAATTCCAATGGGTCAGAAGTTTACATGCAATAAGTTGACTGTGCCTTTAATCACCTTGGGAAATTGCAGAAAATGATGTCATGGCTATAGAAGCTTCTGATAGGCTAATTGACATCATTTGAGTCAATTGTAGGTGGATGTATTTCTAGGCCTACCTTCAAACTCAGCGCCTCTTTGCTTGAAATCATGGGAAAAACAAAAGAAATCAGCCAAGACCTCAGAAAAAGAATTGTAGACCTCCACAAGTCTGGTTCATCCTTGGGAGCAATTTCCAAATACCTGAAGGTACCACATTCATCTGTACAAACAATAGTACGCAAGTATAAACACCATGGGACCACACAGCCATCATACCGCTCAGGAAGGAGACAGAACATGTCTCCTAGATATGAACATACTTTGGTGCAAGAAGTGCAAATCATTCCCAGAACAACAGCAAAGGACCTTGTGAAGATGCTGGAGGAAACAGGTACAAAAGTATCTATATCCATAGTAAAATGAGTCATTTATCAACATAACCTGAAAGGCCGCTCAGCAAGGAAGAAGCCACTGCTCCAAAACCGGCATAGAAAAGCTACACTACGGTTTGCAACTGCACATGGGGACAAAGATAGTAAAACATAACATTGACATAAAACACTAGAGTACCCACCCTAGTCACACCCTGACCTAACCAAAATATATACAAAACAGAGATATCTAAGGTCGGGGCTTGACAACAGGGGTGGCAGCATCATGTTGTGGGTGTGCTTTGCTGCAGGAGGGACTGGTGCACTTCACAAAATAGATGGCATTATGAGGGAGAAAATTATGTGGATATATTGAAGCAGCATCTCAAGGCATCAGTCAGGAAGTTAAAGCTTGGTCGCAAATGGGTCTTCCAAATGGACAATGACACCAAGCACACTTCCAAAGTTGTGGCAAAATGGCTTGAGGACAACAAAGTCAAGGTATTGGAGTGGCCATCACAAAGCCCTGACCTCAATACTATAGAAGATTTGTGGGCAGAAAAAGCGTGTGCGCGCAAGGAGGCCTGCAAACCTGACTCAGTTACACCAGCTCTGTCAGGAGGAATGGGCCAAAATTCACCCAACTTATTGTGGGAAGCTTGTGGAAGGCTACCCGAAATGTTTGCCCCAAGATAAACAATTTTAAGGCAATGCTGCCAAATAATAATTGAGTGTATGTAAACTTCTGACCCACTGGGAATGTGATGAAAGAAATAACTCATTCTCTCTACTATTATTCTGACATTTCACATTCTTAAAATGAATTGGTGATCCTAACTGACCTATGACAGGGGATTTTTTATCTGGATTAAATGCCAGGAATTATAAAAACTGAGTTTAAATGTATTTGGCTAATGTGTATGTCATCTTCCGACCTCAACTGTATTTACCTCTTTACATTTTTGGAACAAAAAATGAAGTTCTGTTGTACGTGAATATCCAAAACCCAAAGTACCCATTTGGGATTCATGAAAGGGTACTTAAATTGCTAATAATTATAGTTTGATTTACAAATGCCTCATTAATAAGACAAGCATTCATGTAAGTGACTTGTTTAACTATTACTGTATCAACATATTAGTGCATTACTCCACACTCCGGTATGAATCCACTTGTAAAGTCGTTTACGTCAAACTGTTTGAAGGAATCTTAAAACTGTGTTCAGTTGTGTAGAACTCAAGGACTTGGAGGATTTACTTTACATCTCTTACTGTGGATTGAGAAGCCTTGTGCAGGCTGCATATTCTCACGCACCATGCACAATGATGTTCTAATGAGTACTACTGCATTGAGACAAATGTATATTTTTTTTATTTGTTTATCCCTCCATGTGGTCAGAATAGACAGTATGATGTCCAGGGAAAAGCATTCAGCACGTGATAACACAACAGTTAGTCTGAAGGGCCCGAGGAGCTGTCTTCACTGAAAATAACACTCTGATCCTATCTCTTGGGGACTTATACATTAAGCTTCCCCCTGCCCTTTGCCAGTATGATTTTCTATTTCCCTGGATAAAGGTTTCATTAACGGGGGAGACAATTGTGAAGTGTCCAGGCCCAGGGGCAGAGCAGTACACAACTCCATCTCAAAGCTTTGCCATCCTGAGAACAGTTAACAATCTAAATAGTGGATCAAAATGTCCATTACAATATTGTGAATAGTTCTGTTTTTACATTATCCTGGCATGCTTCAGTGTGCAGCATTAGAATGTGAAATGTAGAATGTGCTATACTACTTTGGTTTAGTAGTTATTGTAACTTTTTTCCTCCTCTTCTGACGAGTATGAAGGATCGGACCAATGCGCAGCGTGGTAAGTGTTCAAGTTATTTATTGGGAACAGAAACACTAAACAAAATAACAAAGAGAGTGAAACGAAAACGAAACAGTCCTGTAAGGTGCAGAAACACAAAACAACTACCCACAAACACCAGGTGGGAACAGGCTACCTAAGTATGGTTGTAACGGTTTTCTTGATGCGAAGGAGAGTCGGACCAAAATGCAGCGTGTAGATTGCGATCCATGTTATAATGAACAAATGTAAAACACGAATCAATACAAATACTACAAAATAAAGAACGTAACGAACGTAACGAAAACCTAAACAGCCTATCTGGTGAAAACACATAGACAGGAACAATCACCCACAAACACACAGTGAAACCCAGGCTACCTAAATATGGTTCCCAATCAGAGACAATGACGAACACCTGCCTCTGACTGAGAACCATATCAGGCTGAACATAGAAATAGACAAACAAGACATGAAACATAGAATGCCCACTCAGATCACACCCTGACCAATCAAAACATAGAAAATACAAAGTAAACTATGGTCAGGGCGTGACAATGGTTCTCAATCAGAGACAACGATTGACAGCTGCCTTTGATTGGGAACCATACCAGGCCAAAACCAGAAATACAAAACATAGAACAAAAAAATAGAATGCCCACCCCAACTCAAGCCCTGACCAAACTAAAATAGAGGCATAAAAAAGGAACTACGGTCAGGACGTGACAGTTATTTGCTTCCTGATAACGTTTTAACAAGCACTGGTAATGAATGGCTCATAGTAGGCTTTTGTATTTAGTTTATTAGACAGGGGTTAAAATGGTCTGAATCATCGATTGAGTGGATTTTAATTTTGCCTGACATGTAACAGGGGAAGGTCAGGGACGTTAATGGCTGGTGCATCGAAATTAAATCATTATTAACCCATGAAATTACTTAATTTGTTTCCGAAAAGGCGTGATCAGTGATTGCTCTTTTGGTAATTTTCAAAATTCAGAGCTTTATTATAAACATATCACTGTTCAGTGAGATCATCATGCTTCATGGAAACCAAAGCACATACAGTATATAATACTTTATATTTGACACAAACAAACATTGATATGTGTACATTTCCTTTAGAAAGTATCCACACCCCTTGACTTTTTCCACATTTTGTTGTTACAGCCTGAATTTAAAATTGATTACATTGAGATGTTTGTCACTGGCCTACACACACTAACCCATAATGTCAATGTGGAATTATGTTTTTTGAAGTTTTTACAAATTCATAAAAAAGGAAAAGCTGAAATGTCTTGAGTCAATAAATGTTCAACAAGTCACAAAATAAGTTGCATGGACTCACTCTGTGCAGTAATATTGTTTAACATTATGTTTCAATGAATACCTCATCACTCTACCGCACACATACAAATTACCTGTAAGGTCTGTCAGTCGAGCAGTGAATTTCAAACATTCACTCACAAAGACCAGGAAGGTTTTCCAATGCCTCGCATAGAAGGGCTCCTATTGGTAGATGGGTAAAAGAAACAGACTTTGAATATCCCTTTGAGCATGGTGAAGTTATTAATTTAACTTTGGATGGTGTATCAATACACACAGTCACTTCAAAGATACAGACATCCTTCGTAACGAAGTTGCCAGAGAGGAAGGAAACTGTAATGGTTTTCCTCCTCCTCTTCATCTGATGAGGAGAGGCGAGAAGGATCGGAGGACCAATGCGCAGCGTGGTAAGTGTCCATGGTTGTTTATTTAAAAAACATAAACTGAACAGTATGAATACAAAAACAATGAACGTGAAACGGCCGAAAACCGAAACAGTACCGTGTGGTGAAAAACACAGACACGGAAACAAACACCCACAAACAAACAGTGAAACCCAGGCTACCTAAGTATGATTCTCAATCAGAGACAACTAATGACACCTGCCTCTGATTGAGAACTATACTTGGCCGAAACATAGAAATCCCAAAATCATAGAAAAACAAACAGACTGCCCACCCCAACTCACGCCCTGACCATACTAAATAACGACAAAACAAGGAAATAAAGGTCAGTACGTGACAGAAACAGCTCAGGGATTTCACCATGAGGCCAATGGTGACTTTAAAACAGTTACAGAGTTTAATAGCTGTGATTGGAGAAAACTGAGGATATATCAACAACATTGTAATTACTCCATAATACTAACCTAAATGATAGAGTGAAAATAAGGAAGCCTGTACAGAATTAAATATATTACCATCCTGTATGCTACAAGGCACTAAAGTAGAACTGCAAAACATGTGGCAAGGGATTTAACTTCTTGTCCTGAATACAAATTGTTATGTTTGGGGCAAATCCAACACAACACATTACTGAGTACCACTCTCCATATTTTCAAGCATAGTGGTGGCTACATCATGTTATGCGTGCAATAATTATGGACTTGGAGTTTTTCAGGAAAATATAAATCACAGGCCAAATCCTAGAGAAAATCCTGGTTCGGTCTGCTTTCCAACAGATAATGAGAGATGAATTCATCTTTCAGCAGGACAATAACCTAAAACACAAGGCAAAAATACATATTTCCCTCATCAAAATGCAAATAAATTTATAACATTTTTGACATGCGTTTTTCTGGATTTTTTTTATGTTATTCTGTCTCTCACTGTTCAAATAAACCTAACATTAAAATTATAGACTGATCATTTCTTTGTCAGTGGGCAAACTTACAAAATCAGCAGGTGATCAAATACTTTTTTCCCCCCACTGTACATGAACGTATAGTTAAAGTGACTATGCATATAAGATAAACAGAGAGTACCAGCAGCGTAAAGAGGGTTGGGGGGCACACAATGCAAATAGTCCGGGTAACCATTTGGTTACCTGTTCAGGAGTCTTATGGCTTGAGGGTAAAAACTGTTGAGAAGCCTTTTTGTCCAAGAGTTGGCACTCCGGTACCGCTTGCAATGCGGTAGTAGAGAGAACAGTCTATGACTGGGGTGGCTGGGGTCCTTGACAATTTTTTACGGCCTTCTTATGGCACCTCTTGGTGTAGAGGTCCTGGATGGCAGGCAGCTTTGCCCCAGTGATGTACTGGGCCGTATGCACTACCCTCTGAAGTGCCTTGCGGTCAGAGGCCGAGCAATTTCCGTACCAGGCAGTGATGCAACCGTTCAGGATGCTCTCGATGTTGCAGCTGTAGAACCTTTTGAGGATCTCAGGACCCATGCCAAATCTTTTTAGTTTCCTGAGGGGGAATAAGCTTTGTTGTGTCATCTTCTGGACTGTTAGTAGTTGTTGTTGTTGATGTGGACACCAAGGAACTTGAAGCTCTCAACTTGCTCCACTACAGCCTCGTCGATGAGAATGGGGGCGTGCTTGGTTCTCCTTTTCCTGTAGTCCACAATCATCTCCTTAGTCTTGGTTACGTTGAGGGATAGGTTGTTATTCTGGCACCACCCGGCCAGGTCTCTGACCTCCTCCCTATAGGCTGTTTCGTCGTTGTCGGTGATCAGGCCTACCACTGTTGTGTCGTCTGCAAACTTAATGATGGTGTTGTAGTCATACCTGGCCATGCAGTCGTGGATGAACAGGGAGTACTGGAGGGGACTGAGCACGCACCCCTGGGGAGCTCCAGTGTTGAGGATCATGTGTTGCTACCTAACCTCACCACCCGGGGATGGCCCGTCAGGAAGTCCAGGATCCAGTTGCAGAGGGAGGTGTTTAGTATCAGGTTCCTTAGCTTAGTGATGAGCTTTGAGGGTACTATGGTGTTGAACGCTGAGCTGTAGTCAATTAATAGCATTCTCACATAGGTGTTCCTTTTGTCCAGGTGGGAAAGGGCAGTGTGGAGTGCAATAGAGATTGCATCTTCTGTGGATCTGTTTGGGCGGTATTTTCAAATTGGAGTGGGTCTAGGATTTCTGGGATAATGGTGTTGATGTGAGCCATGTCCAGCCTTTCAAAGCACTTCATGGCTACGGACATGAGTGCTATGGGTCTGCAGTCTGTAGGCAGGTTGCCTTTGTGTTCTTGGGCACAGGGACTATGGTGGTCTGCTTGAAACATGTTGTTATTACAGACTCAATCATGTTGAAAATGTCAGTGAAGACACCTGCCAGTTGGTCAGCACATGCCCGGAGCACACATTCTGGTAATCCGTCTGGCCCCTCAGCCTTGTGTATGTTGACCTGTTTAAAGGTCTTACTCACGTCAGCTACAAAGAGCCGATCACACAGTCGTCTGGAACAGCTGATGCTCTCATGCATGCCTCAGTGTTGCTTGCCTCGAAGTGAGCATAGTGATTTAGCTCGTCTGGTAGGCTTGTGTCACTGGGCAGTTTGCGGCTGTGCTTTCCTTTGTAGTCTGTATTAGTTTGCAAGCCCTTCCACATCCGACGAGCGTTGATTCAATCTTAGCCCTGGATTTAAGCTTTGCCTGTTTGATGGTTCGTCGCAGGGCATAGCGGGATTTCTTGTAAGCTTCCGGGTTAGCTAAAGAGCAGCTCTACCCTTTAGCTCAGTGAGAATGTTGCCTGTAATCCATGGCTTCTGGTTGGGGTATGTACGTACAATCACTGTGGGGACGACGTCCTCAATGCACTTATTGATAAAGCCAGTGACTGATGTGGTGTATTCCTCAATGTCATCGGAAGAATCCCAGAACATGTTCCAGTCTGTGATAGCAAAACATTCCAGTAGTTTAGCATCTGACCACTTTTTTATAGATCGAGTCACTGGTGCTTCCTGCTTTAATTTTATCTTGTAAGCAGGAATTAGGAGGATAGAGTTGTGGTCAGATTTACCAAATGGAGAGCTTTGGAGTGCTTTGTATGCGTCTGTGTGTGTGTGGAGTAGAGGTGATCCAGAATTTTTTTTTCCCTCTGGTTGCACATTTAACATGTTGATAGAGATTTGGTAGAACTGATTTAGGTTTTCCCTGCATTAAAGTCTCCGGCAACTAGGAGCGCTGTCTCTGGGTGAGCGGTTTAATGTTTGTTTATTTCCTTATACAGCCGATTGAGTGCGGTCTTAGTGCCGTATCTGTTTGTGGTGGTAAATAAACAGCCACGAAAAGTAGAGCTGAGAACTCTCTTGTCAAGTAGTGTGGCCTGCAATTTATCACAATATACTCTACTTCAGGCGAGCAAAATCTAAAGACTTCCTTAGATTTCGTGCACCAGCTGTTGTTTACAAATATGCCCCCCCTTGTCTTACTTGTCTGCTGTTCTATCCTGCCGGTGCAGCGTATATCCCGCTAGCTGAATATCCATGTCGTCATTCAGCCGCGATTCCGTGAAACATAGGATATTACAGTTTTTGATGTCCCCTTGGTAGGATATTCGGGATCGTACCTCGTCTTGTTTATTGCACCTTGATATTGTTGGTAATGGCAGCTTTCCTACTCGCCTTCTGCGGGTCCGGACGAGGCATCCGGCTCTTCGTCCTCTGCGTCGCTTCCTTTTGCGAATAATTGGGGTGTTTGGAGAATATCGTGTGAGTCCTGCTTGTTGTTGAAGAAAATCTTTGTCTAATCCGAGGTGAGTGATCGCTGTCCTGATATCCAGAAGCTCGTTACAGTTGCAGAAACATTATGTACAAAATAATTTTCAAATATCGCGAAAAAACCCCACATACAGTGAGTGCCTTGCGAAAGTATTCGGCCCCCTTGAACTTTGCAAACTTTTGCCACATTTCAGGCTTCAAACATAAAGATATAAAACTGTATTTTTTTGTGAAGAATCAACAACAAGTGGGACACAATCATGAAGTGGAACGACATTTATTGGATATTTCAAACTTTTTTAACAAATCAAAAACTGAAAAATTGGGCGTGCAAAATTATTCAGCCCCCTTAAGTTAATACTTTGTAGCTCGACCTTTTGCTGCGATTACAGCTGTAAGTCGCTTGGGGTATGTCTCTATCAGTTTTGCACATCGAGAGACTGACATTTTTTCCCATTCCTCCTTGCAAAACAGCTCGAGCTCAGTGAGGTTGGATGGAGAGCATTTGTGAACAGCAGTTTTCAGTTCTTTCCACAGATTCTCGATTGGATTCAGGTCTGGACTTTGACTTGGCCATTCTAACACCTGGATATGTTTATTTTTGAACCATTCCATTGTAGATTTTGTTTTATGTTTTGGATCATTGTCTTGTTGGAAGACAAATCTCCGTCCCAGTCTCAGGTCTTTTGCAGACTCCATCAGGTTTTCTTCCAGAATGGTCCTGTATTTGGCTCCATCCATCTTCACATCAATTTTAACCATCTTCCCTGTCCCTGCTGAAGAAAAGCAGGCCCAAACCATGATGCTACCACCACCATGTTTGACAGTGGGCATGGTGTGTTCAGGGTGATGAGCTGTGTTGCTTTTACGCCAAACATAACGTTTTGCATTGTTGCCAAAAAGTTCAATTTTGGTTTCATCTGACCAGAGCACCTTCTTCCACATGTTTGGTGTGTCTCCCAGGTGGCTTGTGGCAAACTTTAAACAACACTTTTTATGGATATTTTAAGAAATGGCTTTCTTCTTGCCACTCTTCCATAAAGGCCAGATTTGTGCAATATACGACTGATTGTTGTCCTATGGACAGAGTCTCCCACCTCAGCTGTAGATATCTGCAGTTCATCCAGTGTGAGTGATCATGGGCCTCTTGGCTGCATCTCTGATCAGTCTTCTCCTTGTATGAGCTGAAAGTTTAGAGGGACGGCCAGGTCTTGGTAGATTTGCAGTGGTCTGATACTCCTTTCATTTCAATATTATCGCTTGCACAGTGTTTAAAGCTTGGGAAATCTTTTTGTATCCAAATCCGGCTTTAAACTTCTTCACAACAGTATCTCGGACCTGCCTGGTGTGTTCCTTGTTCTTCATGATGCTCTCTGCGCTTTTGACGGACCTCTGAGACTATCACAGTGCAGGTGCATTTATACGGAGACTTGATTACACACATTGTATTTATCATCATTAGTCATTTACGTCAACATTGGATCATTCAGAGATCCTCACTGAACTTCTGGAGAGAGTTTGCAGCACTGAAAGTAAAGGGGCTGAATAATTTTGCACGCCCAATTTTTCAGTTTTTGATTTGTTAAAAAAGTTTGAAATATCCAATAAATGTCGTTCCACTTCATGATTGTGTCCCACTTATTGTTGATTCTTCAAAAAAATACAGTTTTATATCTTTATGTTTGAAGCCTGAAATGTGGCAAAAGGTCGCAAAGTTCAAGGGAGGCGAATACTTTCGCAAGGCACTGTAAAAGCACAATTGGTTAGGAGACTGTAAAACGGCAGCCATCTCCTCTGGCGCAATCTTGTTATAAAGTATTTAGTCAGAGGTGTGAATATTTATGTAAATGAGATATTTAAATAGAAAAAACTTGTTTCACTTCGTCATTATAGGGTAAGAAAATAATGTATTTAATCCATTTTGAAATCCGGCTGTAACACAACAAAATGTGGAGTAAGTCATGGGGTACGAATACTTTCGGAAGGCACCGTAAGTACACTTACAACAACTTGTATCAAGAAAACATTATCTCCAAAGTGTTGCTTGACCCAGTAGTTAACATAGTCTAAACTACTGATATGAACGTCACAAATAAGTACCTACTTACTTTAAGTTTCCATAAGTTTTAGTTTTTTTCTGTACCGAACTATGAGGACGAGAGGTAGTGTGGTGCCTCTATTACATACACAGTACAGAGAACCATGGGGTATTTTTGTGTTTCAAGCGAGTCCCCCCCCATGGACTTAAAAGGTTCATAATCAATTCCTTTTGTGCCATCCCATGTGTGTGCCGAGTGGCACCCTTTCCCCCTCAATCATGGGAGATGCTCCCCGTCACCTTGTCAGTTGACAATACAAATAAACTGTATCGTTTAGAGACGCCTGGAGATGTTGCTTTGACTGTGTTGAGTTCACTGGGATTTTTTTTTAATGATTTGAGGAACTATGATGAATTTGTTCCCCGGCACAAATAGTCATATAATTATTTAATTTTTAAATTGTCAGTGCATTTGTCCATAGCATATAATAGGTGATGTTTTCCAGCAAACTCTATTGTGTTGTGTGGTTCTGGCATTAAAATTCACCCGTCAGGCCAGTAAGCTACTTCCAAAAACACTGGTAGGCCTGTACCTTTCTCATTTCTAACCCTGTCTCTCGAGTTCTCTCTGTTCCTCTCTGAGCTGACATTGGTCATTGACCTCTCCTACAATGTGCTGAACTGCGTACTGTAATCTACTCCGCACTCCTGGTTCTTTCTGCCCAGCCCTCGGATGCCTTGATTATCCTAGCAGCTCAACTTGTTGATCTCAACTCAGGCTGGCGTCATCATGGCTGTCTTTATGTTACAGTAAAAAAGGTAACTCCCAATTGTCTATATTATGATATAACAGTATTCTTTCAATGTCACATCCTGAATCATCACAAAGGGATGGAGTAGCTCACAAGCCTCTGAATTGGAATTCCGATTAATTTAATTAATTTAACTGTGCACCATTGAAGGCATCTGGGCGGGTTGTGTACTGACACCCTAAATATAAAGTAGGCCAATCACGCAGCTTATGTCATCCCACTCATTTTCTTTGCACTGAATTTGGACACATCTAAGGCCCGGTTTCCCAAAAGCATCTTAAGGCTAAGTTCATCATAAGATTCTTCGTAGAAGCATCGTTAAATCTCAGAGCTGTTTCCCAAAACCATCGTTATTAACGTTGCACTTGAAAACCCTCGTAATCTAACGCCTGCCTCGGACCACTCGTAGATCAGCTAAGTGTGTTGTTAGAGGCTTTTTTGCCCTTCCATGTCATTTTATACACCGAACATCTCCACTAAACATAGAATCTCATGGTTTATCTGTCTCTCTCTGACCGGCAACTGCCGATAACTTCACTACAAACACAAAATTTAAATTGTTTGCAATTGATACAAACAAGTGCCGTATCAAATGAAAACTGAGATGACTGCATTAAAATATAAATACAGTAGGCTACATACTGTATGCCTATTTAAATCATATTGAAATACACTTCATGTTCAATAAATTGAGTTTGCTACTTGTAGGTTACTGTTTGTAAATTGTCTCAATGTGTTTTATAATGTGTAGCCTAACATGTGCACAATGATATGCCAAACCTGTTATTTTGTGCATTTTTATTGGGCGATTAGAATAAGCCAAGTCAACAGTTGTAGCCGTAAGTGGTAATATCTCTCTAGAAGCTGATCCGTCGTCAGTATTGTGAAATAATTATAATGTCAAGGTACGATTTGAATTGAGAAACCTGATCCGAGAGCAGCGCTGATTTTCTTTCAATCTTAAGTAGCTAGGAATACTTTTAGTAATAACATCCTATGTTCTCCAGAGCTGTTGTCTTCTGACTAACTGTCCACCTCTGCTGTCAATGTGTGTTATGTATTGATCTAATTGTTCAAGAAATGGCTTGTGCACTGTAATAAAATAGGGCTTAACTTGAAGTGACATTGACTTGGCCAAAGAAATGTGTGGCACTGCCACTCTACAGACTTAAACAGCAGAGTAGTATCAGTTGAATCATGCATATCAGTTAGCATTTTATTCAGGATATTAATGTTGAACTTTAAGGGCTTCATCATAAATACAAATGTGACATGGCAAAGATTCCGGATTGAGCATCTCGAAAATAAACTGTCCGTCTGTCATTTGAAATGTTCAGTCATCTCACACTCAGAGTGAACGTTATGAATATTGTACTGTACATTCTGAGATATTAAAACCTCTTGTCCTGTACAATAAAAGTTATATGCCCACTCAACTCTTTTGTATTCAGGCCCTGTCAGTTCATCTGGCACATAATGTGTTTGTCAGGTATGAAAGGCCCCGGGGCAGCACTGCCTGAACTTAAGCCATACGTCTTTCTTTCATTACTTTGTCATTCGAATCCAGTGGCCTTGAACAGTGCCCATTAATCTCAGGACCAGGCATCTGACTCAGAGTGGCATACCATGTCATGCCTACCCACTGTTTGATGGGAGAATTACATTACGGCAAGTTGCAATCTGTTCAAATAAAGATGAGGGTGTATGTGCACTTAGTCACGGTCATTTGCTGACATTTTGTTTGTTGTGGAGACATTTTTGGTAATACAAAAACACATTTTTGTTTCACATGCATTATGAATAAGGTAGATACAAATTGCCATAGCAGTTGTGGTGAATGTGAGGAGTTAGCGGAGAGATTTGTATGTACTGTCTGGAATATTCAGAGAGCTATTTATGATTATAGATTGTTGCCAGAGCCATCTGTAATTCCTGTCTTAATGACTTTTCTTGGGGATAACAACACAATTATATGAATTTCGAGCGCAAATCACCTTTATTAGATTTTGTCATGTTTGGGTCCTCTGCTGAATCTCAAATTTAGCCGTCATGAGGTGTGATTCAATTAATTGTATCACAATCAGAGGTCAATATTACAGTTTGGAAATTGGGCCCAGTGACAGGGAGGTTCTGAACGCATTCAATAATTTCCCTCTTGTTGTTAGTATGCATTACATTCAATGATTTTATGATCAATTTGTGAACTCAGCCACACTAACACTGGCCTGGGTAATTTACTGGACAGAAAATGAGGGTTGTCTCGCAAAACAAATAAATACATTAGCATTCATTAAGGCATGTTACAGTGCCTGACACTGATCAGTGTCTATTAGGATTGGGTCTGATGCATCAAATACTTGTTGTCTTAAACACAGACGTGAGAGCACAGTCACGCACCTCTCTGAAGTCCTTCATGTCATTATCTACCTAATTGTTTTTTCGAAAATGATCATCATGAAGGAGAATGATCCCAAAAGCCTGTGCTCATACAGGGTTTATATTCTTACTGTATTTGTATGACGCTGATCTTTAAATGCTTTGCTCCCTGTTAATGAAATGTATGTGATGTTCATCGCACTCCATATTTTGATTTGATTAAATATGAAGACAGACGGGCTGGGATTCACTGAACAAATGATCTAATTGTGTCTGGTATGCATTGATGAGATATTATTGGCTACATGAAGTGTTTTCTTCAATACTGTCCTTTAACCTAGCTTATCATTGGGAAGTTGATGCTCCGTAGTGGATTTTGCTTGGAGCTTGCACTTTCAGAACAATTCCATTAATCCCATTGTGCCGTGAAAACGGAATAAAGCGCAGCGCAAGTATTCAGCATATGTATTCGACCCAGGTCTGTAGGTTATGTTACGACTCGGCATCATGGTTTGCATTTTGTCCTTTGACTGAAAGGTGAGCTGTTGTATTGACAAGAGCGTCGGGATAAACCATGCTTATGTTTACCAACGCATTCCGCTAGACTTTAGTTAATCTCTCTTCATCCCCTCGTAACTGTGTGTACGACCAAAGCATTTGCAATTTGTTCGTTTGTGTTGTGTGCGGTGTGTACAAAGGGGCTTGATTTGCTTGAATGCCCATCCCTTTCTCAGCCAAACAAATCAGAGCATACTTCACTGGGTCTTCAGTGTTTTCATGCATACCAATGTGCTCAAATCTGCCAATCGATGGCATTTTTTAATTGAATGTAGATGAAGCCTTTTGTATTTAATGTGATTCATGCACCCTTCACACTTTTGTATTTAATGTGATTCATGCACCCTTCACACTTCTGTCAAAATGTTGCAATTGCTAGACCATGATATGTTTAAGTTAAGTGTGGACTTTGTTCCGGACAAATTGTCTGGATTCATTCCTCTTGAGGTAGAACCATTACTGATCTGTAGAACTAAGGCAATAACATCATTAGTCACTGAACAAATGTTTAATCATCCCTCCCTCAGCTATTGATTTACCATTAGATGGCAACTTTTTAAAGAAAACCTTGTATTGGAATCCAAGATTCACGAACAGCATCTCTTAATCACAATGGTAAACTGGATGACCTTGGATTGTATTGTTATTCTCTTCCTGTTGTCTCACTGCTGATTCCCTTAAGTTGAATCACAGCATTCTGTCATGAATACACAGTATGCACACATTTCTAGGAAAACATATCACTGGAACGTCTTTTGCTTTTGATTGTATTTAAGGAATACATGAGTAATAATAGATTGTCTGGAAGCAAGACTGTCTGGAAGCAAAACATGAAATGAATTGCTTAGTTCTGTGAAGATATTGGCTGCTTTGGTAGCAAAAGGCTTTCAGAAGCACAGAACGTCAATGAAAGTTTTGGCAAAAATCATGTTTTGAGAAAAGGACAGCTGTTCTTTTCAAAGAAACCCTATACCCCTCCCACAAAATTCTAAGGGGCTCTCATAAGCAGGATGTTTCAATACAAGCCAAGCATGGAGGCGCAAAACAAAGTAAGGTGAATTTGCTGAATTCCATCAGCAAGTCTGAATAGGTCCCATTTCCATCACAGGCACTGGGGCTGAAGAATAGATAGTGAAGAATAGATAGTGAAGAATAGATAGGTTACAATAAAAGTGACCCAAAAAGAATGATATCTCTCCAGAGTTTTGTCATGTTATCAAGAGCAGTGGCATATGCAATGGGAAGTGAGCCTTGACTTTGGCTTACAGGACATGAAGTCTATAACAAATCCTATAATTGCTTTTATACAGAGGAAACACTGCACTAATGTGTCAAGTTTCCATATAATGCTGCACTTCCACTGAAAGCTATATCAAACTAGTCTACAATTCACAAGTAAATATTAAATCAAGGTAGTTGGAGACAATTTAGTTGCATGATTACGTATTTGTGTCGGCTTGCATGAGCAACACTAATGTATCCGTGGAGACAAAAAAATAGCTAGCTCCAAACATTTCTCCTCCAGTCAGGCAGGATCCCTAACAATAGGCCTCTCTGACACACATACATGTACAAAACAACCTCTTGTGGAAAAAACAAACATAGAATAAAATGCCGTTGGGGTCCTGCAATGTTAAAGAGAGCAAGGTTATGCAAAGGATGTCAAGCTGTCAAAGGATGTCAATTGCTGAAATGCATTTAGCATGCGCATGTCCTAACAACTAATCATTTAACTGTGGGACCTTTCCATTGGCAAAAAGTGGCCAGACTTTTCATACAACCTATGCTGGATATAGTCTTTTAGACTTCAGGGTAACCTTAGAGCGTACTGTGTGCTGTCTTGCTAAGTCACTATTGTCCTGAAAGAGAAGTTACCATTATATTTCTAATAAGAATTTTCCTGAGAAATCCATTAATCAAATCAATAAATCAAGATTGATTCTCCATTGAATTTGTCTTACACACTCACCGACTATACCAGAGAACCGCATCAATATAGGGAAAAGGGGTTATGCAATGAGCAATGTTCAAGCTAAGCTATTTGTTTCTAATAAGGGAGTGTTATCTAAGGCGAGCCTCCCTCAAGCTCCAGTTAAGGTTTATTACTGCTAATAGTGGGAGCTGACTGTGATTAAAACCACAGGATCACTATTGGTACGTTGGAGGAGGAGGAGTGGAAGCATGGAAGTTTGGAGGTCACGTCATGTTTTACAGTTGTGACTCAAGGGGATTCACTCCATTTAAATGCATGTTAATGTAACTGTCATGTTCTACAGTATATGCATGGCTGAACCAGACATGAAAATCCCTCACTCACAAGCTGCACACAAGGGATGAGAGTTTTTGATGGTGTCTTTTGGTGCTATTGTCTCTGAGACTCTGACAAGAGCAGTAAAGGAAGGTATGCCCAAAATAATTTCCCCCCAAAGTGCCAGTGTGTCAAAGTTAACTTGTGGACTTGCTTAAAAGTTGCATAAATTACACTGATGTGGCAGCTAAGGTTGGGACAGTGTCTCTTGGAAATCGATGGGGAACCTTCTTAACCTCTCTGCGCACGGAACCCGGTAGCGGGATGAAATTCGACAACATACGGTGATCGCTACATAAATAGTCATATTAAACATTCATGAAAATACAAGTGTCTCACATGTTCAAAATCCTAGAATCTTGCTTATCCAACTGCGCTGTCAGATTTCAAAAAGGATTTACTGCGAAAGAATACGATGCGATTATCTGAGGATAGAGCCCCATAAAAAACAACTATTTCAACCAGCACAGGCGTAACAAAATCACAAAAATCATAAATTAAATAGTTTACCTTTGACGATCTTCCTCTGTTTGCAATCCCAATGCTCATTGTTACACAATGAATGGTCTATTGTTTGATAAAATCCATTTTTATCGCCAAACACGAAACGTTTTGTGTCGTGAATTCCGTCACATTCCATTTTCGACGACACACTCGAGGTAAATACACACAAAACGTGACTTTTCCAGTCATGTTTGGTTTCATTGCAATCAACTGGTTTGTTTGTAACACAACCAAACCTGATGGGTCATTTCACGGGACGTATTGACTGAAAGACACCGATTTGAAGACAACAAGTAATGGCATCATTGTGCACCAATGATTTTCCCACTGTTTCGTTGATTGACTGTATTTTAACTCAATGACCACTGATCGTCTTGAAATCTAGCTGGGTAGATAGCCAATGAGCTGAGGTAAATGGCAATATGTAATGTTTATGTGTTGGAAGACCAACCCATGTAGTAAACTCTGGCGTAAAGAGGGTAATTTGCCATTGAAGTTTCATACCGGAAGGAGCAACGCATGTTGCGCACAGCATTGTTTTGGTAAAGAGCATATTCAGCTATTTATATATCAATCAGTATGGCGACTAAGTCAGGGAAAGCTAAATCTAAGTCTAGATATACAGATGTACACACAATTTTAGAAGAAATTGATCGAGGACGATTAATTTAGTGATTCCCAAATGGAGGAATATTTTTTGAACGGAGAGGACATCGTTTTGGACTGTTCATCTCATGCTCATGCTGTTGTTTGAAATTAATAATATAGAATATTATTTGTGAAATGAAATAGCCTATTTGAGGCTGTTGAGGGGAGAGCAGGCCCACAACAATGGCCGAAGTGAAATGGAGACAGTAGATCTAGCTGGTCTGTCATAATATAACAGAGACTGTAGATCTAGCTGAAATGTCATAATATAAATGAGACAGTAGATCTTGCAGGTCTATAATAATATATTCAACCTTATGTTGAATAGTACTGTTGCCCTTTTTATGGATTCCTCTGAAATTGTCCCCATCATCCTATCTAAATGTTTGTTTTATCTTGTTCATTTTAAAGATGATGATACAACAATAAAAATAAAAAACTCATGTTTTTTTTCCCTTGTATTATATTATCCTACATTCAATTCACATTTACACAAACTTCAGAGTGTTTTCTTTCAAATGTTACCAAGAATATGCATATCCTTGGTTCTGTGCCTGAGCTACAGGCAGTTAGTTTTGGGTATGTCTTCAGGCGGAAATTGAAATAAGTAGGGGGTAGCTCTAAGAGGTTTTATGGTAGAACCTTTACCGTATTCATAATGTATTCATGCCATCTCATTCAAGACACATCTCATTTTCATGTACACATTGTTTTGAGGAGTCCTTTGGATCCTGGAAATTGATGATCAAACTCATTACTGAACACTCATAAGAGCTTGCCATTTCTGAGGAGCACCCAGAACCTACACCTGACGTGATGTGACATGACATTTATAGGATATCAATTGTAGAATTAGTTTTTTTGATCTCTGTTTCTCTATCACATTTAATGGGATTACCTTTTAATTTGGACAGATAATTTGGGTCTGCTAACCTGACCGTTGAGCTCCCGAGGCAATGATGAAAATCCATTTATAACTTTGGAAACATTCCCTGATGAATCATTTTAATGCTTACAGAAAAGTATACGTTTTTAATGTGTCGAATGTTGCCAAAGAAATAGCTATAGTACATTGAATGATTATGCCAATATTTCCTCAACAGCCAATGTTACATGACACACTCTGGTCTATTTTCCTTCCCCAACTGTCAAACAAAGCAACCTTCCTTGAATATAAGTTGTTAGTTTACACCTCAATAATTCCTGAAATCCAGATTTAGCTGTCCTGCTTCCTAGAGATGTGGATTGAAGAGTTGGTGATGAATACTGTGATAGAGACAGATCGTTAACATATTGGAAGTGCACCACCAGATTACCAACAGTGATTATGAGATTACGTGATGATCCTTAGCCATAACCTCAACCCTAACAAGTGGCTATTTACCTTTGTGTAGTTAGATTTTTTGAATGAGACAGGCTTCGACAAAATGGGTTGACGCCAAGTAATATCCGAACATACTTGCTTTGTACATGTCAAACTCACAATGACACTAATGCGAGCCTTTCATTAGTGGCTGTTTAGGCATCTGGATAATTTTATACAAATCCTCAAGGACATATTCTATTTTACCTTCTCATCATGACTGAATTTACATTAGACTCTGCAGAATTCCCAACAAGTATTATGTGTTCATGGCTAATATGTGAGTAGGTCTCATGAGAGGCCTTTTTGGGTGAAGATACCAATTTCCTTTCAGACCAGGTGAAATTGAACATAAACTTCGTCTTTCAGTCAGTTCCAATATTTAAGAGACATGGAAGCAAAAATATTAACTTTGTAGGGGAAGGAAAATAGACCAAACATGTCCTTTGACACAGAAGTACAGTATCTGCCACCAATGTGGTTAATCTCTCCTCAATGCGATTTTTTTTTATTCTTCCAAGAACGCACATAAGAACAATTATTTAGTCCCACGGACCCTCCAGAGGAATGACAGCAGTAGTTGTAATTTAATATCACTCGAGACATACACACCACTTTACTCTGGAGGAAATACTTCAAATTTTGCTGAAGGGCTTTTCTTTTCAAACAGCTCTAGTTTGACTGGGCCCCCTGGAGTGCCTTTCCTGGTCCCCTACTGTGATTATGGCCACTGTGTGTATTTTCCCTCTGTCAGGATGATTACGTGTACTTGTGATGGGGGTCTTTGCATTCTCACCCGGCTCTTCCTGGCATGCATCTGGGCAGTTTTTGTATTGTCTGTCTTATTTTGGGTTCTTTTGTCCATTCTTCCGCCCTCCTATTTCTCTTTAAATCAGTTCATCTCACGCTTTGGACGGCTGTCACATTTAGAGCATGTTCATATTGAGGCGACAATCGGTTTCTGCTTGGACAAACACCAATTGGTGTGGATGTGGACTCAACGCAGTGCTCCCTATTCTCCATCTTACAGCACCTGGAAAGCCGTCGACCAGTTCTTTACTTTGTTATTGTGCTGTTTTTAGCATAGAACTATACAGTACATCTTTGAAATGGCATTAAACATTACTATCATGGCAACAGTGATAAGTAAAGAACTGTCTTGGTGCATAAGTGGCTTCGAGAGCCGTTCCTCATTTCAGTGCCCTTGAGTTCGGATTGAATTACCCATGACAATTACAGTGTCTGCAAAGACTATTGGGTATGAAGCAGTGAGTTGACAAGGACAAAGATGACTGGGTATCTCGCTCAGTGTGTTTAGTAGTCATGTACATGGATTCAACCACAGTAGCACTGGATAACACAGTAATTCCTCTGGCTTTCAATGGTTGCTGGTTGCTATGTAATGGAGTTGTAATGGGAACTATCTCAGAACAACTAGTGTTAAATCATATAGTATTTGTTTCTTTCAAATACTATGTGTTTAAAACATTTTAAAATATATATATATTTGCACATACACCAGATAGGTGGATCCCACGGAGGGCCGAGTGTCTGCGGGTTTTTCCTCCTACCTTGTTATTGAGTGATGAATTAAGGTCACTAATCAGTAAAGAACTCTCTTAATTGAAATAACTTTTTTTTTAAACCCACAGACACTAGGACCTCCATGGAATGAGTTTGACACCCCTGTTTTACAGGGTCAGCCATAGTAGTACGGCACCAATTAGGGTTAAGTGCCTTGCTGAAGTATTCGAACCAGCAACCTTTCAGTTACTGGCCCAACGTGCCGCCCTGATAATAAGCCTGATCGGAGTGCCAGATTGGCATGGTTTGCAAGATGGGACAATTCTAATTGTTCAAATGTGACAGTTAAGCTAAAACAAAGTACAGCTACAGTCTTTCAAAGAAAACATATACTGTTTGAACCCAGGTTTAAATTCCTCCAGGTTAAATCAAACCTTACCTAGGCACTAGACTGATAGTGACGATACTGAATTCCTCTTTACGACACCCACTTGAAAAACCTCAGAGGTTGTCGTCCATGGAGCCTCATAATCATGCTCACCGTGCCTGATCCCATATGAAATATCTCCCTATCCCTGGGCCATTTGAACTCCATTTCAAGTTGAAAACTCCTTTGAGCTTCAAAATAGTCATTTACTGTGACCTGGCTTCGTAAAATGTGGCCACGGAACTCACGATGATTAAACTTCCAATCCTACGATTAATCTTTAAAGGGACTTCGCATACAGCACAATGCCACTGGATAATAGTTAACAGTACAAAAGAGAACACGACATAATCAATGCTGTCTGTACAAGGGAAAAGAATGACAAATGCACAACAACTTTATCTAGGCTGAAGTGTATCACACTGCCTGTTTGATGTTGGGTACATAACGCTTCTTATTACATTGTCCTTTAAATATCCTAGAATGAAATAAGTTTGAACGTCTGCGCCACAAATGATGGACAGCGACAGCATATTAAAGTATAGTGTCTCTGTCATCGCTAGGCTACAGCATGGAATACTGCTGGGGCCAAGATGGCAGTATACGGAGTATTGAGGAGAAGATAAAGACTTCAGGAAAGGTCACAGCAAATGACATCAACATTTCACCTACGGATTAAAAAGCACTCCTCTTCAAGAGTAGTGGCATACTGCGCAGTAGAATGTGGTTAGCAAATGAACTATGGATCACAACATGTAATGGGTTGTGCTATTGTTTAAAGGGGTACATGGCTTCCAGTTGGCACAGTTTTCTCAGTCTATAATCTACAACGAAGACATTGAGCATACACACACACAATAGTACAAGCAAAGCAATCTCACAGAAATGTTGTGAAATTACACGCCAACATATAAGTACATTTCTAAATAGGTTTGCGATTGATATACCAGTCAGACAGTGGAATGTACAGTATACAAATAGAAATACACATTTTGAGGAAGTATTTTGTCTTCTACTGTTTTTACCCACAACCACTTGTACTCTCTTTTTTAAGAGATGGGGAGGGGGAGGGACCAGCAGTACCAGTAATAATTACGTACTTGCGTTTCCTGTTCATTTACCAAACACTTCCTGACAAACCCCTACAATTATAATGTGACTTGCTAATGAATACCTTACAAATGTACTCTGATTTTTAGGCCCTTACCAGATAAAAAAAAAAGTTATTTACCCTGACAAGTATGACTTAATATCTCTTTATAAATAATGGCATGACCCATCACAGATGGTGTTGAGTCACTGCACAAGACAGATAAAGGCATGTTCTTACACCTTCATGAATGTGGTAGGAACACTTCAGGCGTATATATGCTGTTATGAATGGTTTATGTACAGTGTGTGACCTTCAAAGCAAGTGTTACCATTGCGTTCCCCAAGGGAAGGTAATGCAAGCATTCACCCCTGATGCTTTGAGCATGTAATTACTTTCGCATGACTGACTGATTGACGGTCATACAGACAAGGGAATTGCATGGATGGACCACCAGCATAGAGTACTGATATAAATTGTGATATTTTCTAGACAGCTATTCAGATTTGCCAGGTTTTTCTGGAACATCACGTCCTCTGTGATTGATTGCACATTGGCTGAAACGGGACTGGCAAAAGTGATTTATGCAACCGAACCACCTGTTTCCAATGACACCGCCACTGTGGGAACAGGGCAGGACACAACTCTCCCCTTGGGGTTCAAGAACAGGACGTAACTCCGCCATGGACTGTGTGGTTTAACTAAAATAGGAATGCTATTTGGTTCCAGTAAGACAGGCACTTGTCCTTACAAACACAAGTGTATTGAAAAAAACAAGGATTCAATTGTATTTTTAGGAACACAATAGTTCCTAAAATACATGCAACGTGAGCGACCGGGTATTGCTGACAGTCAAGTGTGTATAGTCATCACTTTATCATCATTCATTAGACTGAACCAAAGCCAAGGACTGCTAATGCCTATTTAATGACATGGTGTCAGGATAATAGTTTTTATTTTATCTTCGTCTGGGGGGGGGGGGGGGCAACCCTGTGCGGGTCAATACTATCATTTTAGAACATTCCCTGGCCTCTGGTGCATCTCCGAGTCTCCTATCTAAGATAATCCTTCTCACACAATGTTCTTAAACAGTCTCGGTCGGCGATGGCAATTACAGACAGGAGGGCGCTACGCAGGGGGTCTCTGAGCTTGGTATCACGCATTCCACAGGGGTCATTTAAACCAGCACACTGAACTCCCAGCCTCAGAGCCATGTTGGGGATTGTTTGTGTTCTTTTTCTCCTTATTACTTCTAAAACACTTCTGATTCTATCACTTGTCGTGCTTTATGAGGTTTTCCTATCATATTTTCCTCTTTGGTTTTCTTGTGTCTATATGGAGAGAGGCTTAGTTGGCCGTGAACTGAGGTCTGGGATTTTTGAAAAAAACTTGTAGAAATGGAGGAATGTCATACACACCGAGATAAGAGAGTAAAAGCCTTGCTGACTCTCTATAAGAGCCATGGCATGTGGCATTGTGAATGATTAAACTGCAAAGTCAGGAGGGCTCAGGTGTGAGATCTTCTACACTATACTTCCTGGTGGGCGACCCCATGCTCCTGCGGCTTCTTTTACCTTGGATACACCCTCTCAGGTAGCAACCTGGGATGAGGCGTATTGAAAAACCACCCCTCATATCTAGACAATTGCCTTCAACTGGTTTCTAAATTGACACGGAAATAGGCTGTTGAGAGGCACCTATGCTTGTGACAAGCCTGGGAGGTAGCTGTACTGTTGATCAGCTTATGAGGTAGCTATACTGTTGATCAACCTATGAGGCAGAGTTGTCAATGTTACTAACCGTAACATGAACCACAAACTTACACAACTTAGCAATTTGCAATATGAGTCTCATGTATATCATTGTCACTCCCCTTTCCTTGTTTTTACCCAGCGAGTTGTACAAGTCGATTTCCATCGGCAAGTTTCAAATCTTTTCAGGTGGGGATGAACTCTTCAGTCACAGTTCAGCAAAATACATGGGAGACCATTGACATGGCATTCCATTGTCATTAACCTCTGTTTTCACTACAAACCGATGGCTTTGGGAAGACAGGCCTCTCTACAGTTCCAGGGTGTTGGGTGACAAGGAGGCAGGGGTAGATTGAACATGATGAATGCTAATCAATGGTACAGTATGCTCTAAACTGCATAATGTCCATGCGTCTCCACAGCTCGGCATGTGCAGTTTGGATTCTCCACTCATTCCGTTCACTCATTCAAGCCACTAAGAACTATTGAATCCACACTTGGCTTGGTGAGCTTGGTGAAGAATAGCCCCAATAGTTCTTATAGTTGTTATTTTTACCATAACATTTATTTGATCTGTTTCTGGCCTCCAGTTTTGGCCTTGTATTGTGAAGCATGTGTTTTGTTTGTTGTGGCAGGCAAACTGGTACTGTTGATCTGAACCGTTGAAGATGGTGATTTGCCAGTTTATACCAAACCCTTTGGGCTCCATATTCCTCCCAAAAGCAAACAAACAAACAAAACTAAAGTTGATATGGGAAGAGTGGAGTAAACCGTGGCAGGATGGCTTTTGATAAGTCTCGGGGAACTTTTTTATTGATATACTGCACATAAGGCACTGCAACAAATACCGTAGTTTCGTACCCCTAGTTATTCTTACACCTCTGAAGACTCTTTCAACTTCCTTGCCACTCTGACGATCTATCATCTTTTATCTGATGTCTCAAAAGCAGCGTTACCTCGTGCCTGTTTGGAACAGACTCAATGGGCACTGCAAATCCTGACTGGCAACGTGTCCATCATTGATAGATGTTGGAAGATATCACACCACACCATTGCCACATACTTAGCCTTTGCTCGTTATGATTAAAGACGTTTGGGCACACCTGTACAACCCTCATTTGGGCCAATTTGAGGGTATTTGATAGAAAACTCATGATTTAGTTTAGAAACAGGAAAGCTATTTGGAGTCCTCTTCTTTTTGACTGAACATGTTCAATCGTCAATCGACTCAAGAATGATTGAATTGCTCAATAAATGTCTGTCTCTTCAGTTTCCGACAACAAATGAATATTGCTATCTTCAATTATAGTTTTAATTGTATCTGAGTTAGATTTTCAACTTGGTATTTTATTTAGCATGAATTGAGCCACACTGTTCTATCCAATTCTCTATTGTCACACTCATTGACCTTTTGATTCCATTTAATTAAACACATAGAGTCTAATCTGCTGCCATTTCCACAAACGGCACAGAGACCATATTTAAATCGTGCCTGAAAATGGCAGGCTAAACTACAACCTGCAATATTCTCCAGTCATGTAATGGCTGACATGTTCCTGGGATACATCAATCAATTCAGATCTGTTATTAGTTTGACATTTCCACAGAGGTCTATCGCAATTAACTGCAGTATGTTAATATGGATATTATATGCAGAGTTCTTTGATACCGTCATGATATACACAAGAGACAAATTGTCTGTTGCTTTCCTTAACCAAGGGAATCGTGTCTTCCCATGACCAAGTAAATGATCAAAGATGGACAGAATGATGAAACAGAGAGAAACGTGTGTACTCTACTGATTGCATCACACGGCCCAAGTTCCAAGCATTTCAGATTGGAGTACTATTGTGGTTTTCCTACACTGTAAAAGTGACTAGCATTCCGCTAGCAGCATTCTGTACAAACATGTACAGTGCCTTGCGAAAGTATTCGGCCCCCTTGAACTTTGCGACCTTTTGCCACATTTCAGGCATCAAACAAAGATATAAAACTGTATTTTCTTGTGAAGAATCAACAACAAGTGGGACACAATCATGAAGTGGAACGACATTTATTGGATATTTCAAACTTTTTTAACAAATCAAAAACTGAAACATTGGGCATGCAAAATTATTCAGCCCCCTTAAGTTAATACTTTGTAGCGCCACCTTTTGCTGCGATTACAGCTGTAAGTCTCTGTCTCTATCAGTTTTGCACATCGAGAGACTGACATTTTTTCCCATTCCTCCTTGCAAAACAGCTCGAGCTCAGTGAGGTTGGATGGAGAGCATTTGTGAACAGCAGTTTTCAGTTCTTTCCACAGATTCTCGATTGGATTCAGGTCTGGACTTTGACTTGGCCATTCTAACACCTGGATATGTTTATTTTTGAACCATTCCATTGTAGATTTTGCTTTATGTTTTGGATCATTGTCTTGTTGGAAGACAAATCTCCGTCCCAGTCTCAGGTCTTTTGCAGACTCCATCAGGTTTTCTTCCAGAAAGGTCCTGTATTTGGCTCCATCCATCTTCCCATCAATTTTAACCATCTTCCCTGTCCCTGCTGAAGAAAAGCAGGCCCAAACCATGATGCTGCCACCACCATGTTTGACAGTGGGGATGGTGTGTTCAGCTGTGTCGCTTTTACCCCAAACATAACGTTTTGCATTGTTCCCAAAAAGTTCAATTTTGGTTTCATCTGACCAGAGCACCTTCTTCCACATGTTTGTTGTGTCTCCCAGGTGGCTTGTGGCAAACTTTAAACAACACTTTTTATGGATATCTTTAAGAAATGGCTTTCTTCTTGCCACTCTTCCATAAAGGCCAGATTTGTGCAATATACGACTGATTGTTGTCCTATGGACAGAGTCTCCCACCTCAGCTGTAGATCTCTGCAGTTCATCCAGAGTGATCATGGGCCTTTTGGCTGCATCTCTGATCAGTCTTCTCCTTGTATGAGCTGAAAGTTTAGAGGGATTGCCAGGTCTTGGTAGATTTGCAGTGGTCTGACACTCCTTCCATTTCAATATTATCGCTTGCACAGTGCTCCTTGGGATGTTTAAAGCTTGGGAAATATTTTTGTATCCAAATCCGGCTTTAACCTTCTTCACAACAGTATCTTGGACCTGCCTGGTGTGTTCCTTGTTCTTCATGATGCTCTCTGCGCTTTTAACGGACCTCTGAGACTATCACAGTCTCTATCACTATCACAATTTTTCAGTTTTTGATTTGTTAAAAAAGTTTGAAATATCCAATAAATGTCGTTCCACTTCATGATTGTGTCCCACTTGTTGTTGATTCTTCACAAAAAAATACAATTTTATATCTTTATGTTTGAAGCCTGAAATGTGGCAAAAGGTCGCAAAGTTCAAGGGGGCCGAATACTTTCGCAAGGCACTGTACATGGTATGTTGAAGACTGTCAAAAAAGAACAAAGAAGTTAATGGCTGCTAAGTCTGGTTAGCATTAGTGCTAACCAATTTTGAAACAGTGTTTGATTCTCAGAGAGCCATTCGTATGGTAAATACAACCTAGGAAGCCCAGCGATATCCCGGAATGGTTTCTTGGTACAGTATGAAAGAGGGGAGTTTGAATAAGACCCTAGACACAGGAAACGTGTCACAATAGATTAAGATGAAGGCAAGAGTGTCATTGTGGAAGTAGAAACATGCCCTTTGTGCTGGTGGGGTGTTCCCTAAGGAGACTACACCAAGCGGTGAAACAAATGGTAAAAAGGGGAGATGATCAACCCTTGGCTGTTGGACTTGGCTGCAGGTTGCCCAGCTCTCAGTCGGGAGCCTTGGAGGTAGCTCAAACAGTAAACAATGACTGCAGAAGCCAAGAGGGGTCTACCTCTGTTCAGCAGCATCAAAACGGAGGCTCGAAAATAACAATTTACAGCAGTAAATTAAACAGATTCCATTCTAGTCCCAATGACCCGCAGTTCTCTTGAGAAATGGCATGTAGTCAACTGGCTATCCATGCTTCAATATATCTGAATTCAGTCTACATTAATCCTACCCTCAAGTGAACTAAAGAAGTCATTGTAAGCATCTATCCCAGCTACTATACAATGCAAGTAGCATAGTTAAAGAAGAAAAGTGGCACATAATTAATTGCACACTTTGACATTACCCACCGATTACCCTATTATACCCCAGTTGTCATGAGAGAAAAATTCTACCCGTAGTCAATTCGCTTTTACTCAGTCGGAACAACGTTGTATCTCTAAACTGGTACACTACCCGCAATGGACGAGAGACTTGAGACCTATTTCAGTAGATCAGGTAGAGTGCACCTCAATGCGATAGTGACACAAATGAAGTGTGACATAACTATTGACCTTGTTATTTGCTCCTTTATGTACAGGTAAGAAGTCTGGATTGTTGTCAGGCCTATCATATCATGCTCTTCAAGCAACCACTCTTCACTTCAAAGACCTGTTCCATAGATCGAGGGCGTTCCTCCACTTTGATGTTGGACGTGAAAATGTCAACTCTTTTTGTGGACAGTGAAATGTTTGTTTTGGCATTTGATGCTAGGCTAACTATTTTTTTTACACTTCTTAACTTGAATTTACTAGGTGGACATGGGAGTTTCCCTATTGGATATTCCCACTCCAGAATTGAGTTCCTTGTTATGATGTATCCTTTGGGAGAACCTTTGTCATATTCCTGTCCACCAGATGTGTACAGAATGGCATGTCTGAAATGTGTATGACCTGGAAAATGGCTTTTCATTTTTGGTATTACAATAAGTTGTTTTTATTTATATAAAACTACATTTCCACCCTCTTAACATTTGATAACATAATGGACGAGTCAGGATTATCCCCATAGTGATGTTGTGAAGGATGTTGTACAAAACAACATCGCCCTTTCAGTTATCTGCAAAAAGCTTTTATATATCTCAGATATATTTTTTTTCTTCCCTCGCCAACCCTCGTAAATATGACGTTCACCTTGAAAATAGGATTCTAGGTTGAAACTTGTACATGAACTGTTTTGATAGAAGGTAAGAGGCGTTGAATTGAATTGACGTCTTTGAGAATTGAAATGTCGCATGTTAGATACTGTAACGGATTGAGATACTGAAATGCATTGAGATACTGAAATGCATGTACAGATTTCTACCTCTATCATTCCAGTATCCCTGCACAATGTTAATATGGTATTGTAACTGACCCTGTATATATGTTCTTACTTTCTCATGTTCTTTTCATTTCATATGTTTATTTCTTGTGTGTTTATTCTACCTTTTGTAATTGTTTTGTACTATTGATATTGATCACTGCATTGTCGGGTTTAAAGATTGACAGAAAGGCATTTCACTGTGCTTGTGCACATGACATTAACACTTAAAACTTGAAACACACACAACAAAATAAGATTTGTAGATTCCTGACAGGTAATGATAAAGATTTGCACCTATTATCATTATCTCATTCAATAGCAATCCATGGTCATCAGACTGCAGAGGATTTTACAGTTGGAGGTTGAAGGTTACTCACATTAAGCTAACGTGAAAATGGCCAAGCCTTTTCTGGCTGTAGAGCTTGTCACCACTGGAGAGATATTACAAGCTAAGCCCGTAAAGGCCCCTGCGTGTGAAATATTTTCCTATTATCCAAATCGCAAAGGTCATCAAAGGCCCAGTCCCATCAAATAAGTGATTTTCCTGCGTTTTATATACAGTATACGTCGACAGTATGAGGTTGGAATAATTCTGGGAAAGTATGAAAATGATGGTAGTGCCCGTAAGAGCTTCTACACCTGCATTGCTTGCTGTTTGGGGTTTTAGGCTGGGTTTCTGTACATCACTTTGAGATATCAGCTGATGTACGAAGGGCTATATAAATACATTTGATTTGATTTGAAGAGTTGTTTGAAAAGACCGCCTGAAATGTCAGCCTGTTTTAGTGGGATGGCATGACCAGGCGGCAAATTAGTTAATAGACCAATAAGATTGAGTTCCAGCCAATAACAGCTCCCCACTCAGACCAGTCCCATACAGTTCTATCAAAATTCTGGTTTGAGAAATGTCTCTTTCCTTAGAAGTTATTTTTGTTTATTTTTATTTTAAACATTTTAATTTAAAATAATCACAGTAAGGTACTTAATTGTTACCCAGAAATGATTTGATGTTGAGATAAAAATGGCTGCATTGAACCTTTAAGAAAAGTATCTCTGATACGGGTGCTGTAAGTCATGATCCTCAGAGAAAGTATGCCGTAACACTATTGCAGTCAAATGACCTAGTGGCCTCATGAGTAGAATGTTATTAATATTTATCATAATTAATAGACACCATTGAAAAAAACTGTTGAATATCCAGAAAATGTAACTCACTGACCAAAATTCACAATTGTTCTTTTGAATTTATATATCTAATGTCCCAGCACGCAAGTACCTTAGCCAAACCTGAAGACACTTGCGTGCTGAGACAAAGGTAACTCTACCAAAACAGTCTCTGCGGTGTGAGGGTCTAGTTCTGTCAAACGTGCTCAGCGACTGCAGGCTCATGTAGGACAATTAGACTCCCACGTTCAGCCTTTGATTTGTATGCACACTGATGGGGCAGCGACAGAAGAAGAATTTATTTCCCCTAGTAAATGTGACTTTATTTGAGCAAACGAGTTGAGTAGGCCATGCCTATGATGTAACGGCCCCAGTCAGTCTTCCCTCTATGGGTTTACGGAGAGTTCATCAGTCTAAGACCATGTTTAACATTTAAAGCAACGTGATTAGAATGATTGGGCGCTTGTGGTAAAGACATGATCACTTACATGGACATGTGTAAAAAATGTCCATAGGCAATTTGTGTTATGTACATCTGTCCATTACAATAATAGTGCTCTACATTCCACTGGGGGATGCCTTCATTCTCACTTTGTTTCCATTGTTAGCATGATGCTGATCGATCTTGATCTGGGGTCAGATCGGATAGATCTAACCACATATCCAACACCAGTCTTCTTTTCATAAAGCATGTTGGCAGAAATGGTCGGCATTTCAGGGGGCCAATATGAACGTTTTCTATTTTCTTCATGAGTTGAATATGCTGCCTGACATGGCTTCACTTATCATACCATACCATATCCCTCTATGACTCCATGACCTGAACTACCAAAAGGAACTACCAAAAGGACAAAGCTCAGAGCTCCACGTATGACCCTTTAAGATGTGTAGGGTTGTGAGTTGTAATTCAAAGGTGCTAGTGAACATTGTAAGCATCCACTATTGGTAAGTGTCAAAGGAAACAATACTGTCGTTTCCCACCCAGAAAATAGGATTGTGTGAGAATAATCTCTCCACCACTTTACTTGAATACATGAATACATAAACAGGGTAGTAAATACCAGGAATGTAATGTTATTGCGTCTACCTTTTGCTTTTGTTTTGCAGATAGCTCTAAGAAAGATTTAGCGCAGCACACTGAAAAAAAAGGTACTATCTTGAACCTAAAAGGGTTTTTCAACTGTCCCCATAAGAGAACCGTCTGAATAAACTTTTTGGGGTTCACGGGAGAACCCTTTCAGGTTCATTTTAGAACCATTTTTACAGTGGGATCTACATGGAACACTAAAGGGTTCTACCTGGAACTAAAAAGCATTGTTCTTTGGGAACAGCCGAAGAAACCTTTTGGAACTCTTTTTTTCTAGTGTATAGAGAAGTAAAACCTTATTACTAACGCCTTGTACCGTCTAATGATTTATGAATGAGTTATCATCATCTATCCTATTCTAAAGTGGGACTTGACGTATCATTTATGAATAAGTTACCAATTTTTATAACCGTCCTTCGAGTTATTTACTGCAAAAATGTATCACTCGGTGAGGAAAAAAATATGTTTCTTAATAAAATAGTAATTTGCTTGTATCTTTTGTATCATATAAGTTACTGTGCGAACCAAGTGGCGCAGCGGTCTAAGACACCACTACAGCCTGGGGCTGTGTTAAATCCGGCCGTAACTGGGAGCCCCATAGAACGGTGCACAATTGGTCCAGCACTGTCCGGCTTAGGGGAGAGTTTGGGGGTTTCCATGGCAAATTGCGCTCTAGCAACTGCTAGTGGTGGGCTGGGCACCTGCAAGCTGACTAGGCTGTTCAAGGATGTACATTTGAAGTCGGAAGTTTACATACACCTTATAGCCAAATATATTTAAACTGAGCTTTTCACAATTCATTACATATAATCCAAGTAAAAATTCCATGTCTTAGGTCAGTTAGGATCACCACTTTATTTTAAGAATGTGAAATGTCAGAATAATAGTAGAGAGAATGATTGGTTTCAGCTTTTATTTCTTTCATCACATTCCCAGTGGGTCAGAAGTTTACATACATTCAATTAGTATTTGGTAGCATTGGCTTTAAATTGTTTAACATGGGTCAAACGTTTCAGGTAGCCGTCCACAAGCTTCCCACAATAAGTTGGGAGAATTTTGGCCCATTCCTCCTGAAAGAGCTGGTGTAACTGAGACAGGTTTGTAGGCCTCTTTGCTCGCACACAATATTTTAGTTCTGCCCACAAATGTTATATAGGATTGAGGTCAGGGCTTTGTGATGGCCACTCAAATACCTTGACTTTGTTGTCCTTAAGACATTTTGCCACAACTTTGGAAGTATGCGTTTTGCTGTTGTTCTGGGATTGATTTGCACTTTTCGCACCAAAGTACGTTCATCTCTAGGAGACAGAACACATCTCTTTCCTGAGCGGTATGACGGTTGTGTGGTCCCATGGTGTTTATCCTTGCGTACTATTGTTTGTACAGATGACATGGTACCTTCAGGCGTTTGGAAATTGCTCCCAAGGATGAACCAGACTTGTGGAGGTCTACAATTTTTTTTCTGAGGTCTTAGCTGATTTCTTTTGATTTTCCTGTGATGTCAAGCAAAGAGGCACTGAGTTTGAAGGTAGGCCTTGAAATACATCCACAGGTAAACCTACAATTGACTCAAATAATGTCAATTAGCCTAACAGAAGCTTCTAAAGCCATGAGATCATTTTCTGGAATTTTCCAAGCTGTTTAAAGGCACAGTCAACTTAGTGTATGTGAACTTCTGACCCACTAGAATTGTGATACAGTGATTTATAAGTGAAATAATCTGTCTGTACATTTTTTGGGGAAAATGTACTTGTGTCATGCACAAAGTAGATGTCCTAATCGACTTGCCAAAACTATAGTTTGTTAACAAGAAATTTGTGGAGTGGTTGAAAAACGAGTTTTAATGACAGCAACCTAAGTGTGTGTAAACTTCCGACTTCAACTGTAAGTGATTTTATAACTGCCCGGTCAAAAATGAACATAATACAATCTTTGTACCCTGGTGGTGTACAGCTTTCATGGAGATATGAACAAAAGGCGATGTTTCTCTTTTTCAAATTTTGAGGTCACTCTAGGAAAAGAGTCATCAAATTTAAACTTTAAAAAAGTACATTTAGGGAGTTTTCTCTGCTGTTAAAACATCTTCGGGATCAGTGTCCCTTCCACGGGACGGTTGAGCTAACGTAGGATAATGCGATTAACATAAGGTTATAAGTAACAGGACAAAGACATATCTGATATTTGCAAAAAGCTTAAATGATTGTGAATCTAACTGCACTGTCCAATTCACAGTAGCTATTACAGTGAAATAATACCTTGCTATTGTTTGAGGACAGTGCACAATTTCGAACATAAAAAGTTATTCATAAACATATTTGGCATATTTGGGCAGTCTTGATACAACATTTTGAACAGAAATGCAATGCTTCATTGGAACAATCTTAAACTTTGCACATACACTGCTGGCTAGAATAATACATTATGGCCTTTCTCTTGCATTTCAAAAAAATACAAAATAACGTTTGGTTTGTTCTTTGTATTATCTTTTACCAGATCTATTGTGTTATATTGTCCTACATTCCTTTCACATTTACACAAACTTCAAAGTGTTTCCTTTCAAATGGTACCAAGAATATGCATATCCTTGCTTCATGGCCTGAGCTACAGGCAGTTAGATTTGAGTATGTCATTTCAGGCGAAATTTGAAAAAAAAGGGGCGGATCCTTAACATAGTTAAACATAGTGTAGGGTCATGTTTTACCCTTAAGACAACACAAGGATTAAGACCGTTACAGAGTTAAAGGGATTCTTTGGGATTTTGGCAATGAGAAACTTGTGGATACCATTTGCATGTCTTTGTGGCCAGTATGAAGGAAGTGCGAGGTAGTTTTGCTATTCAGAAGTCTATGGGTATATGCTAGTATGCAAGTAGATACCCATAGATAAAGGGTCTCATTGCCAAACTCCTGAAGTATCCCTTTAATGGCTGTGATAGGAGAAAACTGAGGATGGATCAACAATATGGTACTTACTCCACAATACTAACCTAAATGATAGCTTGAAAAGAAGGAAGCCTATCCAGAATAAAAATATTCCAACACATGCATCCTGTCTGCAATAAGTTAAACTGAATAAAAAAAAATGGCAAAGTAAATAACTTTTTGTACTGAAAACATAGAAATTTGTTTGGGTCAAATACAACACTGAGTACTACTCTGTACATTTTCAAGCATGGTGGTGGCTGCATCAAGTTATGGGTATGCTTGTCGTTGGCAAGGACTATGGAGTTATTTAGGATTTTTTTTAAATGGAATGGAGGTAAACACAGGTTAAATCCTAAAAGAAAACATGGTTCAGTCTGCTTTGCCAACAGACACTGGGCGACAAATGTACCTTTCAACAGGACAATAACCTAAAACACAAGGCCAAATATACAGTGGAGTTGCTTACCGAGATCATATTTAATGATCCTGAGTGGCCTAGTTACAGTTTTAAATCGGCTTGATAAACAACCAACTTGACAGATTTTTAAGAGTTAAAAAAATAATAATCTTCAAATATTGTACAATCCAGGTCTGTAAAGCCCTTAGAGACGTATCCAGAGTCTCACAGCTGTAATCACAGCCTAACATCTATTAACTTAGGGGTGTGAATACTTACGTAAATTATATATTTCTTTATTTCATTGTCAATCTTTTTTTAAATTCTAGTAACATGTTTTTACTTTGTCATTACGAGGTATTGTTTGTAGATTGGTCAGAAAAACAACAACTACTTAATCCAGTTTGAATTCAGGCTGTATCACTACAAAACATTGAATAAGTAAAGGGATATGAGTACTTTCTGAAGGCACTGTGTCCAAAGTATCAAGACGTAACGCATGAAGCACACATATTGCAGTGGCATGTTAGAAAAACGTATTGGGAAAAAAAAGATAGAAACTCTGAATTCCACTTCTGTGTGGATGTGGCCCTATGAACTACGGACTGCCAAGGTTGCTGAAAATCAATCATATGAAATATTGATGTATATCAATACAAGACACAACAGAAATGTACTGAGCTGTTTACAGTTAAGGTCAAAAACAGGTGCTTGACCTCTCATGAGTTGAGTCCACATTGCATTAGACTTTTAGAAGCTAACACAAATACATTTTAGCATTAGATGATACATGAGCGCTGCACCTATCTATTGCTCCCTTTTGAATGTAACAATTTGTTTGCAATGTTGAAATTGTAATTGTGTCGTATTGTATTGAAAATATCATGCTTGAATTATTGTTCCAATGGCACCATGTGAAAAGAGACCCTGGTCTTAATGGGTCCCCCTGATACCGATACCGATTAATCGGCCGACATATATATATATATATATATATATATATATATATATATGTCGTATGGGCAGGACATACATACGTATGTATATATATATATATATCTGGTGGCAGGAAAGTCAGACGCAGGAGAGCAGAACTTGACAATAGCTGGAGCAGTTTAATAGTAAAACCAACGGCATAAGAAATACAATGTATGGGCACAATAACCCGACGCGCACCAGTCAAACAAAATGTGCACAAGCACTTACAATAAACAATACCACACAAAGACATGGGGGGGGACATAGGGTTAAATATACAATACATAATGAGGGAAGTGATAACCAGGTGTGTGGGAAAACGAGACAAAACAAATGGAAAATGAAAAATGGATCGGCGTTGGCTAGAAGACCGGCGACGACGATCGTCATTTACAACATTAACAATGTCTACACTGTATTTCTGATCAATTTGATGTTATTTCAATGGACAAAAAAGGTGCTTTTCTTTCAAAAACCAGGCCATTTCTAAGTGACCCCAAACTTTTGAACGGTAGCGTCTATATATAGATATTATATTGGATTAACTATAGTAATTGTCTGTGATCAAAACCAATCATTATCTTCACACTGGAGGCACTGACTACTTACCATCCAATGTTAACCTCATCCGCATTTTACCACCATCCAAGTTATACATATATTGAACACTATGAAGCACAGATAATATTTGTTTTCCCTCTCTTAGAAATAAATGACTTCATCTGGCATGCTGATAGAATGTTCCAGCCTTTCTTCTGCTTCTCTAAGAAACACGCCGGCACCTAGTTAACATTCTCCTATAATACATAGCTGAAATTCTTCCTCTATAATACATAGTTAATGTTCTCCTCCAATACTTCTGCACTGGAGCATGTAAAGCCCGGGCAACATCACACAGGGACCATATGTTCACTCAACCAAATTATGGGTGGTATTGGATCCTTTGTGTCAATTCCTTTGCAATTTGACCAGTAGAGTGGAGGCCAATGGAGCATGGGTTCTTATCTTCCAGGCTCCTGCCCGTTAAGTTTAAAATATGTTCCTCGTCTAAGCCATGAAGAAAGAAAAAAACCTGTAATCACAGCCATATCTCCATGAACAGACCCTCGTGCTCATCACAACATGTACATGTGACGGGAAGGCTGTATTCACCTTTAAAGTTGTACAAGTCAACTGCCATAGGAAAATCAGGCCTGCTGAGTTCAAAATGTCCATCACAATGTATATTTAAGATAATGATTATGCGTATCAGTGTTGTTGACGTACGTGGACGCAGGATAAAATGCTGTTTTTGAGATACTGACGTCTACAGCTGAGCCAATTTAAACGTTGTAGCATGGTTCATCCTCCACACCTCCTAGGTGTTATTTACTTAGACTAGATAAGCCAAACCAATACCAGTTAGATTTTCTACTCTACTCTGTCCTTTTAGATTAGATGTATCCATAAAAATGAGATGAGTATCTCTGAGCAGTAGAAGTTGGCCTGGGATACGTTTAGTTCTATGCAGCCATGGCAAAGTGCCCCCCTTCCCTTCCCCCCAGGAGACTTAATTTACTCTTTCACCTTGTCAAAGCTATAGCATCAATGACAGGGACACCCTGGCAGCTTTGCTTTGTCTCCACACCACCATGTTACATCACAATTTCTCTGTCCCAAATGGCACCCTTTTCCCTATGTGGTGCACTACTTTTGACGTAAAACAAGTGCATCACATAAGGAATAGGAAACAAGGCATTTCCTCTCCACTGTCTATGGTGTCTCTGAGTGGACCCGGCTTTTTTCATTAACAAAGTGAAATCGCAGCATCTCGCTGCAATTTTTAAGCACGCATGCTCGCTCATTTTGTATTAGTTGCGAAAACCCTTCAGACTTTGCTGAGCGTGTCGGGATACCACTTCACCACTTCGCTCTGTAGCCTCTGTAGTGCTGGCTCAGTCAGAATGGCTACCCGACAGTCTAGTTAGCCTCTAACCCCTAGATGATTTTTCACCTCCTTAGCTGTGAGCAATCTTGAATATGGCAGAGGTGCGTGTAAACACACAAATAGAAAGCAGAGGGGCTAGTTGAGGGGAAGGGATTTATCCCATAAGTGGCTACCATATTTGGGAGTGTAAAGTGTTAGGTATAGGTAACAGAAAACAACTTCCTAGTTTTATCACCCATCAATCCAAATAAATGTTTTATCTAACTAGGCAAGTCAGTTAAGAACACATTCTTCTTTACAATTATGGCTTAGGAAAAGTGGTTTAACTGCCTTGTTCAGGGGAAGAGTGACAGATTTTTACCTTGTCGGCTCAGGGATTCGATCTAGCAACGTTTCAGTTACTGACCCAATGCTCTAACCACTAGGCTATCTGCCACGTTTGCGATAGCAAACACATTCTAATAGACAACAATGGATGGACATTTTAGTTTTGTCTCCTGGATCAAGCTGGTGTGATATAATGTGTATGACTGAAATCCAGCAATATCACAGATGATATCAGGCTATCTTGTCTTGCTGAGAAGCCCATCTGGAGGCAGTATTGGGACAGTGCACCTCAAATCACCCTGGAGAGACTGAGCTGGCCTTGTCTCTTCCAGCTAGGCATCAACGTGAATGATGCCAGATTACCTGCGAAACTCAATCCCAGGAAGGGATTTTCTGAATCCAGGAAAACTATTTCCAGGGGCACACCTCAGTGACAAATGCAGCAAAAGCAGCCAAATTCTACCTTCACAGTTCTGTATACCTCACTCCTCCTTAAATCTCTGACTTGGAGGCTGCCGTGTCAGATTTTCCAATCTCTCCTCAGCCTTTTGGAGACTGCACTCAATGCACCTTTCCATGTGTAAATGATTTCACAGGGGGTTTAGATCTCTCCGAAGCATGTATTTAAATGAGAAAGACGTGAAGAAGAAATGTAGAATGTCATGTTTATCAAGCAAACCTAATGAGATCAGGCACACACATTCAGGTTAAGGGTTCTAGTCATCTACTATTGAGTTACTGTCGCCTGTAAGCTTCATGCAGTTGATTACAAATTACATTTCAGACTGTTATCTTGCCTTTGGGATTAGTAACAATCGTGTTAGGTTGTCACCTTTGCCGCTGAATATTTGACATATCCCCTAACCAGGGGTCTATTCTGTTCATGACAGGTTGATGAATGAAGCAAAGTCATCCTATATGGGTGCATTGGACAGGGGAATTTACAATGCCAATTTGGACCATTTGCATACCATTTGACTGCATGTTAAGTAAGCCCATTAAATACGATCTTGGAGGAGGATTTAGTATGTGTTGAGGGCATTATTGACGTAAAACAATTATAATGTGTAATTAAATAGAACCTGCATAGTAATTACTTTAATGACTGTGTCACTACACGAGACGTTTTTAGATAGCATCTCAAATTATTTGCCACAGCTTAGCGATATTTGGGGAAAAGGCATTAAAACTGAGAGGTATATTATCTTTTCTCTTATCATTGAACCAACACTTCAAAGAAAATGCTAGTAGAAGCTCAATCAATCTGTCCTATAATTGATTGAGAGCTTTTACAGGGTTAACCTTTACATTTGTTATGCTTTGAGCTTAATGACTTGTACACTATGATGAACAGAAGAAGCAGATATACATGACTCTTCTGATGATGCAGGGTGGTATGATGACTGACCGCTGTGTGTGTGTGTGTGTGTGTGTGTGTGTGTGTGTGTGTGTGTGTGTGTGTGTGTGTGTGTGTGTGTGTGTGTGTGTGTGTGTGAGACATAGACCTAGAGCGAGAGAGCGAGAGAGAGAGGTATCCCCTCAACCCCAGGAGGAGTGCAAGATGGTCTCGGCCCTCATTAGATCTGGAGCTCATCTCTCTGAGCCAGTGGAGAGGAATCTGTCTAGAGACCGCCACAAATCCACTTTCTTAGCCATGCTCCAACTCCTCAACTGACATCCTTCCACAGACACATGCTCTTCGCTCCTCTCTCTCTCTCTCTCTCTCTCTCTCTCTCTCTCTCTCTCTCTCTCTCTCTCTCTCTCTCTCTCTCTCTCTCACTCATTCTTCTCATTCATTGTGAACAAATGAACGACAATTCCTCAACAGTGAATCCTCACAAATGAGATGACTCAACATTTGCAGTATTGTGTGTTCCACAAAGGGCTTTCTAGAGGATACATGAGAGAGTTAAGATCAATGACTCAGCATTATCACTTATACTCTATATAGCTTTGGATATTGTGTTCACACAAGCAGTGGAACATTATATGTACCAAATGATGTCACAGCCTATGGCTTCTGATCATTTCGGAATCTGTTCATGACCTCGTTCTGATAATTATAGTATATCCTTACTGCAACAGTGTGTGTTTGTGTGTGCGCGTGTGTGTGTGTGCGCACTTGCAATTTCATCCAAGTTTGGCTATGTTGCTAAGTAACGTGACATGTAGACCTAATTGCCCTAACAACCCACTGTATATACTGTAGGATAATTATTGAAATGAATGTTGCGTTACAATTAATTTCCCTCCCGTAGAAAACATGTGATCATTGTAACATAGGAC